>NC_134857.1:89062392-89383225 GCF_049852395.1 Peromyscus maniculatus bairdii | reverse complement strand
AAAAATCAAACCACCGGGAAAAAAAAAACTCTTAACACACAGCGATTGGGTCTACACACCCTGCCCCGAGGGCCAAACTCCCAGGAGAAACCGACCGGCGTAGCCCACGGACCGCCGCAGCGGACCCAGCACGCAGCGACCTCGCGCAAAGCCGGAAGAGGAACCGCCTGCCCACCCGGGCGGCTCTGATTGGCCACGAGCTTAGCGCGAACGTCCGGGCGTGTGGCGTCACTTCCGCTGGGCCCGCCATCTTGTTCCCAGGGGCAGTTGGCGGAAGAGACCGCGCTCCTCGGCCGCCCGCTCTCGCTGCCTTGCGCCCGGAGAGTTCTCGCCGCCGCCGCCGCCGGCGTCTGGTGTCCGCCCCCGGGGCCCGGGGTCCGTGTGTCGGCGTCTCAGTGGCAGTCCCCTCGCCCGGCTGGGGCACAAGCGCGGCGGGCTCCCTGCCCCGACGGCCTTCCATGGAGTAGGTCCGGGACCGTTGTCCCGAAGAGCGCGATCGAGCTTGGCCCCCTCCTCCTCCTCCTCCTCCCGCCCGCCCGCCCTCCTTCCTGCCGCGGCAACATGGCCAACAACAGCCCCGCGCTGACCGGCAACTCGCAGCCGCAGCACCAGGCGGCCGCGGCCGTGGCCCAGCAGCAGCAGCAGCAGCCGTGCGGCGGCGGCGGCGGCGCCACCAGGCCGGCGGTGTCGGGCAAGCAGGGCAACGTGCTGCCGCTGTGGGGCAACGAGAAGACCATGAACCTCAACCCCATGATCCTCACCAACATCCTGTCGTCGCCTTACTTCAAAGTGCAGCTCTACGAGCTCAAGACCTACCACGCGGTGGTGGACGAGATCTTCTTTAAGGTACGCATCCTCTGGGCCTCGGCACGGGGGTAAGTTCGCCAAGAGCGGGTCTTGTCGGAAATCGGTGGGAGCGTCCCCCCCCTCCCTCCTCCTCCCCGCCGAGACCTGAGGATTTGGGGGAGGGGGGGAGAAAGTTGGCCGAGGGAGAAAGCGCGGCGCACGGCTGGTGTGGGACGGGTCGGGTCGGGGTAGGGCCGCCCTGTTTTGTTTTTTTCCTTTTCAGGTTGTGTGTGTGTGTGTTTTTTTTAAGAGCCGGGCGAGCCCGCCACAATCGATCTTTAACCTACCCCAGCCTCCCCGGGGAGCTGTTGGGCAAGAGGGCTAAGGGAGAGGAGGAAAGTAATACCAGAAGCCCGTCCAAGTTGACCATTTTAAAAATGACTCTTTTTTTTTTTTTAAACCCGTGTCGACTAAGCACTCACTCGGGGGTGCTTCTGCGGCCCCTCGGGCCAGCGGAATTACTGAAGTAATTACTTGAATGTCGGCCTCGTGTTCTTCGTTAACTCTCCAATCCAGACAGAAGTTGGTTAGTGTGAGTGTGTCGGGCGGGCCGGGAGGGTTGAGGGTGGCGTGGTGTGCCAGTGCAGAGAGGTAGGTGTACAGAAGGCCTGGAAATTTTCCCAACAGGAAGTCAGGAGTCGGAGGTCTCAGCCACCTGTGCGTTGGGCATAATTAGAATTATCTGGGCCCTGGGCTTCTGCGGCAGGGTCGGTGCTGGCTTGGCTGTGCTGGGGAGCTCACCTGGCGCCTCCTCACTGCACTCTTGTCTCAGTTCTTGTTTCGTTAGCAGGATTGACTCAGTCTTGCAGCGAGGCTCGGAGCAGCCCAGGGTCGCAGGTAGAGGTATGCACTATTAATCATGCTCAATCGCCATAAATGCATTTCCCTGGTTAAATGAATGGCTAATTAGTTTTTTGTTTGTTTTTGGGCCATTGATTTTGGTCTTCCTAACTAGATTCTCCACTTCTTGCAAATTAGGTAGTTCAAAAAATACCTTCCAGGCCTCCGAAGTTAATTTATATTTTAATGAGTATTAATAGTCTTAATGTCTTTTAAGCATTTTCGCTAGAGCATGTAAAATAAAATGCATCTAATTTTCTTGTCTTGATACTTAGAAATTTGAGACAATATTTTCTGTCGTCTAAATATACATGTGGAGATGTTGACAAAAAGAAATTCTCTATGTATTTTATTTACCTACGTTTCTCCCAGTTACATGCTTAGGTAAATGAGAGATTTTTGAGATACTAATTGCTTTTTATAGCAAAACCTTTTAACTGGATAGAGTATAGGAGTACTCTTGGTGTTCTTTTACAAAAGCTTGTTAAGTAGGTGTAACTGATACTGTGGAGTAGATATTTTTAAAACTAGCATTTAAAAGGTAAGACCTTTTCAATGTGGATATAGTATGATGAACAATAAGTTTATGCAGTTAACTTTGAAAACTGGGTCCCTGTGCTTTTGTGACAGGTTGCTTTAAAATATAGGCTAATATTTCAAGTTCATTTCAAATATTGTATTTTGAAACCACTTTTTCCACCAGAAAGGATGTTTAAATTCATTTTTAAAACGCAAGTTTCAGGTGTTGAAGAGATGCCCCGTGGATTAAGAACATATTATTGCCTTTGCAGAGGACCTAAGTTCAGTTCCCATTATCCACATTGGGCAGGTCACAACCTCCTGTAACCTCAATTCCAGAGGATCAGACTCACACATACACGTAATTAAAAATAAAATCATAAAACATGACCTAAACTTACTATGAATTTCTTTGGATCAAATAATCTTTGAAATCTATAGGCTTCCAGTTTGCATTGTATCCACTCCTTTGGGTACTCTGAGGAATAGAAACGGATTGTGATTCAATTCAAACTGGTACTGGACTTACATGGACAAGGCCCTAGGTTCAGCCCCCAGCACTGGGAGCTGTGTGGGGCATGACTTACACTGTATGTTGGGAACTGGAAAGAACTGTAGGAGCTGGGCAGAACAGCTTCAATTTAATGTGGGGTTTTTTTGTGTGCTTTGATTTAAATGTAGGGTTTTTTGTTTGTTTTTTGTTTTGTATAAAACCACTGAAATGAAATGTTACCATGTATGGGCAGAAAGAAAAACTTTGAGAATAAAGAACAGGGTTTATTTGTTTTAAGAAACAAAAACAGATCTAATATTTTTGGCTTGTCTCTTTCAGCCTTAACTTTTTGCACTTTTTTGGTTTTTCAAGACAAGGTTTCTCTGTGTAGTTCTGGTCATCTTGGAACTCACTCTGTAGACCAAGCTGGCCTCGAACTCGCAGAGATCCACCTACCTCTCCCTCCCCAGGGCTGGGATTAAAGGTGTGCACCACTGCTGTCTGGTGCTTTTGTTAGTTTTTAGGTAAAGCTGTTTTTGTAGGGTGTTCCCTTTAGCAAAGGTGGTGCTGTACTATTGATTATATTTGGTATATATATTAATAATGTCACGTTTAGCTTTTGACAGTTTATACTCTGGGTTTGTATCTAGGCTGAAGGATCTTGTGGCTTTGTGATTTTAATCTTTAACTAAGAATGAACTTGATCCAGATAAAAAACTAGAAATAAAACGTCCCAAGCTAAGTGTGGTAGTAATCCAAACACTTGAGAGGCAGAGGCAGGAGGTTCTCTAAAGTTCTGAGCCAACCTGATCTAAGTAGTGAGATCCAGGCCTGCCAAGGCTACAGAGTGAGACCCCATCTCACACCCACCTCCCTAGCCCACAACCCCAGGCCCTAAGCAAGCACCTTACCTTCTGAGCAACACCAGAAGCCCTAGAAAACTTCACTTTATTATATGGATTTAAATTCACCATAAGACTGCAAAAGCTTTTTTCCTTATAATGAGAACTTTTTTTAATTATATAAAAGATAAAATAGTACCAAATAATTTTTGCAAATGTAGGAAATTATAGAAATTTCGTGACCTCCACATAGATATGACCTGTCTATAAAGCTAGTTTAATGAGCTGTCTGCCAGGGGTTTGTTTTGTTAAGTCACACAATTTGGTAGTGTTCTGTCTGAGCAGTTTTCCCGAAGGTGATTTCTATACTTAGTGTGAGTGCAGGGTGGTGTGGATGACACACTACAGCCACACGACACTTGGGCAGAATTGCTCTTGTGAGCTGAGCTTGTGAACTCAGACTCTGAAGAGTACGAATGTTTGTTGTCTTCCTCTTTTTTATTTTCAGGTCACACATGTGGAGCCATGGGAGAAAGGAAGCAGGAAAACAGCTGGCCAGACGGGGATGTGCGGAGGGGTAAGTAGAAGTACGTGCATTTTTTTCCAGTTTTTTTCGAAAATGCAAAATACAAGTTTCTAATGAATTAGGTTAGGAGAGTTATTAGTTTTATGCTCTATTTTTAATTCTAGATCATGGTTATTGATACCTAAAACAGCACCAATCAGTAGGCATTAAGGATCTGTTTATTATTTTTTATTAACTCTGTTTTCCTTTAAAGGTTCGTGGTGTTGGAACAGGAGGCATTGTTTCTACAGCTTTTTGCCTGTTATACAAATTATTTACTCTGAAGTTAACTCGAAAACAAGTGATGGGTCTCATAACACATACAGACTCTACATATATCAGAGCCCTTGGATTTATGTATATAAGGTACATGTGCATTTATCTTAATTTTTAAATAAACATTTTATTTTAATTCCCATAAACTAACAGGTTTTCCATGATCTTAGGTATACACAACCCCCTACAGACCTGTGGGACTGGTTTGAGCCGTTCCTTGATGATGAGGAGGTATGTCAGCAAGGGGAATCGGCTTTCTTCGGCTATTCTGCTCTTGATCTTTTATTTGTTAAAGTTTACTGACCTCAGAATTTTTGTAAATTTATTTCAGTCCTACTTTTGGGATTGTTGTCCTCTAGCTAAGACTTGATGACTTTTCCATGTTAGGTTAAAATTTTAAGTTATTTGAATATGTTTTCAGAGTTAGTATGTTTTAATAACTTGAATAATAACCTTTTCTCTTCCCAATTAGACTGTATTGTGTTGATCCTAACTTGGACAGCTGATAGTGGCTTTCTAAGGTGGTAGAAGACATGTGCTGCCGTACCTGTAGGCATGATAAGTCCCCTGGACCTTTGGTTGTTTACTGTGACTTTTCTCAAACAGCACCATTCATATTTGCTTATGAGTACAGACTTAGAAAGAGTTAAGATTGGCTTAAATGGCCTGACAATTACACTTTTTTTCCAAGGTGAGGAAATAATTATACTTCTTTTCCATTTTCCTTTTGAGCCAGATACTCAGGACAACTGTAAACCTGTAATCTCCCCGCTTTGGCCTCCTGATTAGCTAGGATTACCAACAGGCATTTACCACCTTGCCTGCCTGAGTCTAGCTTTCTCACACAGTATACCATACAGTAGAGACCAGGCTTAAGATTGAAAAACTTACTACTCATCTCTACTCATATGTGCATGGCTCTGGGCTTGATCCCCAACACTGCCGTCCCCAACCCACCCCCCCCAAAAAACCCAACCATTGCTTTTCCTTAAATTAGATTAGCACTTTAGTCAATCTGGTCACCATCTCAAGCCCTGGGACATAATGAGCAAGGCTAGAGTCAGATTAAAATCATACCTGTATTAATTGACTTAGATATTGAAGACGAGAGTATCAGCATACATTCAGCTGTGAGCAATGGTTATTGGTATATCTACTTTTTATCACTATTTGTTTCACAGTTGATATGGTATGGTTAACAGCTACTTAAACTGGTTTGATGCTTAGTGTGGCACACCTTTAATCCCAGCACTTAGGCAGAGGCAGGTGGATTGCTGAGTTCAGACTAGACTGGTCTGCAGTCAATTCCAGGCCACCAAGGGTGAGGCCTTGTCTTAAAAGAATTTTGTTGTTTTTTGATGAATTCATGCTTCTAATGAAAATTTCATTTTTGTTAGATGCCTTCCTTAAAAAAAAAATCTCATTGATGTAGACATAGAGAAAAAACTTTTTTGAGACAAGGTCTTATGTAACTTGGATTAGCCTCAGACTAGCTGAGAAAGGAAGGCCTCTATCCACTACTGCAGATCCTGTCTCATTCCCTGCTGCTGGGGTTACAAGCATGCCTGTCAAGCCCAGCAGTGGTTATTTTCCTTCCCTGTTTTGGGCCTGTTTACCGAGCTGTCTATTTAATTCAAAAGATCCAGAAAGTTAGGTAAAAAATCATGATTGTCAATTTTTTCTTCTATTTACATAAGTTTTTTTTTTTAAAAGAAAGATTAAAGCACTTTTTAAAATTGTTGTATTAGGTTTCTGAATGCTTCTGATTTATCTGCTCTTTATTGTATTTACAAGCCTGAGGTCCTCTATTTGAGCTAACATATGTTTTCTTCTTTAGATATCTGCAGCGATTATATTTGGAAATACTGTATATCTGAACACTTAAATGTGTGTGAGTGCAAGCAGTTTTACCTTTAGCTCTTGTTTTCCTGTTTAGATAACAAATCTCACTTTCCTTGTGTGCTTGCACTATAGGTTTGGGACTGACAATAGCTGACTAACATGTCCTGAGCTGTGAGAGGGCATAGCAAGAAGGCCTTCATGCGGTAATGACCCTTTTCAGAGACAATGGTCATCATGGATTATGCGTTTCCAATTCTTTGTTCATTTATTTCTTTTGTACATAACTTTAGAAACCTCACTGCTTCATGGCAGTTGGTTTGCTATTGCTTCCAGTTTTAGCAGGGCTCCATTTTAGATCGCAGCTGTTAAAAGATAACCTTTAGACAGGCATTATCTGAAAGTAGTTCCTACATAGCCAGGTTTCGGTGCTAGGTCTGATGTGTGCAAATGGTCCTCCAGTGTAGGTATGTGGAGTACAGATTTAAATACTTGTTCCACATAGTTTAACAATGTAAGGGGCTTTTTCATACTTTTGTTAATGAGTGAGTCAGTTCCCTTTATGCCCAAGAGGCTGCAGGGTTTGTTCTCACCTGCATGTATACAATTAGCCCAAATAGTCTTCATTCATTACCAGATTAGGATACAAAAATGGAAATTTTTCTGTTAGTTTTTTATACTTGATTCCAAAGATGGTTAAAAAAAAAATTTTTTTTTTTTAGTGTTCACGTATGTGTTGAGATAATGTGTTTTTTGTTTAACCAGTAGGGTATCTTTTATGTCTCATAGGACCTGGATGTGAAAGCTGGCGGAGGCTGTGTAATGACCATTGGAGAGATGCTTCGCTCCTTTCTCACAAAACTGGAGTGGTTTTCTACTTTGTTTCCGAGAATCCCAGTTCCAGTTCAGAAGAATATTGATCAGCAGATTAAAACCCGGCCTAGAAAAATAAAGAAAGATGGCAAGGAAGGTGTTGAAGAACTAGACCGACATGTTGAGCGAAGGCGGTCCAGGTGATGCAGCAGCCACTGTTTTAGAATGGGCCTCTGCAAAGTTGGCGATTCTTGGGAGTGACAAGTTCTTAGGATCGATGTTTGTTTTAGTTATCCCCCTTCAAAAAATAGTGGGTTTGTTTCTCCCACCACATTTTTAGTAAAATTGTGCATCTCTAGTGAGAACAGTTGAGTTATTTTTTGTGCCCCTTTGGTGCTGAGCATTGACATACGCGTACATGCTAAGCAAGCACTCTGCCACAAGCTACACCTATCCAGAGTTTTTAGAGCAGATTTGGTTGGTTCGTGTGTGCAGAGTACTAGGGAGTGTTTGGTATTGACTGTCAGTCCCAATGGCCTGAGAGTGTGCCAGGCAAGTGTTCTACTGAGCTACAAGTACCCTGGCCCTTCTTGTGTTTTATTTATTCCAGTTTCTTCCTTTCCTCTTCTCTCAGGTCTCCAAGGAGATCACTGAGTCCACGGAGGTCTCCAAGAAGATCAAGAAGTAGAAGTCATCACCGGGAGGGCCATGGATCTTCTAGTTTCGACAGAGAATTAGAGAGAGAGAAAGAACGCCAGCGACTAGAGCGGGAAGCCAAAGAGAGAGAGAAGGAGAGGCGAAGATCGCGAAGTATCGACCGGGGGTTAGAACGCAGGCACAGCCGGAGCAGGGAAAGGCACAGAACTCGCAGTCGGAGTCGTGATAGGAAAGGGGATAGAAGAGACAGGGATCGGGAAAGAGAGAAAGAAAATGAGAGAGGTCGGAGGCGAGATCGAGAGTACGATAAGGAGAGAGGTGCTGATCGAGAAAGGGACAGGGAGAGGTCCAGAGAGCGGTCCAAGGAGCAGAGGAGTAGGGGGGAGGGGGAGGAGAAGAAGCACAAAGAAGACAAGGAGGACAGGCGACACAGAGACAACAAGAAGGATTCCAAGAAGAAACACAGCCGAAGTCGAAGCAGGGAGAGGAAACATAGAAGTAGAAGCAGAAGCAGAAATGCAGGGAAGCGGAGCAGGAGCAGGAGCAAAGACAAGTCGAGCAAACATAAAAACGAAAGCAAAGAGAAGTCCAACAAGAGAAGTAGAAGTGGCAGTCAGGGAAGAACTGGCAGTGTGGAAAAGCTGAGAAAACGAGAACACAGCCCTAGCAAAGAGAAGTCTAGAAAGCGCAGCAGAAGCCAAGACCGCTCCCACAAGAGAGAGCATGGGGACGGCAAGGACCAGTCAGACAGACAGGATAACCAGAGGAGCCAGAGTGGAGAGCCAGAGAGCCAAGAGAAAGAACACAAAAACAAAGATGAGACTGTGTGAAGATTTTGTAAAATTGGATCACATTGAATCCTATAAATGTTGATTAAATTCTGCTTTTCTCCCCCAAGTTGAGATTGTGCAGTAGTTATGCACTCTTTGAGCTCCCTGTAGGCTGTGTTTTCATTTCTTTTGTGTAGGGAAGTGCCTTTGTAATCCCATTTATTGCATTGATGTTTTCACCCGGTTGAGTTGACACCTGATGCACAGATTGTTCTTGCATTTTTGTTTGTTTTTAAAGTGTACAGTCTGTACATATGTCCTGAAAATGTTTTAATTCCTTTGGCATGGTTGCCATGTTGGTTAAATTTGTATAAGGCAATAAACTGCCACTAATTCTATTTTTGTTTGGTAGGTGTGGGATTATGGTTGTGTACTGAAGTTAGCATGGCTGTGCTTTTCATAATAGAATGCTAAAGACTTTGGGAATGGATCTTGGATGTTTGTTTTATGAGAATTATGTGCTTTCAATATACATGAAGGCAACAGTTGTAGGGTTAACATTCTTGTCCACTGTATATTACCTTGGAAGCTCTTGTTAATATGTTATACTTAATATTCTCCACAGTTAATGTTAGAAAATTTATGAGAGGTTTAAATTAGGCTGTGATTTGATCAAAAGTCCTTTTAGCATTCTACCTCAAAGGGACACTGTTAGTATGCCTAAAATTTATTCACTTAGTTTTTTTTTTTAAACTACATTGACATGTGCTTTTTCCCTCCTTGAATTCTTTCTCAGATTTTAAAAGTACTATATTAAAAAAAAATGTGTAAAGCCTGGCATTGCAGCAACCCTATACTGACCAGTGATGGGAGAGGGCGGGCACATGAGGAAAGAAGCATTCAAGCCTCAAGCTTCCAAAGCATTTTTATAAATGGAGAATACTTAAATTATGAAACAGCTTGATAGAGTATCCTTTTTTAAAAATTCAAAACTTTTTTTATTGATAATGAAGACTGCTGTTTGAGTTTTTAAACTTAATCTAGGACAGAAGTATTAACTAATGCAGTGCTGCGTTATTTAAGACTATCAGCAAATTATTTGATAGATTGTTCTTATGACTTGTATTCTGATTTCAGAAAACCATCATGAGTATGGAATAAATACTGGATTAAATCCTTTATCCTGGGTGTTGGCTTCCCCCCCTATTTGTTAACATTTAAGAAAAAATATTGTGGAAACTGGTAAAATGTCTGCAGTTTTGTGTAGAGGATATCTTGAGCAAAAGTGACTTAAAACCATGCATTGCTCAGCCTGTAAAGGTGCTTGCCACCAAGCCAGACCTGAGTTCATCCTGGGAAGGAAGGAGAGCCCTCTGACTTCAACACCATCTCGTGTGCACGTGTGCGCCTGTACACTTTTTTAATCCTTGTAGATTGCTTGCTAGAATTCTTAATGGCAGGGTTTATTGGGATGGGGAGGGGGGGTATGTGTCAGTGGCTTTTTCACTTTGTCCACATCAAAGGTGATTGTTGACATACTTGGATTGTATTAACACCAAGTATGTTCTGAAAATTTCTAAGGTCTTTTTTAGAACAGAAAATAGAGATCAAAAGAGAATGTTGGTTGCAGCATAATGGCCTTCTGTTACGGATTGTCTTAACCCACTGGCTAATATTGGCCAATTGAAGAGCACTCAGAAGTTATCTTACAAGTGTTCAGTGGAGCAGGAGACATTAGTACCAACTATTTTAAGGGGGAAAAAAATCACATTAAAGGAAGGAAATGCTCTACTACAAAAAAATCTAGTACTGTTTCAAGTTAAGCAACTGGAAATAAAAGGGTCAGCAAGGTAGTTCCGTGGATGCTGCCAAGCCTTGACAACCTGAGTGACCTTCAGAAACCTGCAAGTCTTCTGACCACATGTATGCTGTTACTTCCCAAAAAAATTTTTGAAGGAGATTGGAAGAGTATTGAGTAATAGGTCAGGATTACATTGAATTGAATTTGTTTTATTTTGCAGTGATGGGGAGTCTAACCCTGGGCTACCTGGTAGGCAAGTGCTCTCTTGCTGAGCTGTGTCCCAGCTTTTGGGCATACCTTAATTAAGACACTACTATATTTGAAGTATGTGTTGGTGTATTGTAGGCAGAAGGGGGAAAGCTTTTAGAGTGCCTTAAAATGAGATGAAAGTACTCAACAGCTGAGTCTCAGGAAATGTTTTCAAAGGATGCCTTTGGTAGGTTGAGGACATGTAATCCCATTGTCACATGGATACCTGCTTTACTTGGACAGTGACTTCCTATGACTAGGGAGATAAGTTGGCTCTAGAAGATTCATTAATCATTTCTTGGGACCTGGGGAAGTTGGAAGAGTGCTTTAATAGAGCCTAATAGAGCTGGGCATAAAGAAAGGCACAGGCCTTTAATCCCAGCACGGAGAGGCAGAGGAGGCCAGCCTACTCGATAGAGCAAGTTCCAGAACAGCCAGTAATGTCTTGAAAAAGCAAAGGAAAAAAAATAGTATAAGCATCCTTTGTCATTTTCTGTGAACTTAGAAATCTTCCATGTTCTCTTTGCATCTGCTTTATGTCTTTGTTAGGTCTTGTAGATGACTCAGTGTATTGTTCTTAAATTTTAGTATAAAACATTAGTATTTATGCTGCTCAGTAATCTTTATGATTGAGGCTCTCTGTTGCTTTATGGTGGTTTTGTCTGCCCACCCCCATTCTGGGGATCCAGTGCAATGCCTAGCACACACTAAGCACAGATTGTATGACTGCTGCATCCTCGGCTTTAGTGGTTGAACCTTTTAACTAGATCTATTCACGAGGAAACACGTCTTATAAGTCTTGGCTCCCTTTGAAAGCATCTTGTCATTCCTTCCTATAAGATCCTATAGGATTTTCAAATACCTCTGAAGTGACATTACTTGTTACTAGAAGGAATAACATGAACACAACAGTGTTTGTTGCAGCTAACTTCAAATCCAGTCTACTCAGGAGGGCGTGCCTCCTGGTACACAGTGTGGTGCACAAGTGAAATGTGCTGAGTGAGCGCTGTTTCCAGTTAGGCTTGTTCAAGGCAAACAGCTGCCACAGTCTTGTCTTGATTAAAATTCCTAAGAAAACTGGTAGTTTTGATTTTCAAGTGTAGCCCACCAGTCCTCATTTTTTTTTTAAAGATTTATTATTTATTGTGTGTGTGGGGTGGGGGGGTAATTGCAGGTGCCCTTTGAGACCAGAGAGGTCCCACCCCCTGGAGCTGGAGTTAGGAAGCAGGCCAGAAGCACACTATACACTCAGCCACTGAGCCATCTCTAGCCTCTTCATGGTCACCCTAACAGCCTAAACAGGATGTAAAAGTGAATGATGCTTGTTAAGCTGATGAAAGAGCAGTCCTCTCCTCTGATCCCCTCTACCTTGGCATCACCAGTTCCTAGATAACCCAGCGTTCCCAGTAAGGCAGCCAGTCTTACTACTGTTCTGAACATTTTCCCCAGACACTCTTATCCGGCCACCCCCATCCCCTTCCATGCCAAGTTTTGTCAAGCTGTGTGTGGGAACCTCTGCTGGTTTATGTATATCTCGTTTTCTGTGTTGGCTCCAAATCCAGCCTTCCCAGCCCTTCCTTGTGATCTATCTGGAGCTGGCCATTCCACACATTGTTCTCTCCCAGCTGTCATAGGGATACTGGAGGGACACTGCAGAAGTGAGGACCTGGTTCCTAGTAGTAACTGCACTGTGTAGGGGCTTAGCTTTAGGACACCCCAGGGACTTGGCCATCAAATTGCAGTGGCTTCTCAAGGAAGTGAGCAGAGTTTCCAGCAATTCCATAGGAACCCCAGCAAGCTTTGTTCCACCAGACAACTTCCCCATGAGTTTCAACAGTACTCCAGTGTAGGGTGGCCTAACTTTTGTGGGGGAGGGGTAACCCAGTGTGACATTTTAATACATCATGAAAGGATGGGGTTTTCTATTTCTTCGTTCCTAAGACACCTCAAATCTTAGCTATTTTGTAATGTGCATATTTTTAATTGAAAATTCATACAATATATTCTGATCATGGTTTCCCCTCCCTCATCTCCCATGTTCTCCCCACCCATCCAACTCCATGCCTTCTCCCCCCCCCCCACCCCCCAGACAGTTTCTCTGTATAGCTTTGCGCCTTTCCTGGAACTCACTTGGTAGCCCAGGCTGGCCTCAAACTCACAGAGATCCACTTGGCTCTGCCTCCCGAGTGCTGGGATTAAAGGCGTGCGCCACCACTGCCTGGCTTCTTTCTCTCATATTAAACAGGCAAGGAAGACACACACACACACACACACAAACACACAGGGAACAAAACATAAAGACACAGAATTGGAAGCCATAATACACAAGCAAAAGACCAGTAAGATTTTTTATATATATATATTTAATGCCAAATGCTGTTTATTGAAGGAGGGAGGAGGTCTTAAATACAGACTTACAGCACAATGGGAGAACCCCAGAGGGCAGAAGTTCGCTACCAATGTTATAATCTTGCATCTAAGCTGTTAATGCCCATTATGCAGGATACACAGACAAGGAACTTCCCTTAAGCATTCAGGAGGGTGGAACCTGGCAGGGAATTAGCATAGGAAGGATATCAAGGTCAAAGTCAGCAAGCAAGGCAACAGTTACCCAAAACAGGGGCCAGGGCCCTACAGGTCCCCCTTTTACTAAAAAATGAGCTTCTGACTTAGGTTGCGTGGAAGTTTTTCTTTGTTTTTTTTTTTTTTTTTTTTTTTTTTTTTTTTTTTTTTTTTTTTTTTTTTTTTTTTATGCACAAACAAAGCAATAGGAGACAAAATAACCTGCATTGAGTTTGTTTTGTATTGGCCATCTACTGCTGGGCACAGCCCCCTCCCTTCAGTGTGGTTTATATACCCGGTGAAACTCCACTGAAGAAAACTGATCTTTCCTTTGCAAACAGTTGTTGGTTGGAGACAGTTTCTTCGTTGGGTGTGGGAGCTTGTGTCCATGTCCCCTCTGCACTAGGACCCCATGGTCTAGCTACCTTTGACACTCCAGTTCTCCTGCTCCAGCTGTCAACATCTCAGCAAACAGGGCCACAGTTATATCCTCTCCAACGGTGATTCGCAGGCTTGCACGGGTACCATTTTTTTCCTTCCTTGGAATCTCTGCCTCATCCCTAAACGTTTCATTGTTTTTCTATATGCACCATTTCTCTATTTTGTAGATATCTTTATCCTTAGGAATTCATACTCTCCTTACTGGTTAATCATTCCTTGCATCAAACCTTCCTTATTGAAGTGTGTTTTCTGTGTCCTGACTGGATCCAGAGTATTATGATGATACTGGCCATATTGATGCCACCTCTTCACACTGCTTGTGACCTCTGATACACTCTAGTATAAGGAAGGGCTCAGCTGAGCAAGTTTGCTAATAATTATGCAAGTGAATCAGACTGGCTCCCTGCAAGCATTTTGACTAACAACAACATAAGGTGTGGCTGGTGTCCCTCAGCGATGCGTGCTGGCCTGGCATGTGCAAGGCCCTGGGTGGAATCCTCAATGACAAGAACAGAGCGGACCTTAGAAGACCGGACACACAAGGATGGGCACATGAAAGAGATCCCGAACCTAAGTCACTGGACCTTGAATCCGCCTTGTTTCCTGCTGGCTCTCCGGATTGTCTGGTTTTTTATTTTGTTTTCTTTGAGTTTGGACAATGAATACCCTGGTAATTTCTCTGCTTTCCTTAGAAAAGTCTGAGTTTCTGTCCCTTGGAACCAGGAGCCAACCCTGGTTTCTTTTTACCCTTATCAGCATTGAACCTTGATCGGGGAGGTTCTGCCTAGCATTTCCTTACCTAGAAATTCTACCGAGCCTCAGCACCAGTCTGGGGGAAAAAAAAGTCATACTTGATTTGACCAGCCAACCAAAAATGTTTTAGGTGCAATTCCTCTTCCTTGGTAGAAATTCTCTGCCCATGGGTAGAAGAGGATTGGGGGAAAGCAGGAGTGTGACTTGGGGCCACTGAAATGTAGTTTCTTACTGTTTCCTGTGCAGTCAAGCCTGCTTCACCTTTCATCCTTGTAAACACTTGGTGTATGTGTGTCCCGGGGAGGAGACCCAGGTGCAACACGAATCTTAAAAGGTCTTACTAATAAAAACAAACCCAGAGACAGGTATTAGGGTGAATGCTGAAAGATCAGAGAAACAGAACAAGCCACAACTAACCTCACCTCGCCAACCTTTCAGCTGATCCTGTTTTCTTAGACTGGAAGCTTCTGAGTCCTCATGCAAATGGATCTCAGCTGAACTGCTGCTCAAAAGCCTAAAAGCTTAACCAGCTCTGTTCCTGGTTTTCACGCCTTATACACCTTTCTGCCATTATTTCCTGGGATTAAAGGAGTGAGTCACCATGCCTGGCTGTTTCCAGTGTGGCTTTGAACTCACAGAGATCCAGGTGGATCTCTGCCTCCAGAAGACTAGGATTAAAGGTGTGAGTGCCACCATTTTCTGACCTCTATGTCTTTCTAGTGACTGTTCTGTTCTCTGAACCCAGATAAATTTATTAGGGTACATGATATATTGGGGAATACACTATCACCACACCCAGGTCCTTGTGTATTCTAAGCAGGTGCTCTGTCACTGAGCTATATCTCTGGCCCCCAAATAATTCCATTTTGTTTGGTTAGATTTTGTGTTTTGTTTGTTTACTTGATTTTAAGACAAGGTCTCACTATGTAGCCCAGGCTTGGAGCTTGCCACATAGATTAGGCTGGTCTTGAACTCAAAGAGATCCACCTGCCTCTGCCTCCAGAGTGCTGGGATTAAAGGCGCGTGCTACTGCACCAGGCTACTGAATCTTTTTTTTAAATTATTATTTAAATAGGATCTTTCTATGTTGTCCTGACTGTTCTAGAATTAGATATGTAGAAAAGGCTGGCCTTGAACTCACAAAGATCTACCTGCCTCTACCTCCAGAGTGCTGGGATTAAAGGCATGCGCCACCACACCCCGCTCCCTAAACAATTCTCATATATTCCCTCCAATGGCTATTTCAAATTTGGACTCTGCCTCCAAACTCATTTTCAAGCAGACTATTAAGCGGAGTCCCTCAGCTCGATACCTTCTTTTCTCCAGACTGCGAGATTAGCTGCAGTCACACCTGCCTTCCCCACCACCACCACCTGGCCCCTCTTTTTCTTGGAAACACTCTATCCATTCCAGTTTGTGCTGCTCACTGTACTCCGGGATATGTGACCCTTCAGTAGACCACGGTCCATTTGCCAGGCGCCACACCCTTAACGGAAACCGACTCTCCCACTCCCAGAAGCCATCAGTTGCCCACAGCTTCTCGGTTAGGGGTGAGGCTCCTGTGGCTCCCAGTCTCCCTGATGGAATGTTGACCGGTTTGATCTTGTTCTGGCCACATGCCAGCAAGCACAGCTGTTGTGAGTTCATGAGGCTGTGGTCCTGCCATGTCCAGAAGGCACTGTTATTCCAGTCTTCGCCAGCCTCTAGTTCTTATACTCGCTCTGCCCCTCTGACATGACACTCCCCGAGCCTTGGGTGGGGTTGTGTAATAGAGACGTCCCCTGTGTGCTGAGCACACTTCATACACCGATTCTCTTCACTTTGATTAGTTCTTGTTTCTGCATTAACCAGCACTCACTGGGAAGAGTCTTCTGTGATGAGGTCTGAAAGCTGCATTAATCTATGGGCAGAGAGATAAGGGGCAGAAGAAGCCAAAATGAGTATACAGCATCCTCAATTTCAATCTTTCATTTCAGATACTTGTCATTCTCTTCTAATATTCAGATACCCTCCAGATCTTGGTACCACTGCTGGGTGTATGTGTGTAGGTGTTGGTTATCAAACTCAGGACCTCACCCTTGCTGCGTTAAGTACTCACCCTTGCTGCGTTAAGCACCACCGAGTTAAATCTTCAACTGGTTACTTCCAATGTTCCAAGTGTTACCCTATTGCACACTAATGCTTAGTCAGCCCATTTTTTGTTGTTATTGTTGTTGTTTTCCTACTGTTACTGTTGGTTTTGTTGTTTGAGACAATATCCATGTAGCTCAGTTTGGCCTTGAACTCACTAAATAGTTGAAGATGACCTTGAATTTCTGATCTTCATCCTTTTATCTTCTGACCCCTTCCTCCAGGTTTTATGCAGTGCTAGGGATCAGACATTCTGGGCAAGCACTCTATTAACTTAGCCACATCCCCAGCCCAGTAGGCTCACTCTTGTAGCTGACCCTGTTCCCTTACTGTCTAAATTTATGTACTTTCTACTTTGCCGAATCCCATTTCTGAAAATAGGATTCAAACAACTGGTAATTTTGGTAATTCAAAGCTATATACTATACATATACTATATAATTCATTTCTTTAAAAATCATTGTTTTTTGCTGGTGGCCATGCCAGAGGAGCAGCAGGTAGCAAGTGAAGTTCAAGGTGTCAGCCCACCAGGAGGAAACTCTCTGATGGGTCAATCTTGGATAGGCAAGCCCCGGAGATCCCAGACCCCGGAATGTTTTTTTGCTTCTGCTGTGCCTTTACATGTTTGCTGCTGCCGTCTTTCTCTGGTATCTGGCATGGTGTGAATGAGTGTGGGGAGACCCCCACTGCCTGTAATGTAGTATGTTTATCTCATGGAAACATCCCATTCTACTGGGCATTTTTTCCTGTGAATTACTATAAACATGATTTCTTCCTAAGCTGTACTATCTAAATGATAATAATAATGTAGTTTAAATAGAGTTTTGATGATAGAAATATAAACAAAGAAGTGTCACACTGCTACAATACATGAGTTTCTATTGAGGAACTGTATAGACTGTGGCTTAGGTTAATGATTAAGAAAAATAATTGAGTCTCAGTTAGCCCAGCTAGCTTAAATTCTTTTAACCTTAATGTTGGGAGATGTGTTCACAGGTTTCAGAGTGCATCACAGCTGAAACAAAGCTTTGAAAATAACAAAGTTAGACTAAGATGTTTTTGTCAAGTAACTTTGAGGTAAAAAACCCAAGAAGCCGGGCGGTGGTGGTGCACGCCTTTAATCCCAGCACTCGGAAGGCAGAGGCAGGTAGATCTCTGTGAGTTCGAGGCCAGTCTGGGCTATAGAGTGAGTTCCAGGAAAGGCACAAAGCTACACAGAGAAACCCTGTCTTGAAAAACAAAAACAAAAAACAAAAAAGGGAAAGAAAGAGAGAGAGAGAGAGAGAGAGAGAGAGAGAGAGAGAGAGAGAGAAAGACCTAAGAGGATAATCTAAAGTTTTAGAAAGGCATATAGTTGAATGTGGAACTCTTTAAGGTCAGGGGACAAGAACAAAGCAGCCCAGTTATCATTAGCTGACATACCTTTCTTGCTAGGATTGTTTGATGACCAAAGGTGATGATTAATCCCTTGTACCCATTTCTGTCCTCAATCTCCTGATATAAGAAACTATTGATGAGTGGGTATGTACCCCAAAGATTTAAAGTAGAGCTGACTGATTCTTTTTCATATATAAAAGTTTAGATTCCTTTAAGGTTCTTTATAAGATTACCTTTCAAGATAACTAATAAAGTAATTGGCCCTTTCTTTATAACTGCAAAATTAAGCCTACCAGTAAAAGACCTGACTGAGAAGAATATCTTGCTTGCCCATTCAGTTAATCTATAGACAAGTTGCTTGGGTATGAATGTATGGAAATTATGTTGGGATAATTTGTTTTTGAACTGTAATACAGAAAATGTTTAATCATGCAAGGGATATGGAAAACATGCTGTTTTTTACTGTTTGTTTTTATTCACTTGAATAACAGAATGTAACCACAGTGTAATTTTTTTATTACCTGAAAGATTTCGCTGGGGTATATAAGCTGTAAGGGAAAGAATAAAGATAGAGTTAAAACGGGCTAGAAGGAAAACATCAAGAATGAGAGAATTGGGAAGAGAACATGAAGAGAGTTAGAAGAAAAACATCTAGAGAGACAGAAGGGACATTTCTGGACAGAGATTAAAAAAAAGAATATAGAACACAGAACGAAGAATACAGAAGAATAAAGAAGGAAACCATCAAGAGAATGTGTGTCTTTTTCCCTGCACCCCCTCAGAGAGAAAAGTCTTAGTACATGCTGCCTCTGTGGATTCCCTGTGAGCCCTGCGTGGATGGGAGCTGCGCATCCCCCCAAGGCAGTGAAAGTTTTCCAAGCCACAATTTCTCACTCTGTCCTAAACCTCCTGCTTTACTCCCTTTAAAACTAGTGTTCCTCAGTTATTCTTATCATTCATTGTCCTTGGGAGTACCCCCCCCCCCTTAGGGTTTTAACAGTGCTTAGAAATTTCAACAGATGTCTTGCTGGGGCTTGGATCTTATTTGTCTTGTTTTAGTTTGATTTTTGAGACAGGGTCTCATATACCTTAGGCTGGCCTAAAACTTGCTGTGTAGCTGAGGCTGGCTTTGGACTCCTGATCCTCCTCCATCCACTTCTCAAATGCTGGAATTACAGCTGTGTGCCACCACACCCAGCATATCATTTAGATCTTAAAAAACCTCCCAGAGAACCCTGGGGTTTTGTCCCCAACTTGTGGTCTTTTAGGAAGTTATGAAACTTATAGATGGATGTTAAGTCATCAAGGGTGTGCCCATGAAGGGAACATCAGGACTTCCATCTTTTCTTGTCAATCTCTGCTTCTCGTCTGCCCCGAGGTGAGGGGCTTTCCTCCACCTGCCCTGTCTACCATACTGTTCTGTCTCTAGAGGTTCACCCAAAGGCAATGGGACAGAGACCATGGACTCAATCCTCTGAGAGCATATCAGAAATTATATCACAGTAATAGATAGCTGGCTGGCATGTGGCTCCATGCCTCTTCCTCCCTGTTCTTGCCATAGGTCTTTGTGTGTGTGTGTGTGTGTGTGTGTGTGTGTGTGTGTGTGTGTGTGTGTGTTTTGGGGGTAGGGGGAGACAATGTCTAGCCCAGGCTATCCAAAAACTCAAGATCTTCTTGTGTCTGTTTTCTGGGTGCTGGTATCCAGGTCTGAACCACAACCATCTGTCTGCCTTTGGCTTTTTGTTTTGTGTATTTCTTTGTTTGGACTAGAATCTTACAGTGTAGCCCTAATTGTCCTAGAACTCACTATGTAGACCAGGCTAGCCCCTGAACTTGGAGGTGATTCTCTACCTTCTAACTGCTAGGATTTCAGGCATACACTACCATACCTTCACATCATTCTTCCATGTGTTAATTTACTTGGCTGTTGGTCTTTGTGCTGCAAGCACTCTGCTACTCAATTACACCCTGTCCTGCTGCTATAACTGGCAGTGGTTTCAATGTCTACCGAACAACCTTCGCAAGACTGAGGCTCCTTGATCTCCAGTGCTCTCTCGCCCTCCACCTAATCTCAGTTGCACTGCGGTACCATCCCAGAACTAACTGTCCGTTATCAACAGCTAAAACCTGTCCCACCACTCCCGTTGGGACCTATCCCCTAACGGCCCGCATCTCTGTGGAAGTTTCAAACAAGTACACATTGTGTGTTCCTCTTCCTCCCACACTCGCGTGCCCCTGCTTCTCTCCCCACCCTCATCTCCTGTCGGTCTCCTTTGTTCCGCTAGGCCGTTTTACTTCTTCTTTCACATCAACTATACACACAGGCTTGAGTTTTCAATACAAAATGCAGGAACCGTAAGTGAGGGGAAAAACAGGGTATCTATCTTTCTGAGGCCGGCTTAAAATTCGCTTATTGTGGTTATATCCAGTTGATTCACAGCCTGCAAAAACCCGTAACATCACTTTTCTTTATGGCTGAAAAAAAATCCCATTGTCCACATAGACCACGCTTTCTTCATCCGTTCCTCCGTTTTTTGGACACACGGGTTGGTTCTACAATTTAGCTATTGCGAAACCAACTCCACTAAACACTGATGTGTGGGTTCTCTCTGACATGCTGACTTGGAGTCCTTTGGCTGACCACCAACTTCTGTATCTCCTACTCATTCTCTCTAATATCCCATCTAACACTTACCTGATTGCCTGGGTCTTCCAGTCTATTGCCCTGCCAGCTTTTTATTCTCCATGGTAGCCCCACCTCAGCCTTCATCGCAGTGAGTGAGTGCAAGCCTCATTTCCTTGTTTGTCTCCCTTAGTCTCCGCTGCCCACTGTCATAAATCACTTCCTGGCAAACATTTTTGACTCCTCGCTGATGCCTTTTCTAGCATGTCTCTTCCTAGTTACTTAGTGATACCCAGAGGCAAATTAAACACAGCTCTCAGTCTACTCTGAGGCTATAGGCAATTGACTGAATACAAGACAATAATGCTGACTGCTATTATATCATTAAGTACCAAATCAGTTGTAACCTGTCAACAAAGAGGCAGGAAAAGTACATCTGGACAGAGAATATGATGGGAGAATAGGGTTTAATCCTTCAGGATGCAGTGTTGTACCCTAAGGCAGTGAGCACGATTTGGTGCTGAATCCCAAACAGGTTAAGCAAATGGGCCTTGAACCAAGGATGGATGCAGAATTGGCCTTTTTGACCATCGCTCCCAGAATTTGAGCTTCCCACCTCTGGAATTCTGGATGTGCATGCACTTAGGCTGCATCTCTTGCAATACCCCCAGCCCTGGTGGATGACATGGTGTGTTACCCGGTTACCTGAAATCCCTCACCGAGCTGTCCTGGATTCAGGCAAGGGACACTGCTAATCTTTCTTTCTTTCTTTCTTTCTTTCTTTCTTTCTTTCTTTCTTTCTTTCTTTCTTTCTTTCTTTCTTTCTTTCTTTCTTTCTTTCTTTCTTTCTTCTATCCTTCCTTCCTTTCCTTCTTTCTTTTTGTTTTTTGTTTTGTTTTTATTTTTGTTTTTCGAAACAAAGTTTCTCTGTGTAGTTTTGGTGCCTGTCCTGGATCTCACTCTGTAGACCAGGCTGGCTTCAAACTCACAGAGATCCGCCTGGCTCTGCCTCCCAAGTGCTGGGATTAAAGGCGTGCACCACCACCGATGCCTGGCACTGCTTATCTTTCATGCATCAGTCACTGAATGCGTTTGTGGGTGTGCATGTGGCTTTGAATAAGGAAATCAGTTAACAGCAGGTCAGAGAAAGACTGCCAAAGCTCATAGCCACGAATACTCCCAGTCACTGAGTGCCCACACCAAGTGTCCTAACCAAGCCCTTGTCCTCCCAGAATTCTTCCTGAATTTGTATAAACTAGCACTATATCCTTCAGTCCTGGCCCGTTACTCTGGTCAATTTTTCCTTTTAATGGTTTGCACACAGGGTATATTTTATCAGCATAGCTGTTGATTTCTATCTTCCTCTGCTAAAGTGTGTGCTCAATGAGAGCAGGGCTGCCATTCCCTTAGGTCTCTAGCCTGGTGCCCAGAACAGTTCTTGGTGTGGAGTAGTTCCTCCACATCTATTTATCGACCACACAGTTGAAACTACCTCGATTCCTAGTCGTCAGCTCATGGCAGGGTTAGCAGCAGGAGCTTGGGATGTTGCAGTTGGACAGGCTTTGCTTTGAGACAGGTCTCATGTGGTTGACCTTAAATTCACTATGTAGCCAAAGGTGATCTTGAGTAGTTAGTTGATCTTCCTACCTTCATTTCCCAAGTACTGGGAGTATAGGGTGTACCACCATGCCTAGCTAGACTGATCTTTTTACATGTCTTTTTTTTTAAGTGTGTGTGGTTGTGTGGTGGTGGTGGTAGTTGTGGTGGTGGTGGTGGTGGTGGTGTGTGTGTGTAAGTCCCATGGCGTACATGTGGAGGTCAGAGGACAACCTGGAGGCATCAGTCCTTCTACTATGTAGATTCTGAGATTGAACTCAGGTCCTCAGGCTTGAGAAGAGCCCGTACCCTACTCCGGCATCTTGCTAGCCCCAAACTTACTTTATTTAGGTAACACTGACTGTGATAGTTAATATTGATTGTCGGCTTGACCGGATCTAGAATCACCTGGAACACAAGCTCCCTGATACCTGAGGGGTTTTCCAGATTCGCTTCATTCACACCAGAAGGCCCACCTAGCTGTGAGCAACGCCACCCCAGGGGCTGCAGTCCTGGACTGAATAAAAAGGAGACCGTGAGACGCACACCAGCCTCCATTATTCTCTGCTTCCTGACCGTGGACACGTGACAAGATGCTTCAAGCTCCGTCCCCAGGACGTCCCCACCATGATGGACTGTACCCAGAACTGTGAGCCAGAGTAAGCGCTTTCTCCCTTAAGTTGCTTTAGTCCATTTTGTTGTTGTTGTTGTTGTTGTTGTTGTTGGTGGTGGTGGTGGTGGTGGTGTGTGTGTGTGTGTGTGTGTGTGTATAATCACAGCAACAGGAAAAGTAACGGATGCAGCACATTTCTGTTTGAAAGTTACCCGTGAAGCATAAACAATGTTTGACATGTGTGCATAACCTATGAACCATCAGCACCCTTCAGATGATGAGCAAAGCCTCCACCCCTGAGGGGCCTCCTCTGCTTCGTCCTTCCTTCTTCCTACCCTTCCTGTTTCTAGGCAACCATTGATTTGCTTTCTGTTTTTAGAATAGTTTGCATGTTTTACAGAAATTTACCTAAGTGTATAAAGCCAGCCAGCTACCTTCTTCTCCGTTCTTTCTTCGTCTCCCTTCTTTCTCTCTCTCTCTCTCCAGTCCTTTTTCTTGGTTTCTTTCATTCAGTTGTTTATAAAGTACTTTCCTCTTTGAAGTCAGGGTCTCATGTAGCCCAGGCTGGCCTCCAGCTAACCACGTAGCTGCGGATGGCCTTCCATTCATACATAATCCTCTTGCCTGCACTTCTTTTGTTTTATTTATGCATTTAGTAGTAGTAGTAGTTGTTGTTATTGTTGTGTATGTGTGTGTAAGAAGACATCTCAGGTCTCTAGGTTTACACAGGCTTTACCCACTGAACCATCCTGCCAGCCTCCTGCCTGTACCTCTTGAGTGCTGGGATTACAGATGTGCAGCACAGCAACTGGTCTCACTCTTTACTTTATTTTGTGTGTATACGTGTTTGCCTCCATGTATGTCTGTGCACCGTGCGCATACCTGTCACTTTGGGAGGCCACGAGAGCGTTAGAGGCCCTGGAACTGGAGCTGCAGGTGATTGGGAGCTGACCTGTGAGTGTAAGCCGTCTCTCCAGCCCCTCGTTCTTGTCTTCCTGAAATATTCCACATGCTCATAATGTGTCTTGGTTGGTGAACATTTGATTTGCTTATAGCTTAAGGGTTACCGGAAACGATAGTACTGGGGCTGGAGAGATGGCTCAGTGGTTAAGGGCACTGGCTGCTCTCCTAAAGGACCAGGGTTTGATTCCCAACAGGGCAGCTCAAAGTTGTCTGTAACTTCAGTCCTTCAGTCCCAGGAGCTCTGTCGCCCTCTTTGGGGCTCTGCCATCACTGCACACACATATGTACATGCATGCAGCCAAACACCCACACACATAATATAAAAAGGAAGGTTAACATACATTTTACAGATAAATAAAAACAATACTATTCTGAATATTTGTGTATGTTTTGTATGAAGATACGCTTTCCTTTTTTGGCAGCGGGGGGGGGGGGGGGGGGGGCGGAGTAAACATCTAGGAGTGAAATGCTACAGGTAGTCCAGGTTGGCTCAAAATCACAATCCTCCTGCCTCAGCTTCCTGAATATTAGGATCACAGGCATGAACCACCACATCCAACTGATATTGTTCAACTTTTTAAGAAACAGTCAAATTTGCCGGGCGGTGGTGGTGCACGCCTTTAATCCCAGCACTCGGGAGGCAGAGGCAGGTGGATCTCTGTGAGTTCGAGGCCAGCCTGGGCTACCAAGTGAGTTCCAGGAAAGGCGCAAAGCTACACAGAGAAACCCTGTCTCGAAAAAGCAAAAAAAAAAAAAGAAAAAAAGAAACAGTCAAATTGTTTTCCAAGGTGGCCAAACCATTTCACATGCCTACCAATATAACTGTTGCCGTGACTTTTCCTGGGGAGATGAATAAACATTACAAACACAGTTCACCCCAGGTGAAGTAGATAAACAATTCCACCTAAGTCTAGCTTGATGAAGCAATGGTTTTAATTGGGGTTACTTACAAAACTGTGGGTTAAGGACTACTTAAAGGTGCCGGGCGGCAGTGGCGCATACCTTTAATCTCAGCACTCAGGAGGCAGAGGCAGATGGATCTCTGTGAGTTCGAGGCCAGCCTGGACTACAGAGCGAGTTCCAGGAAAGGCGCAAAGCTACACAGAGAAACCCTGTGTCAGAAAGAAAAAACAAAAACAAAAACAAAAAAAAAAGAAAAAAAGAAATACAAATTGTAAAGACTTAAAAATGCATAAATAAATGGACTCAGCCTGAGAAACATAGTAGGATTGACTGACTTCTCCCCAAATTATTAATCCATTAGTAAAAGTAGACTCAAAACCTAAAAATATATCAGAAATGAGAAACTGTGTAGAAGAAAATATTTATGACCTTGAGTTAGGTAAAGATTTTCTTTTTTAAAAAGTGTGTGTGTGTGTGTGTGTGTGTGTGTGTGTGTGTGTGTGTGTGTGCGCGCGTGTGTGCATGCACGTATACATATGCATAGGTGTGTGAATTATTCTCAAAACCCAGTAAGAGAACAATTGAGGGCTGTCGAGATGGCTCAGCAGTTAGAGGTACTTGCCGCTAAGCCTGACAGCCAGAGTTGGATCTCTAGAACCCATGTAAAGGTGAAAAAAGGAAATCAACTCAATTTGTATTTGCCTCCATGTGTGTCTTTGTTCCACATGTGAACCTGGTGCCCACAGAGACCAGAAAAGGGCAAACAATGCCCTGAGATCAGAGTTATAGGTGGTTGTGAGCTACCATGTGGTTGCTGGTAATTGGACCTGGATCCTTTGCAAGAGCAGCCAGTTCTGATTGTTTGTTTTTCAAGACAGGGTTTCTCTGTGTAGCTTTGTGCCTTTCCTGGAACTCACTCTGTAGCCTAGGCTGGCCTCGAACTCACAGGGATCCGCCTGGCTCTTCCTCCCGAGTGCTGGGATGAAAGGCGTGCGCCACCACCGCCCGGCTGATCCATCTCTCCAGACCCAAGTCTTCTTTGTTTGTTTTAAGACAGTGTCTCACACAGTCCAGGCTGGCCTCGCACTCACCATGCCACTGAGGATGTCAGAATGTCCTTCCCTAGCAGGTGGACAGGTCAGCTAAACTGACCCCTCTGGGACCACAAGCCAAAACCAACCTTCTCTCTCTTAAATTGGTTATTCAGGTCTTTTGGCCACAACGGCAAAAAGCTGACTAAAATACACAAAGTCTAGCTAATACATAAGCATCAACTAAAGGCGAAAATAAGACAGGAATCCCCGAGTTTAAAATCACTCTACCTTATCAATAGTTTTCTGTACAGCTCTGTAAATTTGTTTTTGTTTTTTTGAGACAGGGTTCTGACTGTCCTAGAACTCACAATGTAGACCAGGCTGGCCTTGAACTCACAGAGATCTGCCTACCTGTGTCTCCCAAGTGCTGGGATTAAAGGTCTACTATGCCAGGAGTAAAATTTATTAAAAGGGAGAGCATTGAACATAGTTTCTTGAAACCAAGGTTACAGGAGCTTCTTTGGCCTGCCCGGCGTGGCTTTCTCCGACTCTTTTTTTTTTTTTTTCAGTCTTTGCAGTACCTGTTCCTGCCAGTCCCCAGTGTCCCTCATTACAGGTAAGCGCTGCGCCAAAGGAGAGGCGACTTCCAGAGTCTGTTCCCAGGCCTGCGCTCTGCGACCTTCACCTTCGGTGCTGTGCTGCGCCTCTGGGAGCCAAAGAGGACCCAGATCACCGGTTTGTGCTATGTGAGTACTTCATCTAACAGGATGGCTGGAAGACCCAAGAAGTCTTTGTCTGTGATAGGATTCACTCTCCTCTGTCTGACCACGGTGAGTCTGCCTTTTCAATCAACTACAACTAGTTAGGGGGAAAAGATACCCATCTTTCTCTCTTTATGAAGGGCTGAGGAGTAGGGAAATGTAACTAGAAATACCTTAAAATCTTACTAAGATGGTATGTTTTTGTGTTTGAGATGTACTAAGGAAAGGAGACAAGAATATCATCATGTTTCAAGAACAAAGACTTCTGGGGAAAGAAAATCTGTCAACAGCTTCTGACTTAGTTCAACAGGCAGATTCAAGGGGAAAATGAAATAGTAACACAATCTGATAGTGCCCAGGCTCGGAGTCATTTTCAGTGTTGCTTTATGATAAATAAATGAGTTGAACAGGAAAGCACTCACGTGAACGGAAAGCTACTGACTGTGAACAGAAACATCGTGATTATTGTGTTCTGGTTGATGTGTTCGTAGAAACATCGTAATTGATGTGTTCTGGTTGATGTGTTGGTTTTGTTTCCCCAAATGCTGTTTTTTTCCTTATTCTTCTAACTTTCTAAATTTTCCTTTTCAGGTTATTTCATCCAAAACAGGTAACGATTTCTGACATGCAAGTTTTCCTTTCTTATATTTGATTTTAACTCCTACTGTTGATTGCTCTAGTCTCATCTATAAAGACTATCGTAGAGGGCGGGTATCAACATTTGCTGAGCATGCACTCTGGGGGTTAACACCACTCTAAAAGGTGCTGGAGAGCGCATAATTGGTAAGGTCTTGCTAGTGAGAACTATAATACAGCACCACGTTTCCCATCCAGCTAGCTGTGGACAAACTACCACAGTGATCATCAGTCCAGTTAAAAAGTAAAATCGCATCACAACGATCTACCTATATAATGTTCCTACTTGTCTTCTGAGACACTAGAAAACAAACACACAAACAGAAATGCTGCAGTACACTTTCGAGATCCTCTACCAAGAAAAAACACAAACAAAAAACTTTGTTTCAGGTGTGGTGGTGCACACCTGTAGTCCCAGAACTTGGAAGGCAGAGGTGGGAGGGTAAAGGTTGCCTTTGGCTACATAAAAATTGTGGGGCAAGCCTAGGGTGCAGGAGATCCTATCTCAAAAAAGCAAACCAGAGGGGGGGAGGGGGAAGAAGGAAGGGAGGGAGAGAGAGAGAGAAAGAGAGAGAGAGAGAGAGAGAGAGAGAGAGAGAGAGAGAGAGAGAGAGAGCTTTGTACATCTAGCCTTATCTTGAGATCAATCCAGTAATATAATGATTCAGAACTGAAAAGAAGTTTCCTTATTTAAAAAAGATTTCAATCAACATTTTTTTCTTGAATAAATGACTGGAGGCCACAGTAATTTTTTTTTAGAAATACTTTCTGCTTCATACATCTATAAATCTAAGTCCACAGGATAGCAATTTATGTTGAATAGGTTTTAAATTATCGGCAAAAAAACCCCATAAAAATCAGCTCTCTTAGAGATAAACTCTCATAGTGATTTAACACACACTGGAACAGTTTTTATTGTTTTACCAACATCATAAAAAATGTAGAATTAGGAAATTTTACATTGAATATATGGCTACATTTTAATGTTTCCTAAAACCCATACATATACAGTGTAGTTTTTGTTTTGTTTTGTTTTCCAGACAGGGTTTCTTTGTGTAGTCTTGGCTGTCCTGGAACTCACTCTGTAGACCAGGCTGGCCTCAAACTCAGAGATCTGCCTCCCTCTGCCTCCTTAGTGCTGTGATTAAAGGCGTGTGCCACCACATCCAGCTATTTAGTTGGCTTTTAAAACTAACTTTCTGCTTTATTCTTACTCATTATATTATTATTTGAAAAATTTTAAAATTTGTTTATGTGTATGGGTATGTTGTCTGCATGTGTGTCCATGTACTACACACATACATGGTGCCCAAAGAAGCCTGAAGAGGCTATTGGATCCTCTGGGACTGGAGTTACAGATAGCTGTGAACCACCATGTGGTTGCTGGGGATTGAGCCTGGGTCCTCTGGAAGAGCAGCCAGTACTCTTAACCACTGAGCCACCTCTCCAGCCCATCATCATTATATTACTCTTGAGAGACTTCATGATTGTCCAGGAAGCTATGAGAAAGGCTGATTAACCACATTCCTAATGATTTTTTAATTTTTTTACTATTGGTTTTATTTATTTCATTTGAGATGAGTCCCTATGTTGACCAGCCTGGCTTTGATTTCCCAGGCTTATGCAATCCTGCCTCAGTCACCTAAGGAGCCGGCACCGCATGCACACACCACTCTGCTTGGTTGATAAGTGATTAAAAAAATAAAGAGCGGCCCTTTGTGTAGCAAAATCAGACTTCATTGTGTCTTACAAAATCCTGGTAAACCCAGGACTCATTGAGACCTTCAGATGGTCTCCTTTTAGTCACAACATGATCCATCCCATTGGAGAGAAATCAGGAGGGCTAGATTTGATGCCAGTGATGCTGTTAATGAATTCGTCTTGGCTTTTCAATAGATGCACTGTATCTGATTTGTACTGTGGAGAAGGCTCCATCGTGCATGTGTGCACTTCTCTTTGGGCTTTGGCATTGCCGCTGATCTGTGTCTGGGCTTTGAGGACTTTGAGCTGATTTAGATTCTCTGAGTTGGTCAAACTCACAGATGCTGAGAATCAAAGGGTTTCATTTTGGATGCATCAGTGTGGTTATATGCACATCTAGGGAATAAAGTCTTCCCTTTCATCAACCCAAGGAGTGCCTGACACTTGACATCCCTACTTCTCAGTTCTCTCTCTCTCTCTCTCTCTCTCTCTCTCTCTCTCTCTCTCTCTCTCTTTTAGATTGAGAGAGTGGGGTAGATAGGATTTATAATTTCTTATCATTCTTCCCCAGATTTTAATAATGATAAAATAACAATATTAAAGCTGGTCCTGGTGGTGCACACCTTTAATCCCAGCACTCGGGAGGCAGGGGGTGGTGGATTTCTGAGTAGAGGCTATCTGGTCTACAGTGCAAGTTCCAGGACAGGGACAGCCAGGGCTACACAGAGAAACCCTGTCTCGAAAACCAAAAAAAGAAAAGAGAAAGAGAGAAAACAAACAAAAAAGCAAAGGAAAACAAACAAAACAAAAACTCCATGTGTTGCACAAATCCTAAATGGTCTTATGATACAAACCTGGAGCCAGATATTTGGGTAAATGCTGAAAGATCAGAGAGACAAAGGAACAAGCCACAGCTACTTCTCACCTCGCCAACTCCACGAATCTTTTGACTGAATATCTCTGAGTTCTCAGCCAAAAGGCTCTCTAGTTGCTGGGGATGTTTTTCTGTATACTGTGAATGTGTTGCTCTGATTTGGTTGATAAATAAAATGCTGATTGGTCAGTAGCCAGGCAGGAAGTATAGTATAGGTGGGATAAGCAGAGAGGAGAAATCTGGGAGGTGGAAGGCTGAGTCAGGAGATGCTGCCAGCTGCCGCCATGAGAAGCAAGATGTAAAGATACTGGTAAGCCACAAGCCACGTGGCAAGGTATAGATTTATAGAAATGGGTTAATTTAAGATGTAAGAGCTAGATAGCAAGAAGCCTGAGCCATTAGGCCATACAGTTTTAATTAATATAAGCCTGTGTGTTTACTTGGGTCCAAGTGGCTGCAAGACTGGTGGGTGAGAGAGATTTGTCCTGATCACGGGCCAGATAGGACACAGGAAAACTTCAACTACACTAGTTCCTGTCTCCTCACGCCTTATATGCCTTTCTCCACCTACCACTTCCTATCTCAGTCTTCCTAGTGCTGGGATTAATGGCGTGTGTGCTTCCCAAATACTGGGGTTAAAGGTGTGTGCCACCACTGCCTGGCTCTGTTTCTCTGCTAGACTGGATCAATCTCATGTAGCCCAGTGTAACCTTGAACTCACAGAGATCCAGACAGATCTCTGCCTCCCGAATGCTAGGATTAAAGGTGTGTGCCACCACTGCCTGGCTTCTATATTTAATCTAGTGGCTGGCTCTGTTCTCTGATCTTCAGGCAAATTTTATTAGAGGACAACAAAATATCACCACACCCATGTTATTACTAAATGATAATACTATAATTTAATCATCATTTAGCTTGGGGGTGGTAAGCTCAGTTACAGAAGCATGCTTAGCACATGTGAGAACTTTCGCTCAATCTCTAGCACCACGGGTGGAGGGGGACAAAGCTTAGCCCTGTCAACCAGAATCTCCAAGCCTCTTATTAATAGATGCTACCTGGTCTCAGAGGAGAAACAGTGCCAATAGATGTGTCTGCTTCCTTGGAATCAGCTTCATCCCGCTCAGCTATCCCTTCCCAGGCTCTATCTTCTCCCCAAAGCTCTGCATTTATTTTACTTTATGACAAGGTCTTACGTCCCTCGGGCTGGCCTAAAACTCCTGGTGCAGTCAAGGATGACCTTGAACTTGTGATCTCCTTCCTCCTAAGTACTAGGATTATAGGCCTCCACTGGGTTTATGAGGTGCTGGGGATGGACTCAAAGCTTTGTGCTTGCTAGGCCAGCACTCTGCCAACTGAGCCACACCCCCCAGCCGCTGAAGAGCGGCTTTGCTTCTTCCGTTCTTGGAAGGTCTGTTGAAAACTGTCATGGCACCATCTGTCTCCCAGTCCATCCCTCTCACGGAAAAAATGTCCTCAAAGTCTGGTCCCACCTGGTCTCGTTCTGCCACACCAGGACTCCTTTGCACTACAGCAGAGGATCCCACTTGCTCCTTACATCAGGCTCACCGGCTCTGATACACTCAAACGCTCCCATCCAGAGCATCTGCCCATGCCATTCCCCCATGAACACTGGGATGCTGCGTCTTATCTCCTAGAGCAGCGGCTCTCAACCTGAAGGCTGCAGCCCTTTTTGGGGGGGGTCGAATGACTCACAGGGGTTGCCTAAGACCTTCAGAAAACACAGATATTTACATTATGATTCATAGCAATAGCATAATTATTGTTATGAAGTAGCAACAAAAATAAGTTTATGGTTGGGGGTCTCCACCACGTGAGGAACTGTGTTAAAGGGTCGCAGCATCAGGAGGTTGAGCACCACTGGTCTAGAGGGCTCCGTTAATTTGCTTTTGTGGCTGGCACGAGAAAATCTGCTGAGAGCCAACTGTGAACCAGGCATACTCCCCCCCCTCTCTCTCTGTTTCTCTCTATTTCTGTCTCTGTCTCTGTCTCTCTCTATGTCTCTATCTCCATGTCTCGTCTGTCTCTCTGTGTCTCTCTCTGTCTATCTCCCTGTGTCTCTGTCTGTCTCTGTCTCTCTCTGTCTCTATCTCTGTGTCTCTGTCTCTCTGTGTTTCTGTCTCTGTCTATCTCTCTGTGTGCCTCTGTCTGTGTTTCTCTGTGTGTCTCTATCTCTCTGTCTCTGTCTCCTTCTATGTCTCTGTCTCTCTGTGTGTCTCTGTCTCTCTGTGTGTCTCTGTCTCTCTGTGTGTCTCTGTCTCTCTGTGTGTCTCTGTCTGTCTCCTGCCTGTGTTTACCCCAGAGTCTCACTGTCACTGGACCTTCATGGCTATACTATATGATCTGGCTTTTCAAAACCCATCCACACTTGCTTACATTGGTACACACACACACACACACACACACACACACACACACACACACACGGGGTGAGGAATGAGACACGTTCAAAATACCTTTGCATATACATATAATCTTTACAGTAATCATAAGTTACAGGTATTTTACACATTTCAAAGTAATTCCTCAAGTGTAGTTACCCAGTTTCCTCAAAGGAAACTTACACGAGAATAGCTTACATGTCACTCATACACAAAAGTGAAAAGCAGAGGCAGGCCTCAAACCCAGAACGCCTGAATCCAGATGCTTTGCTCTTTCTGCACCCTGATTTCCACTCCGCTGATACAGCTTCCTGTGGGCCCCCTCTCTGCTCAGCGGGATGGGAACATGCAGCGTGCTCAGGCAGTATGGCGGCCTGTGGGAGATAGTCTGTGCACACCGCCTTTTAGCTCTTCTCCATGAAGGTAGCTCCAGGCCTTCTGTGTCTGCAGCTGGTCATTTTCCCAGAAGTTTGTCCATTCCGATGAGCAGTTCTGTCTAGCACAGGAGCTGAAATAAACTGTGGGACAGAGGAAACAGAAGGCATTGAGAGACACCAGAGAATAAGAAGAAAGGAGGCACAGACCACAGGGAAATGACGCCCCGAGGGTGGGGTGGGAAAGCTTGCAGAGGAGAGATAGGGGGACTGGAGAGGGAGGCCCTCCTGGGGGCTCTTGGTTCTGTGGGGACAGAAGGGGCATCCACTCTTCCTGCAGAATCAGCTTCACTGGCAAAAGGCCACCAGGCCCCCGCCTTTCCCCAGCACATATGACCAGCATGATTTTCTTTCTGTGACAAAGAGATACTCCTGGATGGTGTTCCAGAAGTATCTGGCCAAAGGACAGTGAAGACTTTGTACCTTTGGCAGCCTGATTATTTCTGACTGACTGCCAACACGCACTCTCTTGACTACTGGGACAGAAAGAGAAGGTTGTCTGTGTTGTGCACCCAGGGGTTTGGTTGAAGGGAAAGCCAGGAAGAGTTGATGCTGGCAAACCACTTGGCTTTTATTCTGTCTTCTTGCCCTGTGATCTTTTTATTTGTTTGGTTTGGGAATGTTGGTTTGGCCATCGATGGTTTTGGATTTCTTTGGTTGTTGCGGGGCGTTTACCCACCAACCCCACAGTTCCCCAGAGTCTTCTTGAGTGCGAGCAGCAGGAATTATTAGATAGAAGGATTTAGATTGCGGAGATAAAGAGATAGAAAATACAGGATAGGAGGGTCTGGAACCTATTCCAATGGGCCCTGACGGTCTCTGCCTCAGGGTATTTAGAGATGCCAAGGGGTGGAGCAAAAGACCTCCCCCCAGCACAGCCAAGTGCAGACCATCTCAGACACCTGTGGTCCAGTCATCCTCTCTCTGCAGACCTGCTGGGTAAAGCCACAAGGAACTTGAAAACGGGCTCCCACAGGCTGTTGTTTTTGAGACAGGGTTGCAAATAGTCTGGCCTCTTCCAACCCTCTATGAAGTTGAGGACACCACCACCACCACCCCCTCGCGAGTGCTGAGATTACAGGCATGCATGCCATACCTGGCTTTGGTTTGTTGTTGTTTTGTTTGTTTGTTTGTTTGAGCCATGTCTGGCTCGCCCCTCAGTTTTGGCATGCCTTGACTGTGCTCAACAAATGGAGTCCATTAACACTTAAAGGTGGAGAGCCAGTTTCAGAATTAAAAACACAGCATATGTTTATTGATCTCTTCTGCTTGGATCTCCTACAAGATACAGGACAGTGTGTGTGTGTGTGTGTGTGTGTGTGTGTGTGTGTGTGTGTGTATGAATGTGTGTGTGTGTGTGCCTCCCTCCTACAAGATACAGGACAGTGTGTGTGTGTGTGTGTGTGTGTGTGTGTGTGTGTGTGTGTGTGTGTGTGTGTGTGTGCCTCCCTCCTACAAGATACAGGACAGTGTGTGTGTGTGTGTGTGTGTGTGTGTGTGTGTGTGTCTGTGTGTGTCTGTGTGTGTGTGTGTCTGTGTGTGTCTGTGTGTCTGTGTCTGTGGATTTTCTCCAGTGGTAGATCTGATTCTCACACTGTATGTTCCACCCTGTATCATAAACCGAGAGCTCTGCTGTATGCTCATGACACGAACATTCCCACTCCGAACTGCAGTCAGCCCCGGAAGGGCTTCAGTATCTAAGCCTTACTTACACTGAGGCGTATATTTTGGCAGGCAAAGGAAGAATGAGTTTCTTGTATACAGAAGAACCTGAAAGTTGTTCTGCTCCGATAGTAACAAAGCGCTCTGTTCTCCTCCTTCCTGGGTTAGATTAGAGCCCACTTGGGAAATGTGCGGAGTCATGAGAAAGTGACCACAGGCAGCGAGGTGGCCATGGAGGACCCAGCTGGAAGTGGTGCTGCCTGGGTGGGGGCAGGGAGGATGTCAATGACACAGCAGCCATGGTAACTCACAGAACACCAAACCAGAGGAGAAGCCTCCAGAATAAAGCCCCTCCGTTATCTTCTCCCCCTTCCCAGCTCTTTCCCACAGTCTCTTCCCACTCCTACTTAGCTTACTTAAAAGCATGGAAAGTGCGAGTGGCCCACAGGCAGCTGGGAAGTGACGGCTGTGCTCTGGCTGTCTTGGAAAATAATTGTTCCGTCTAGCTTCCCCATCTCTTTCTTTAGCTCTTTCTACTTTTTTAAAAATTTGTATTTTTATTACATTTACTTATTTATTTGTGTGTGTGTGTGCGCGTGCACATGTGCATGCGTGTGTGCTTTGTGTGTGTAGCATGCGTGTGTATGGTATACATGCATGCCTCTGTGTGTATGTGTGTATGTGAATGTATGTGGTGTGCCTGTACGTGCTGTGTGTGTGTGTATGCGGTGCATGCATGTCTCTCTGTGTGTGGTGTGAGCGGGTGTGTGTGGTATGTGCATGCATGCCTCTGTGTGTGTCTGTGTGGTGCATGCACCTACATGTTACAATGCCTGTATAGAGGTTAGAGGACTTCAGATGTCAGCTCTCTCCTTCTGACATGTGGATCCCAGGGATCAAACTCAGATCGTCAGGTTTGGTGGCAAGCCTCCTTGCCTTCTGAGCCCTGGCATCAGCCCCTCTCTTCTTTTCTTTCTTTTTTGTGATATTGGATGTTGAGGCCAGGGACTAGTCAAGTGCTCTACCACTGAGCTACATTCAGATACCTATTATAATCGTGATCATTATTACTTTACATTTTGAGACAGAGTCTTATGAAGTTTTCCAGACTGGCCTTAATTTCATCCCTCTGCCTCTGCCTCTTATGTATCTGGACCACAGATGTGCATCACCACACCCAGCTTCCCTCTTTCTCTGGAAAAGGAAGCTTAAGCTCATGTTCATGGGAAGAACCAGAAAAATGTAGTTTAGGGAGGAAGTGACGAAAGATGTCATCCTTGTAGGGTATCCTGGCTAACGTACAACTTCAAAAATATCTTCCAGCACCCGAAACACCAACTATTGATCAGGCATATTCAAAAATCAGCAATAGTATCACTGTAGAGTGGACGACTGTGCCAGGGGCCACAAGTTACTTGCTCACAGCTGAAGATGGGGACACAGTCATTGAGACCACGGTGGCCAGCTCCCCAGGCACTGTGACAGGCCTGAAGGCTGCGACCTTGTACCAAATCACCATCCGATCCATCGGTGCCTCTGGACAAAGTGATGCTTCATCTCCAAAGCTGGCGAAGACAGGTAAGACAGGTAGAGAGCGGGATGCTAATGCGGTCTGAGTGTTTGCTGGTGACTTAGATCAATTTTAACAGCACTGCAAATGTGTTGTGTGGTTTGTGCACACATGAGTTCCACAATGCAAGGCCCAGAGGCAAAAGCCACCAATTTTTGTTTGTTTTTGTTATTTTGACTCAGCAATTTGTGGAGAAAGTGACACTTTAATGCCTAGTACTCTGCTTTGGAATTAAAATCCACTTCTGGGCAACTTTAAAAGCAGAATGCTTTTAAATCCATGAACAAGCGATTTCTGTTTTTACCCATGCCAAACAGGGAACACATAGAACAGATTTTGTGGCACACTGAGCATATGGCAGATACGGTAACAAACAAAAGTTTTGGGATTTGCTATTAGCATTCAATTCACTTCATAAAGTCACACCTGGGCATATTTCTGAAAAGCTATGTGCAAGGACTGGTGTCTAGTTCGGTGGGAGAGTGCTGGCCTAACATTTACAAGGCTCTGAGTTCACCCTCAGCATTGAAAAATAAAAGTAATTTGCACACAAAAATAGTACAAACAATCATTTTTTCTTATTCATTTTTATGGACACTTTATCTAACTTCTCACCAACTGCAAGTGTTGAAAGTATGGCCTGGTGTTTTCTAGTGTCTTCCTACCTCAGATTTTTTGAGACAGGATAGCCTAACCTGGGCCCAAACTCCAAGCAATTCTCCTGCCTCAGCTTCCTGAGTGCTGGGATTATAAGCGTGCACCACCCCTTCCTGCTTGAGTGTCCACATTTCCTGCCACATCATTTATTATTATTATGTATACTTCAATGGCTTTCCTAAAAATCATACTGTAGAATGAACCCAGGGCCTCCATGGTGTCAGACAAGCAAGCACCGGGCTACGTCCTCAGCTCCAGTTAGCAATTACTGAATGGAACTCCGCCATTATAATATGAATAAAATGGATTGACAACTTGCACGTATTTATCCCTCGATAACTTGAATTATTCTCTACAGAGTTTTATGATACGCATTCACGGTTTCCTTTTGTTTTTACTAACAGTGTTGGCTGCACCAATTCTGGAAGTTGGCTCTCCGAGTCCAGACTCCATCCTTGTGAGGTGGGATGCCGTGTACATGGCCATCGGCTTCTCTGTGTCGGTTATGCGAGCCAATGGCTTGGGAAGAATCTGGAAGGAGAATACCACAAACACCTCCTTGACCTTCAGCAGTTTAGATGCCGGGACTCTCTACACTATAAAGGCCTATGCGTGGAATGCCAATGGAATCCCTGGGGATGACTCCACCTGCAACCAGAGAACCAGTAAGGACTCCTCAGCTCAGCCTTGAACAATCTCCTTTTGATTAATGAGGGGGCTGTGTATCACAGCCGTGGAGAGCAACGATAAGTGATGAGTACGGAGCAGCTGGCAACAGCTGTTTAAATTTCTACGAAGTTATTTATAGTGCCTTGACTATTCCTCGGCAGCAGTTCAAAAGCTCTCTGAGAGAGGTGGAGCCCAGCGCTTCCCGCTCTGGTAGCCAAGTCCACTGCAGCGGGCACATTCCAGATCCCAGAAGGAAAGGGCTCTGGTTAGGTTGACCAGTCAGTCAGTCCTTCCTTGTGCCTTCCTGGTCTTGTTGGACCAACTCAAGCATTCCCTGCTTTTTTCCCTCCTGTGTTCAAGCCAACAGCCTAAACAAAAAGCAACTGAGGCAAATAGGAATTCATTCATTCAACAGACATTTAGTGAGTGTGTGCCGACCTGCAGCCAGCATTGTCCCAGGGACGCAGGCACAGAGAGAGTCCCTGCTGCTCCTGGGCGTGACGTGAGACTCTGTTTCAGATGTTATAGCTCCCCGACACTTTGGCACAAGGCTGAAGCTGACGTGGGGCTGCCCACTGCCCCTTCTCTAGCTGTGAACTGCCCAGTGGGAGTGTAATGTGTTCTCTCAGCCTTCCACCCTAGGAACACGGGGTAGGGGGGGTGGGGGGAAGTAGAGGGGGGGCGTGGGGGGGGGGTAGGGGTGGTGCTCTAAGCATGAAAACCGGAAGTTCAAATTCAGCTGCTAGAATCTGAAGAATCAGAGGGAGCAAGGGTGTGTGTGTGTGTGTGTGTGTGTGTGTGTGTGTGTGTGTGTGTGTGTAATAAATGCCAGACCTTCACCAACCTAACCAGAGTAGATCTCTTAGGGGAGGACCCAGGAAAGGTGGGAAGAAACTGCAAACAGTCTCTTCAGCTTTCTCTAAGTTTGGAATGGGAATCTCATGGCTTATGAGCCAAGCAGAAATTCAGGGAGAAGAGAGGGTTTGCCTTACAGAGTACTCATATGGGGAAAGGATGGTGAGCAGCCCCAAGGTGATTTCAGGGTTGGCTTGATGCCTCGGGGTATTTGTGCCAAACCAGCCTTCCTGGGCCTTTTAGTGGCTTGCCTGCCCTGGCCCCTCCTTCCCTCTTTCCTTTCCTCTCCCCTTCCCACCTTCCCTTCTCTTTCCTCCCCCTTGTCTTCCTGAAAACATTTAGCTGCTGGGAGTACAAGATGAAAAGAAGCAATTCCTGCACCCAAAGAACTGAGCCTGTCCAAAGATGCAGAAATGGACGTTACGGTCACGTGTAACAAAGGACTTTGCTAGAATGTACACGGTACCCTGTGCCCAGAAAGGATCGTCTACACCAGGGCAGGGAACAAGAGAACCACCTGGTTTCTTTTTTAATAATATTTTTATTAGTTTTAGAGAATTTTTTGTTTTGTTCTGTTGTTGTTTTTAAGACAGGGTTTCTCTGTGTAACAGTCTTGGCTGTCCTGGAACTCACTTTGTAGACCAGGCTGGCCTCGAGACCTGCCTCCCAAGTGCTGGGATTAAAGGCGTGCGCCACCTCTGCTGGGTTAGTTTTTGAGAATTTTTTTTTTTTTTTTTTTTTTTTTTTTTTTTTTTTTTTTTTTTTTTTTTCGAAACAGGGTTTCTCTGCATAGCTTTGCGCCTTTCCTGGAGCTCACTTGGTAGCCCAGGCTGGCCTCGAACTCACAGAGATCCGCCTGGCTCTGCCTCCCGAGTGCTAGGATTAAAGGCGTGCGCCACCACCGCCCGGCCTAGTTTTTGAGAATTTTATACATATACTTTGATATTCACCCCTACTGCTCCCCATAACTCCTCCCACACCCACCTCATCCTTCATCCCCAGCTTCATGTCTTTTTTAAAAAAGTGTATATAGGCATTTTGCCTGCCTGTATGTCTGTATACCATGTGCATTCCTGTGGCCTGAGGAAGCTAGAAGAGAGTGTCAGATCCCCTGAAACTGAAGTTACAGACATCTGTGAGTCACCATGTAGACGCTGGGAATCTGCACCCCGCCCCCACCCTCTGGAAGAGCAGCCAGTGCTCTTAATCACTGAGCCATCTCTCTAGTCACCCGCCTTAAGAAATAATCCAGCAGAGGCTGTAGAAATGGCTCAGTGGTTAAGAGCACTGGCTGCTCTTCCGAAGGACCCAGGTTCAATTCCCAGCACCCACATGGCAGCTCACAACTGTAACTCCAGTTCCAGGGCATCCAATGCCCTCATACAGACATACACTCAGGCAAAACGCCCATGCATATGAAATAAAAACAAATAAATTTAAAACAAAAGTTAAAAAATATAATCCAGCAAGACTAATTTGTGCTGCCCATATACTCTTGGGTGTGAGGTCATTGGAGCTTAGTCAGCCTACCAGGGGCCACGCCCTTAAATAAATTGCCCCGCCCTCCTCCAGAAGCCATCAACTGTCAATGGCCCCTCAGTTAATGGCAAGGGCTCCTGAATGCCTTCCCCCTCGATGCTGGGATGCTGACTAGCTCATCTGTGACAGCCTCGGGGAGCAGCCGTAGCCGATTGGAGTTCGCTCACGCAGTGGTTTTGACATGTCCAGAGACGCTGTTCCACGTGGGTTTCTCCCCGACCTCCCTCTCTCGATCTCCTTCTACTGTTGTGTGATGGTCCCTGAGACGGGGCAAAAGAGAATCAGATGTCACCACCTGCTTTCTTCTCTCCTTTTGCTTGTTTCCCCGGGGTTTTTTCTTTTGTGTTGTTGGTTTTTATTTGAGACCGAGTTGCCCAGCTTCCTTGGGGCTCACTCTGTAGCAAGGCTGCCCTTGACTCCTGCTCTGCCTGCCCCCAGCTGTCATTCACCAGGGCACCTCACTGTTTCCTCCTGTTTTAGAGCCTGGATTTTGTCTCTGTGTCAGCTTTCTAGGGCTGCTGTCAGAAAATACCACAGGCTGGGTGGCTTAAGTAATAGAGACCAGTTGTTCCACAGCTGTGGAGGCTGTGCTTACCCAAAATCTAGGCATTGGCAGGGTTGGTCTCTCCTGAGAACTAAGGAAGGATATATACAGAAAGGTATATTCCCCTTGGCCTGCGTGTGGCCATCTTTCTGTTCACATTGCGTTTCCTCTATATGCATACGTCAGTGTCCCGATTTCTTCTCTTTCTAGGGACATCATCTTGTTGGATTAGGTCCCATCCTAATGACCTCATTTAACTAACTTATATCACCCACGACCCTATTTCCAAATAAGGTCACTCTCTGAAGTGCTAGGGGCAGCGAGTCAGCATGTGCATTCTGGAGCACCCAGGTCAGCCCTTGACAGTCTCCCCATGTCCCACCTGTTTCCCTAAGTCACCTATGTTTGGGTTGGAAAGTTAGTTGTCTTCAGACACTCCAGGCAACCCCTCCCAGCCTTGATCCCGCGCTACCTCAAGGGAGAAGCTGAGGGCTCTTTGGGGACGAGCAGACCACGTATGGGGGAAAGGTCCTGTCAAGATGGCCTGTAAGGGAAACAGGGAGGGCGCCTTCCTCCAACAGAATGAGTCAGTGTCTAACTGTCTCCTCAGGCAGAGCCTGCCCTGTACCTCAGATGTGTGAGGAGGATGTGCTCCGTGGAACCAGTCCGTGCAGATTCCCCAGGAGACCTGAGGCCAACAACCTTTCCTCATAAGCGCCTGCTCTCCAGCTTTTTAACAAGTAGTTTTCTATACTTTCGGTGTGTGTGTGTGTGTGTGTGTGTGTGTGACTCATGCCATGACACACATGTGGAGGTCAGAGGACAACTGGCAGGGGTCAGTTCTCTCCTTCCACCGCGCGGATTCTGAACTCAGGTCAGGCTGGCTCAGTCCTCCAGGTCTGTAAACAGTCTAACCATGAAGACATCGAGGCATGTTTATAAGAATGGGGGAAAGACGACCATCACGTGTGAACTTATATTTGAGACTTTTATCCTTTGATTTAGAATGGGCCGCTTGCCTATCTAGAGGCGACTGTGAACTACAAGCTGTTGAGAGTAGAAGTCATCAGAGGTCAAAAACAAAAGGGGGGTGGGGGCTGAGACTGAACCTTGCCCCCCCACTCTCTACGCCCATGCTTGGCAAACACTTCACTACGGAGCTGCTTTCCCAGCCTAAGAAGGGATGCATTTAGCTTCGTGGGTCAATAATAGAGAAAACATTTGACCTGCCATGTGACAGCATACTCAGATGACCCTTTCGGTCTTTCACATGTATATGCCCGTTTTCTTCTTGTTTGGTTGGCTGCTTGGTCTTTTTGACCCAGGGTCTCACTATGTAGCACAGGTTGGCGTGAACTTCCAATGTCCCTTCTTCAGCATCCCAAGGGCTGAATTATACTACCATCCCAGGCTTCCCCAATGTGACTTTTCACCACTTGTCAGTATATTTATGCATTCAAAGTATGCTTTTAAATGTCAGTTATGTGTTAAATAGTGCTCTTATATCAATTTTTACAAAGAGAAAGATTAAATAATATGACCCAGGTTGCATAATTAAGAATGAGTCTGCACAGAAATGGCCATTACATTACCAATCCCAGGTACACTAAGTCCCAATTAACAACTTAACGTTAACCAGCTACTAGTCTCATATCTCCTGATGGCCTCGGCATTACTAAGCTAAATCTTACATGGGTTCTTGTTTCTCAAAAACGTAGGCCCTCGTGCCCCTGCCAATATCCAAGTCGTCTTTGACAGTGGGGCCCTGAAGGCTTCTGTTTCATGGACACCAACGGAAGGAGCGTTCAACTACACCGTGATGGCGTCCAGCGATTCTTCCCAGCGGAGTTGCAGCACAGCTCTGAGCTCCTGTAGCCTCGGTTCCCTGCAGTGTGGAACGGAGTACCTGATTTCTGTCTCGGCCAGTAACGACGCTGGGTCCAGCAGGTCGTCCTCTGCAGTGACCCTGAAGACTGGTATGTGAGAAAGAGTGAAAGCCCTGCAGGGCCGGTGATCAGCGTGGCTGCCATAAGGGGAACAGAAATCCCCAGCAAGCTTCTAGACTATTCCAGAGGCAGTGAAGAACAAAGCCTGGTCTGAGACAGACATATATTTGTAATCTCAACATTTGGGAAGCTGAAGCAGGAGGATTGCCCAGGCTACATACTGAGTACTAAACCAGCCGGGGCTATGTAGCAAGAGCTTGCCTGCAAAAAAGAAAAGAGAGGCTGGTCAGGAGGGCTTAGTGGGTAAAGGTGCTCGCTGCACAAAGCTGAGCTCAGTCCAGGAACCCACACAAAGGTAGAAGGAGACCAACTCCACCAAGTTGTGTCTGCCCTCCACATTCCTGCTGCTGCATCCTCCCCCACCACACTACACATACACACAATATAATGATAATAATAATAATAATAATAATAATAATAATAATAATAATAATAGACTATTTTGTAAAGAAAAGAAAAAAGAAAGCTAACCCTGGTCTAAATGAAAGTATTGAGCTGAGGGTTTTGATGAGTAAGTAATATCAATGGAGAAGTATGTATTATATATTGCAAAAAGCACTTCTTTGACTATTCATTCACAAGTGTGCCTCCACGGAGGCCAGAGCAGGACAGCAGGCATCCTCCCTGTCACTCCTGTCACTCCCGTCACTCCTGCTTTCTTGCCTTGGCAAGCACTCAACCACCTCTCACTGAACCGGAAGGTACCGGTTTGGCCAGTGAGTCTGGAAGATCCGCCCGTCAGATGCAGGGATCACACGCATGCGTAGCCGTCGGCTTTTTGTGTGATTCTAGGAATCGAAACTTGGGTCCTCACGACTGAAGAGAGTGCTCTGACCCATTGAGCTGTCTCCACAGCCCCTAACGTCTTGACATGTTTTATGACTGAGGCTTGGTAGAAGCTGTTTTAAAAACTAAAGATGGGGCCGGGCGGTGGTGGCGCACGCCTTTAATCCCAGCACTCAGGAGGCAGAGGCAGGCAGATCTCTGTGAGTTCGAGGCCAGCCTGGGCTACCAAGTGAGTTCCAGGAAAGGCGCAAAACTACACAGAGAAACCCTGTCTCGAAAAACCAAAAAAAAAAAAAAAAAAAAAAAAAAAAAAAAAAAAAAACTAAAGATGGGAGATTTCTACTTCTAAGTGTGTTTCAGTATTTCCCCAATTATACTCTTGTTAGAGATGTAAAGGCACATACGTGGAGGTTTGCTGCTCCATTTAGAAGTGTCTATTTGTCTGGGGAGTTGGAACAAACGTTTAGTGAGATCTACAACATCTCAGGCACCATAATTACACTACTTAACTCAGGATAGTTTTGTGAATTGTCTCCTTTATTGTTTTTGCTTGTTTGTTGCTTGTTTGAATCAGGCTCTAATAAAGCTCAGGTAGGCTTCAAGTTCACTTCTGTAGCTGGATCTGGCCTTGCACTCCTGATCCTCCAGCTTCCATCTCCCAAGCGCTGCGGTCACAGGCAGGCACCACCAGGTCTGGCTTTTCTTTTCTTTTAGATACAAAAACTGAAGCTCAGAGACCATGTAGACTGTTTACTCCAGGGCACACCGATAATAAGAGGTGCCACCGAGATCTGCGCTCACCCATACCTGATTGCGATCCTCTGGGCTGAAGACAATGTAACCATGTCCACTCTGTTCAATGGTCAGAACTATGTCTTTGTAAGGTGAAAAGGACTCTGAACAGAGGATTGGAGCTCTCATCAAGCTGGTGTCCTCTCTTCTTCAAGGGGAAAAACATAGTCAAACTCTCAGACCCACAGCTTCTTAGAATGGTTAATGAGGTCATCCACACAAGCTTGGTGATTAGACCTTGCTTTTGACAATTACAGGTTCGTGTAGCAGATACAATAAAAGTGATTCTGAAGACAGAGTGGCTGAGGGTGAAGGGAGGGATAAACACTTCAGAGACATAGACATTCTGAGTCAGTCATGTAATGCAGGAGAGAACCATCCTGTGTTCTTAAATTCAGATGCACATCAAAAAGTATGTAGGGAATGCTCCTAAAATCTAAATACTCAAGTCCCACCAAGATCAATTAAAGTGGGATTTCTGGAAATAGAGTCTAAATAGAATGGTTTTTAAAAGCTCCCCAATTGATTTTTAACATGTTGTCAGTGTTAAGTGCTACTGAAAGAGTCCTTCCAACTTTCAATTCCTGCCCTTATTGGTCCAGGAATTACCACTGTAGTGTGGGTATGACAGTCAGTACTGACCATGAGAAAACCTTGATTTGTCAATTAAAGGACTATGTTTAGAAAGGATTATAGTTCCCAAGGGCCCAGAAATGGGAACTCTGTTTCAGGAGGACTTATAAGTAGAGATGACAAAACTTTTGAAAGCTTATGGTTTGAATGGATGACCTTCATTTGAAATCATTCCTTCAGAAGACTTCAGTCCATGCTGATATTAGCTAAAAGAACTATGATCAGGCAGTGGTGGTGCACACCTTCAATCCCAGCACTCGGGAGGCAGAGGCAGGCGGATCTGTGAGTTTGAGGCTAGCCTGGTCTATAGAGTGAGATCCAGGACAGGCGCCAAAGCTACACAGAGAAACCCTGCCTTGAAAAAACAAAAACAAACAACAACAACAAAAAACAACTATCACCTTGATACAAAAACCCAAGCAACATTAGCCAAGGAGATCCATGTCTGTGGAAGAGATAGTGTAACATCTATTGCATGAAATACAAATGGAGGGCATCTGAACATATCTCCTTGGTTTGATTTGGTACTTGTCTGAGCACCTAGCATCTTACCTATCTGCTCAGGATGCTCTCTGGAGATGGAATGGGCTCAAGAATGTGGTTGGGTCACTGAGTGCATAGAAGGCCGCAGTTAGAACTCCCCACTCTATGAAGGTTTTCACGCAGCCCCCAGAAAGAATCAGTCACCCCTGTGTCCTAGTCACTGCTCTACTCCTGTGAAGAGACGCCATCACCATGGCAACTCTTGAACAGGGAGGCATTTAATTGGGGCTTCCTTACACTTTCAGAGGCTTAGTCCTTTATCATCATGGCAGGGAACTTGGTGGCACTTATGGCACTATGGCAGTCCCTGAGACTACATGCTGATTCACAGGCCACAGGAAGAGAGAGACTGGGCCTGGCATGGGCCTTTGAAACCTCAAAGCCCACCCACAGTGACACACTTCTTCCAACAAGGCCACACCTCCCGATCCTTCTCAAATGTGCCACTCCCTGACGACTAAGCATTCAAATACATGAACATCTAGGGCCTGTTCTTATTCAAACTGCCATACCTTACCTTTCTAGCTATATTATCTGGGGCAACTTATTTATCCTGTGTGAGCTTCATTTTATCAGTTATAAAATGATGGTAATTATTGTGAGAATAAAAGTGTTAGCAAAAAAAACCATAATGGGTGTATTTTCGCCTTGAAAAAGATAACTTACAGGCATTTGCTGTTTGCCTCACATCAAACAGACTTCATCTCTGAATAAAGTCAAAATCTCTCCATAAATATCCCCAAAATGAAAACCCACACTTTTTTTTTCCTTAGATGGGGTCTCTCTATGTAGTCCTAGCTGTCCTGGAACTCACTCTGTAGACCAAGCTGTCCTCAAACTCCCAGAGATCCTCCTGCCTCTGCCTCCCAAATGTTGGGATTAAGAGCACACACCACCACATCTGACAAAATCCACACTTCTTAGGTTGACTCTCAAACTCCCGTGGTCTATGCTGGGGATACAGGCTGGTTGCTAACGTGTTTGCCTAGCATGCACAAAGTCCCGGGTTTGAGCTCCAGAAGCACATAAAAAAGCTAGTGTGGCTGTAATCCAAGCACCTAGGAGATGCAGGCCAGAGGATCAGAAGTTCAAGGCTATCCTTGGATGTCTAGTAAGTTTAGGTGAAGCCTAGGGTACATATGACCCCGTTTCAAACAAATAAACACTTCCAATGGCCTATTATTTCAGATAACATTTGTTATAATGAAAGAATTTGGAGAGCTCATTGGTGTCTAATGTAGTCTTTGTTTCTATAAAAATATCCTCTAATGTTTCTGGTACACGGCTCTGCGTGTTTTGCATCAAATTCAATCTGTTACAAAACTCCGAGTTGCTGATTTGGGTTGTCTTGACATCTCAGATAACTGCCAAGATGCAAAGAAAGTCTCCTACGAGAGTCATATGACTGCTTCTCTTTTTATTGCTTCCTAGTGGCTTGTGCACCCGGGAGAGTGACAATCCAAGAAGACCCCCCTGGTCACTTGTCCGTGGCTTGGTCTAATGTAGAGCTGGGCGATTACTATGTGGCTTTCGTGAAGAGTGACGATGGCCTGGAAGTACACTGCAATACCTCCCTCCCTCAGTGCACCTTCCTGTCCGAATGCGGCTTCACATACTTCATCAGCGTATTCGCCTATAACAAAGCAGGGCAAAGCCCCCTGGGTGACGTGTTCAATTACACCACCGGTAAGTCACGGGTGATGCCGGGAAAGAGAGTTCCGAGTTCAGGAAACTCAGCAGCAGGATGAACAACCTCTTGTACTTACTAATTCACTGTCTGGGAGTCATTGTAGGACCAGGACTAGCTCCTAAATCCCTTGTTTTACATTCTCTCCAGAGTAGGGATGAGCCGGTTTCTGAGACCCAGTCTAACAAGAATGCAAGATTAGGAATGAGAGTGGGGGGGAAAGGCATTCGCTCAACCCTACCCTGAAAAACGAAGTTCCCACCCCAACCTCGGGCCTGCTTGAGGTTCAGTCCCTCCATTTCAGGATCACAGTCCTTCCCTGGACACAACAGATGCAGTGGCCCAGATGCTACATGGTGTGGAGGGCTTTCGAGTCGGACACCTGGGATTACGTCCGACCTTGACCCTAACTCACTCACACAGTAGGCTAAGGATGGGTGCGTTCCCGCCCCGTCAACATCCTCCCTCCATGGCAAAATGGGCCAATAATAACAACACAGGTGGGAAAAGGGTCTTTGTGTGTGATAAAGCAGAAGGCAAATATTTTTACTGGCAGCACTATTATTATGTCATTATCGGCATCTGTTGTCTTGGTTACCATCACTGTGGGGCAGGGATGGTGCGCGATTTATTTCTGTCATCGTTTCTAATCCCAGTGCCACGAGCACACGGAGATACTAGATCTTTAGAGAATGGTGGAGTGGGCGCCTTGAAATGAATTATTTATAGCATATTATAATTATAAAGTGTTCCAAGGGTGGATTATGATAAACTCTGCCAGGGTGAGGGATCTGAATAATCAGTGCTTTGGGAATTCAGAAGAGGTTGTCCACAAGGTCTCAAGAGCACAGGAGTGGCCTCCAACCAGAGTTCAAGAATGGCTGGAATGTAGGTGGGAAGAACACCAGAGAAATCTCAAGCCGAACTAGATATTTGTCAGCGGGGTTCTTTGAGCCTCTTTTAAGAGTTACTAGTACAGTCCTCATCTCTATACACACACATCCCCCATCTTTATCTGTTTAGAGTCTAGGCAGACTGACAGCATCTGAGGACTCAGGCTCAGTATGACTTGATCAGACAGAAGAGATCGGGTTTTCTAGCAGAGACCAAAATTCTTCAAGACACAGAGAAGTGAGAGCAAAGGTCAGGCGTAGACCTGGGAGGTCTGATGTACCCTGGGGTGTCATACCGAGGACTTGGCCCCGGGTGCGGTGGGAATAAGGTCGAGGTTGGAGCTGACCAGTCCTCTTGCAATCATTTAGGAAGGCAGTGGCCAGACTCAATATCCCCCTCTGGTGGCATTGCTCCTGTACTGACCTTGGTTCCCTCTGGGATCCCGCTTTCAGCTCCCTGTTGTCCTAACGACATCAGCTGGGTGTTGGTGTCCAGTGACAGAGTGGAAATCGCCTGGTCTCCTGTGCGTGGTGCCGAGCTCTATGAAACCAAGGCCATAGCTGGGTACAGTGTGGTGGAGTGCAACGACCCTGCTCCTGCTTGCACCCTCTCTGCTTTGGACTGTGACACCAAGTACAACATCACGGTGTATTCCTTCAGCGAGGTCCGGGGCAGCAACCTGTCCTGCTCTTCCCACTACATCACCACGGGTACGGTACGGCTACGCTGTCATTCACTGATGTCTAGATGGTCACCCTCCCTATGTGCCTCACGAGGGCTGTTCAGCAAGACCCACACAAAAGGGGGCTGGAGAGGTGGCTCCGTTGTTAAGAGTGCTGCTTACTCCTCCTACCGAGGATAGAAGGTCAGTTGCCAGCACCTGTATCCGGAGGCTCACAGCCTCATGTAGCTCCAGATCCAGTGATCTGATGCCCTCTTCTGGCCTCTGTGGGCACTGCATGCGTGCGTCCAAACCCACTCGGGGACACGCATGGATTACTGAATTCAGGAGAGGCAGAGAAGAAGGTTAAAAAGGGAAAGTGGAAAGGAAGACAGAAAGAGAAGAGGTCACCGAGAGATGGGGGTTGGGGGCAGAGATTTCTGACCTCGCCCATGCTGTTCCTGCTGCCCCCGGAGACTGCCTGCCTGCTCTCTCCATGAGGTGTGCAGATGTTTGTCCTGGGTATTTTGGATTTTGAAGTTCAAAATGTTTTATTTTCCAGTTGGCACAAAACTGCAGGAACCTAATACCCTATGCCAATGTCAACATTTTTCTGCAAAAAGGTTCTGTGAATCTGACCCATGTGCGTGTATGATTGAAAATTGTAGTTTTAGTTTTTTGAAAGAATATTTTTGGGGTTGGGGATTTAGCTCAGTGGTAGAGCACTTAAGCGCAAGGCCCTGGGTTCGGGCCTCAGCTCTGGAAAAAAGGAAGGAAGGAAGGAAGGAAGGAAGGAAGGAAGGGAGGGAGGGAGGGAGGGAGGAAGGAAGGAAGGAAGGAAGGAAGGAAGGAAGGAAGGAAGGAAGGAAGGGAGAGAAAGAAAGAAAGAAAGAAAGAGAGAAAGAAAGAGAGAAAGAAGGAAGAATATTTTTCCACAATTTCATACATACATAATATATTTTACCATTCTGTCATTTTCTCCTTGTATTCCTTCCCCCACCAGGTGATCTTTCTTAATAGATAACTTATTTTTTTTTTTTAGACAGTGTCTCTTTAACTTAGGATGACCTTAAACTCAGAGCAATCCTCCTGCTTGCTTGCAAGTACTAGGATTACAGGCATAAGCCACCATACCTGGCTCCATTTCAATGTACTTTTCTTTTTTGAAGTGGGTCTCATGTAGCCCAAGTTGGCCAGACTCACCCGTGCAGCCAAGGATGACCTTGGACTTCTGATGTTCCTGCCTCTGCCTCCCAAATGCTGGGATTCAAGGTGTGCTTCCCAGCCTAGTTGCTACAGCGCTGGGAATAAAACACGGGGCTTAGTGTGTTCTAGGCAAGTCCCCTACCAACTGAACCATATTCCCAGCCCCGAGGGGTTGTTTGTTTGTTTGTTTGTTTTGTTCATTTGTTTGTTTGCTAGGGGGATGAGAGGGAGAGGAATCCATTTTAGACCAAATGGCACGTGTGGCACTTTTGACTCTGGTGTTCAAATTAATAATCTAACACTTCTTAGCTCCTTGCAGTCCTGAGATAAAAAATATTTCAAAGGATGCATTCTCCACGATTAATGTGCACTGGCGATCTACCAACGAAGGCGCTACTTATACGGTGACTGCCCAGGGGCAGAAGGGGCTGTTCCGGTGTAGCAGTGCCGGGGAGACTTGCATGATTGGGGGCCTGCCCTGCGGCTCCGTGTTCTCCGTCACAGCCGTGGCCGAAACTCAGGCGGGAAAGAGCCTGCCCAGCTACAGCGTGCCCCTGGAAACAGGTATGGAGCAACCCGGACTGGGTGAGATTTGATTTAATCTGCCTTAAGGATGATGGAAATACGGTACTACAATACTCGGTGGCTTTCAAAGAGTCCCAGTCTTAGAGGGGAAAAAAGAAAAAAACTTTGTCATTTTACACACTTTGTAAATGTATCTTCAGAATTCTCTTGTCTTGCCCAACATTCCCATCTAAGGAGCAATACGCTGACCCCGCAGAAACCTTCTCTAGAATTTATATTATCCCAAGCACTGTCAAAACAGCTAACAGGAAATCAGATGATCTGATTCATGTTTTTAGTTGAACCCTTTCAAATTTTTCTCTAAAAACGCTTTCTGGGTTTAGTTTCTGGGGCTGGAGAGATGTATTGGTGGTTTAAGAGCATTGACTGGCTGGGCACTAAAAAGAGAAAACATGGGAAACTTAGGATTTTGAGTAAAACGTGAGCAAAGTCCCGTTCTTTTTATTAGCTATTTATTATTGTGTGTGAGTGCACATGTATGATGGTGTGGGGTGTGTGTGTGTGTGTGTGTGTGTGTGTGTGTGTGTGTGTGTGAACATATCAGATGTGTGTGGAGGTCGGGGGACTGTGGAGTACATTCTCTGCTTCCACCGTGAGCTCCCAGGGCTTGGATTCAGCTTGCTCCTCTTTTAAGGGCTCTAGCCCGAGTGCAGCCTCAGAGCCCGGTGACTGGGTGCCGTCTACAAGCACTCCGTGGAGCGAAACTCAGTTCTGTTCCCTTTTTTCCATTTCAGAGCCGTGCTGTCCAGCTGGTCTGACCGCAGCTCAGGTCTCCCAGTCTCTAATCAACGTGAGCTGGACTGTTGGGACAGCGGCTCAAACCTACGTGGCGGTGCTGGAGTCACACATTGGACAGTCTAAGTGTCACACCCATCAGAACCACTGCCTTCTGGGATGCGTTGCGTGCGGCATCAACTACACGGTGGCACTAAAGGCCATTAGCCCCACTGGGCTGACCGCGGACTGTGCCCACCGAAGTTATTCCTCCAGTAAGTGGACTCTGAACTCTAGCTCTTGAACATGATGTCTGAACTACTGTTCAGTATGACCAAGGCAACGTTTTTCCATTTGTTTTTCATTTTGTTTTGTTTTTCAAGATATAGTTTCTCTGTGTAGCCTTGGCTGACCTGGAGCAAGAAGAGAGAGAGAGAGAGACAGAGAGAGAGAGAGAGAGAGAGAGAGAGAGAGAGAGAGAGAGAGAGAGAGAGAGCGCCTGGGCCTGGCATGGGCTTTTGAAACCTAAAAGCTCACCCCAGTGACACACCTCCTCCAACCAGGCCACACCTCCTCATCCTTCCCAAACAGTTCCATCAACTGGGGACCAAGCATTCAAATACATGAGGCTGTGGGGACCGTTCTCATTGGAACCGCCACAGTCGCTAAGGAGTCCATGATCCCTGGTCTAGGCCCAGTCTGTCCTTCCCTTTTAAAAAGATGGTGTGGGGCTGGAGAGATGGTTCAGTGGTTAAGAGCCGTAGCTGCTCTTCCAGAAGACCCAGGTTCAATTCCCAACACCCACAGGGCAGCTTACAACTGTCTGTGATCCAGCTCAAAGTGATTTGATACCTTTATACAGACATAAATGCAGGCAAAACACCAATGCACAAAATAAAAAATTATTAAATCATTAAAAAAAAAAGATGCTGCATCTCTACCCAGCTTTCCTCAAATTCAGATTACTTTCTTAGCGTGTGTGTGGTAGGGAACAGCTGATGTTGCTAACCATCCTCAGTCACTCATCACCTTATTTTTTGAGATAAATTCTCTCACCAAATCTGGAACTCACCAATTTGGCTGGATTGGCTGGATACTAAGCACCAGGGATGGTCCTGTCTCGGCCTCCCCAGGGCTAGGATTATAGGTACATGCCATCCCAGAGCTGTTACGCTCATTTTCCACATTAGTGCTAGAGGTCAAACCCATGCATGTGTGGCAGACACCCCACCCACCCCGCCATCTCCCCATGCATGTGTGGCAGACACCCCACCCCACCCCACCCCCGCCATCTCTTCATGCATGTGTGGCAGACACCCCACCCACCCGGCCATCTCCTCATGCATGTGTGGCAGACACCCCACCCACCCCACCATCTCCCCATGCATGTGCGGCAGACACCCCACCACCCCACCCCACCCCCGCCATCTCCTCAGCCCTATTCATGCCGAGTAGTTTCTATGAGTTTACAGTTCTCTTTGGCTTGGAACTTCAAAGCTCAGAGGTTTCTGTCGGTGGTTGGGGCATTGCTTCCCCTGGTAAAAAAGGCTGGGCTGTGTCTCCTGAAGGGATGATGGTTTTTTTTCATATGACGGAGAGATCTGTAGTGAAGGGTAACTCAACCTGGCAGAATTTCCGGAAAGCGTTAGGGTGTATCTGTTCTACCTGGTTTGAATTGTCATCACCCTGTGTTTCTCTCTCTCTCTCTCTCTCTCTCTCTCCCCCTCTCCTGAACTATTGCAGCCTTCTGTAGTTTCTCATTTCAACAGGCTGGATGGGAGCGAAGCCTTCTTTCCACAAATGCCAAGCCGTTGGGGAATAACAGGAAGAGACAGCAAGCAGAGCGGACTAGCAAAGACTTCCCCTTCCGTAATTCTAACCTGCTGAGGCAGCTGCTGGGAGGGCCGTTTCGACAAAAACTCCAGAGACTGCCTCCAAGCTAGAGGAGGCATCTCGTGGTGGTTATTAGCTATCTCTTTGCTGGGCCCGGGGCAGTGGGGTTAAAATATCATTTTGGCTTCTTGGAGTCAGTAGAAAATGTCTTAACTGGGAGCCTAAATTAGAAATGGCTTCTTACAACCTTGGTTGCCTTTATTTTCCATGATTCTAGTTCCTTTTCGGTAAGAAAGAAATAAAGGTAATGCCTGCCCGGCCTCCCTGTGGAAGCATTTATAATGTCTTGTCTGAGTGCCAGTCCACTGCTTTCGGTTATTGTTGCCTCGTTTTCCTCTTCATTTCCAGTCCTGAGAAGATGGTCGACTGCTTATTCGTCCACCTAACACTTTAAATTTTAATTAATTAATTTTGTGTGTGCTCCCACGAGCATGTCAGGGTATGCTCATGGAAGTCACAGGACGTCATACGTGAACTGGTTCTCTCCTTCCACCACGTGGGGGCCAGAGACTGAATTCACTTGGTCAGCCTTGGCAACAAGCACCTTTACCAGCTGAGTCACTTTGCCAGGCCTAAAACATTTAAAAAAAAAAAAAAAAGAATAAGTTGAATCAGTCCAGGCAAGGTGGCTCATGACTATAATCTCTGTACTTGGGAAGGACCGGTGGGTGACAGGGTCAGGGAATTAAGGTCATCCTGTGTCACAGGGCAGCCTGTGCTAAATGAGACCCTATCTCAAACAGAACAAAACAATACAATTGTTTTCAATAAGTAAAAAGAATCAATTAAGCCAGGTATATTAGCTACTTTTCTTGTTGCTCTGACAAAAAGCCAGGTGGTGGTGATGCTCTCAGGAGGCAGAGGCAGGCAGATCTCTAACGCAGAGCCCAGCCTGATCTACACCGGGAGCTCCAAGACAGCCAGGGCTACACAGAGATACACAGAGCATCTAATCAGTTAGCACAGATGAAGCGGGGACCAGGCAACTTGCTCACTAGCCCGTCACAGAAGTGGCTTCTTCCAAGGGGTGCTACTGCTCCCGGCTGCTAGGTGAACACAGTGACATATTTCAGCTTAGTCCCACTAAAGTCAAGTGAAATCGGGCATCGTGCTATGTCTTGATAGGATCGTGGGCACTGGACTCATTGCTTGAGTCTTGAGCAGGGCAGCATCTCTCTGCCAACTGTAGACCTTTGATTCGCCAGTGGTCTATATTAGCGACCCCCCCTACACACACACACACACACACACACACACACACACACACACACACACACACACGGACTTCTGATCGTGTAGCTCGGCATGGGAAGAACACATGTGGCCCTTCAAACCTTGCTGTGTTCTAACCAGAGATTAATCATTCTATGCACAGGACTCTAGCTGTGTTTTTCCCTCTGCAGTAACTGTAAACACGGCTGTGCTCATGTGATGATGAAATGAATAATTCTGGACTTGTTTTTCTCCTGTAGGTGCCTGCTGCCCGCTGGGGGTCAAATTATATAGGCTGGGCCCTAACGGCATCCGGATCTACTGGCAAGCCTCCAGGGGCTCTGCCAATTACAGTACTGACCTCTATGGTTCCAAAGGCATCTTCACGTGTGCCCCAAGTGCTGGCCTAAGTTTCTGCGATGTCACCGACATCCCCTGTGGGGACGTATACACTGTGATGGTCTCACCGGTTACTGAAACAGGACTGAAGCTTACATTCTGTCCAAAAAAGATATATTCAGGTAAATCAAGTTATGAGCCTTAGTTTAAAACCCACCTTTGAGCTGAATGCAGCTCAGTGGTACAGCACTTGGCACAGCATGCGCAAGGCCCCAGCGCCCAAAAGAAAAACACACAAGGAAGATTCAAACTAACCCTGGGGCTGGTAGGGTGGCTCAGTGGGTACTCTAGTTTGCTTTCGGTTACTGTGATAAACACCACGATCAAAAGCAACTAAGGGGGAGAAAAGGATTTGTTTGGCTTATGGGTCACAGTCCATCATCAAGGGAAGTCAGAGGCAGGAAACATGGAGGAATGCTGCTTACCGGCTTGCTCTCAGGCTCAGGTTCAGCTCCCTTTCTCAAACAGCCCAGGTCCCCCTGCCTACGGATTGTAATGTCCACAGTGTACTGGGCCCTCCTAGATCAGTCATCCAAAAAGTCATCCATGTCCACAGGCCGATATGATGGAGAAAATTCCTCAACTGAGGCTTCTGCTTCCCAGGTGACTTAAACTATGTCACGTTGATAATAAAAACTAACCAGGACAGTGGGTAAAAGCACTTGCCTGGCCAGACAAGCCCGATGACCTAAGTTCAATCCCTAGGGCCCGCATTGTGTGTCTTCGTTAGGGTTTCTATTGCTGTGATTTAACACCATGACCAAAAGCAACCTGTGGAGAAAAGGGCTTTATTTGCTTGCACTTTCATTACCGAGGGAAGTTGGGGCAGGGGCTGACACAGAGACCGTAGAGGAACACTGCTCACTAGCTTGCTCCCATGGCTTGCTCAGCCAGCTTTCTTACGGAACCCAGCTAAGGTGTGACACCACTCGCAATGACCTGGACCTTCCCACATTCGTCACTAATCAAGAAAACGCCCCACAGGCTTGCCTACAGCCCGTTATGGAGGCATTTTCTCAATTGAGGTCCCCCCTCCTCAGATGACTCCAGCTGGTGTCAAGTTGACAGAAAACTAGCCAGCACACGGTAGAGGGAGAGCACTGACTCCTGCAAGTTGTCCTCGGACCTCCACACACAACAGTTTGTGTACATCCGTGTACCCACACTCTCACGTACACAAAATTAACAAACCCGAAAAATATTAAAGCCAACCTTTCACTCAGCCCCGTGGATTAAGATGCAGGGCAATCCCACTTAACTGTTGGGTGTGGATTGTCTGCAAGCTGCAGGCATTCAGACTTCTTTAGAATTGTGGTGTTTTGTTATTTAATGTGGACCAGATACTTAGTATCTTCATAGAGAGTGAATTGCAGTGATTGGAGATCTGGGGACAGATTTTTAAACACAGTCTAGAGATGCCACTTGACACCTTGTCATGTTGGACCTTCAAAGACTTGAACTTTGCTGGACAACGATGATGCACACCTTTTATCCCAGCACTTGAGATACAGAGGCAGGCAGCTCTCTGTGAGTTTGAGGCCAGCCTGGTTAAAAAGGAAGTTCCAGGACATGCAGGGCTCTGTTACACAGAGAAACCCTGTCTCAAAAAACCAACTTAAAAAAAAAAAAACAGTGCAAGTTTCATTTGCACGGATTGAGAATGAGGATGAGGGAAAAGTTTGAGGATCAAAGAAAAGGGAATTTATAAATCATAAATTTATAAATCATAAATCATAAATCAGGGCTGGAAATATGAGTGGGTAGACAGGCTGTGATCACAAACCAGGGCTGCCAGGCAGGCCATCTCAGCAGAGCTGGCAGGGGACATTAGCAATTCCCTTGTTCTGTGTCCCAGAACCCTCTGCTACCCTACCCAGGGCACAGTCATATATTTTTCATGTGCTTCTAAGAGAAAGAAGAGAAACGCAATAACAAGGCCTTGGAACTTGGCAGGTGAACACAGGAATAAGAAAAGATGAGTCGTGAACCCTTACTAATAAGCAGTCTAATTTTCTAATTAAACGTAGGTGACAGGAAGTCCAGTATGGCTCCTGGGGACAACACATGGCCAGCTCTTCCTGAAGGGGTGTTCCCGAGAGCCTTAGATGTCATGCTTTGAATGTTTTTTTTTTTTCTTTAATCTTGTCCCACCGCAAATAGTCTGGCCCATAGCACAGCCTTCTGAGTGGATTCTTGGGGTACAGATGAGCTCTTTGGAAGATGAGCTCACCACTCAATTACAACATGTCATGTTCGCTGGATATTTTACAACTTAACAAGTGTCCTCACATTTATATCTGGTTGAATGCTCAAAATAACCCTAAGAAGTAGATTCAGCAGACCTTACTGTGTCCGATTTATAAATAAGGAAACCGAGACTCAATAGCTCCCAAGTCTGTATCTACCACAATTCTCTGCAAGTCACTCAATTGTATACAGGCGCAGTTATGCACAGACTTGGAATGGTAACTGGAGGGTCCCTCCTAAAAGCACGCTTGGAGGACATAGTTTGCCTTACTACTCATGAGCCCCAAATCAGTTCAGGCCAGGTCATCCTTTCCATTCTTCCCACCCTGATACACTTGGAATATTTTTTGGTAGAAATTGTCCATGTGTGGTTGTTCTTAGGAGAGGAGAACCCTATCCCACCGTAAGAGAGGGGTGGACATGGAGCTGGGTGCAAATGTGGGTCTGAGGTTGCTAGATGCGTTGTTTGGGGAGGGACATGTGTGCATGGCCTGTGCAATGCAGAGGCGCTAGGCTGCCAAGTACATCGTCAGAAGAGGGGACTCTGTGTACAGCCCGAACCTAGCAGCGTCCCAAGCCACCAAACCATTCACTATGCTTGCCTACTTCAACATTGCCTTCTCTTATTTGAGTTTTTTTTTCTTCTTTATCTTTGGCCTACTTTCCATTTATTGGGTTTTTTGCTTGTATGTTTGTTGTTTGTTGTTTGTTTTTGTTTTTGTTTTGCCTTTTGGGGGGTTGGTTGTTTTTGTTTGTTTTTGGTTTTTGGTTTTTTTGCCGTTCTGGAGATTAGACTCAGGGCATTGTGCATGCTAGGCAAGCACCATACTGCAGAGCTAACATCCCCACCACCACCCCCGGGCTTTTCCCTGGCCTTTTCTTAAAACTTTAGTTTTGAAACAATGGCTTGCTAAATTGCCCATAGTGGCCACAGCTGCCGAAGTAGCTCCGATTACAAGTGTGCACCACCACGCCCAGCCCTTTTCTTCTTTTTTAAATGTGTAGCTTTTCCATCTGACAATAGGGCGGGGAAGATGGCCCAGTGGGTAAAGTGCCTGCCACACAATGTTAAGGACCCGAGTTTGGACCCCCAGAACTTAAGTAAAAAGCCAGGTGTGATAGGTAGCGCACGATTGTAGTCCCAGTGCTTGTTGGGGAGGCGAGGTGATGAGCACATCCCTGAAGCTTATTAAGCCACCCTATCCAAATCAATGATGCTCAGGTTCAGGGAGAAACAGACACTGTCTCAAAGGCCAACAGTGGAGAGCATCAAAGAAAGACCCCTGGCATCAGCCTCAGGCCTCCACACCCATGCAAACTCACATGCGCGCGCCATAAATAAATACATCAATGAGTGTACTTTCAGTGCTTATGTTTTGTTTTGTTTTTGTTTTTACAGTCACCTGTTCTGGAAGTACACTTGGGATGGGTAAGTGATTTTTTTTCCTCCATGGATAGAGATAGGAGAGACTTTGTGATGCTGTGTTTTGTAGTTACTTAATGAAATCGTGATCAAAGCTTATTCAATAATTACAAAGAATGCCAAGTGTTTCTTTGATGCAAGAGAGCCCTGCTTCCCCATAGCCTTTCCCTTATTAGGGTGCTTCCCTTCTCACCGCACAAACCGAGATGAATTCCTTTAGATGCTGAAGTCTTTTTAGTCTGCTAGAGTCCCAGAGAAAAATGCAAATATTTTTTTAGAGGGCAGTTGATTCTTCCTCCTCCCCTCATCCATACTTTAGAAGATGATCCCAGCCATGCTGCACATTAAAATTCCTTGGAGAGCTTCCAATTTCCTGGTGCTGGGGCTCTGGGCCTGGAACATCTGGCAGCATTGTTCTAAGGTGAAGGCCGGGCAGCAGGGTTTTAAAAAGCTCTTCAAGGCCTGAGAGCTGCTGCTGTAAGCAGGGCTCCTCCATACTGTGTGCACAGCTCCCCAGGGCCGCATCAAAGGCACATGGTGACTCGGCAGCGGCAGAGGCTCCGTGCTGCTAATGAGGTGAGGGCTGAGCATGCTTTGAATAGCGCAGCGTTGAGAGAATCAGCCCCTCCCCCTCTCGGAGTAAGTCCTTGGACAGCCTCTGCAGGGCCATGGAAGGCAAATCTAGGAAGAATACAGGACTGGCCAGAACAGAATCCTGGCTGGCAAGGGCCTTCTGACCTGCTAAAATGAGCCCTGGGATTCTGTTTGCTGAAGATTTTGGGGACTTATTGATTCTTGGGTTATCGTAAATCTTGTCAACCCCACTAATTAACATTTGGGAGAGGTGGGGGGTGGAACAGGATCTCACTATGTAGCCTCCTCTAGCCTGAAACTCACTATGTAGACCAGGCTGGGCTTGAATTCACAGAACTCTGCCTGCCTCTGCCTCCCAAGGCCTGGGATTAAAGGTGTACACCACAATGCCTGGCTGAATTGACTTTCTACAAGACAGTTTTGGATTCAAAACCTGCTGCTCTCATTTGCCCTTAGCCAAATTAGTTAAATTCCCTAAGCCTAGTTTTCCTCATCTGAAAACTGAAGTAATAGTCGATTCATAAAACATAATAAATGTAACCAACTAGTGAGAGGCCTGTAGTAATTAGTAAGTGGCAGTTATTAATTCAGGATCAAGTTCATCTCATAAATTTCTATTATGTTCTAGATATTAACATTTTAATGGGCCACCTCTAACATAATTACATTTTAACCTTATAATACTTTAACACATTGTTCTTTAAAATGTGAGTCTGTTGTGCCCTCTGGCGAGACCCCCAAGCAAGACCACCACAGAGCCGATATCTGATGCAAACACACAGAGGTTTTTTAATAACAAAGCAAGCCCTTGGTCCTTATTCCAAACACTTGACACAGCAGGAGGAGGAGAACAGCCCGGGGCACTCACTTTAAGGGGTTTATATAGGAAAGGTTTACATGCAGAGAGTCACATATCTTGGCATTGGATGAGGGGGCTGGGGTGAGGCAGTTCTTTGAAGTTACTGGCTGAACTATAAGCATGAGGTTACTGATGGATAACAGGATGCAGGGTATCTACAGAGACATAGTTTTTTTACTCCCTATATCCTGGTTTTGCTGAACCCAGGATATATACATTCAGATTTATTGTTCCAGTCCTATTTTCTTTTAAGATCAATTTCTGGTCAGTTGAGTGCATTACTCCCCATACCCTGTTTTACCAAGTCCAGGATATATAGATTTATTGTTTCAGCCTTATCTTCCCATGAGTTCAGCTTCTGGTCAGTTCTAAAACTGCTGGTCAGCAAATACCTTTAGAGAAGTGGGGGGGTCCTCTCTCAAGATGGCTACTGATTTTTCCCTTTCAAGTCTAACATCACCAGTGTTTCCTGGTAAGCTTTTAGAAATGCCCTGATACTGGTGGTGGCACACACCTTTAATCCCAGCACTCGGGAGGCAGAGGCAAGCAAATCTCTGTGAGTTCCAGGCTAGCCTGGTTTACGGAGCAGGTTCCAGGATAGCCAAGGCTACACAGAGAAACCCTGTCTTGGAAAACAAAAACAAGAAAGAAAGAGAGAGAGAAGGAAAGAAAGAAAGAAAGAAAGAAAGAAAGAAAGAAAGAAAGAAAGAAAGAAAGAAAGAAAGAAAGAAAGAAAGAAAGAAAGAAAGAGAAAGAAGGGAGGGAGGGAGGGAGGGAGGGAGGGAGGGAGGGAGGGAGGAGGACAGAAGGAAGGACAGAAAAATGCTGTCTCTGGGATTTGGCCAATGGCCTAGTAACTAGGAAATTCTGAGGCTGAGCCCAGCAACTTTGCTTTAACAAACCCACCAGAGTGAAGCGGCCTCAGGTCTGAGGACCAGGGCTGTCATTCAGGAGGGCTCCTTTGCAGGAAGCTTGATGCCTGGTTGGAGGAGAAAGCGACAGGTGGACAGTCTGTGCACTGTGTCGCCTGCCCAACCTGGGGAGCTTTGGGGACTTTCCTCCCCACAACCTCCTTATCAGTTGAGGTTTTATGTTCCCCTCCTGCAAATGCCTGGATGAATGAAATGGTGGCGCTTGCCAGGGACCCAGCAAGTTGGGCTGGGAATGAAAGGAATGTTCCTCATCCAGTCAGCAATGTGAGCTCAGAGACACTTGGAGGGTTGGTTTTGTGAAACGCGCTGGTTAGTCAGAAACCCCTGGTCACTTTGAACAGTTTGGTAGCTTGCTTTCCTCCATGCTTGCTGTGAAATGCTGCAGAAATAGCCATCTGACCGTCATCACTAATCAACTGAGTGCTTAGGCAGAAGTCTGCGCGGGGAACGGGTCTCACGTGTGTCCTCTCCCCGGCCCCTTCAGTGATTTACAGAGGGAAGAGGAACGAGACGGTGGGCCCCAGGTAAAAGCAGACTCTCCGCCAGGTGAGTAGTGAGAATTCATTCTGTATGATTCCACGGCAAAAATTTGTCCTCCGTTTTAAAAATTCTTCTCATTTCTTCTGCAGAGTCCCTCCCTGGGTTGTTCCCGAGCAGCGACGGAAACAAGCTCTTAGAACACAGAATGCCCGTAGGATAGGAAAGGCCCCACTGGCCTTTACAGGGGTAACTCGTACTCTGCATTGACAGCGCAAGGTCAAGTGTGTCATCAGCCGCCGAGAAGTGTGGAGAGCTGTGGTTCGGAGGAATGATCCAGGAAGGCCCCTGGAAGGCTGCCAGAGTGAGTCAGCTCCTCGTCAGAGCCTGCACGCATAAAAGCTCTGCTTAGCAGAAATTTGTTCCGAGGCTTCACATCGAGATGCACCCCAGAACGTTGCCCACCCCAACCCCATGTAGCTCAGACTGCCGCAGCCTCCCAGAGTGCTAGGATTACAGGCACGCGCCTTTTTGCCCAGGACTCCATTATAGACTTGAACATGACCCGTTCATGAGTGTCTCAACAGCTTGCCATACAGCATCCTCCCCGCAGGAAGGATGGGCGTGTACCCCCACAGCAGTCAGGTCACCCTCAGGAGGACAGCATCCACCCCAAGACACGCCTCGGTTGGGACTTTTTAGCTGGAGTCGGTTAGCAGCAGTTGCCAGGGCAACGTGGGGTAACAAACGCCCTCAGCACAAGTTCCCGGGGAAGCTGAGCTGCGGGCCTGCAGACTTCGCTGAGTCAGAGCAGCATGTGAGAAGACATCTGCCAGAGCCTCTGGGAAAAGCAGAACCGCAGGCCAGTGTTTGGAGAGGTTGCCATCACGCTCTCAGGGTGAGCGAAGATGTCGGGTGGAGCGGCAGCCAAGGGCAGAGTCTGAGACCGTGGCCGACTGACACACACGCAGCTTTTCAGGGGTTCCTCAGTCTTGTAGCCTGTTCTGTACGCTCCCCTCACGTTGTAATGGCTTCTTGCCATGTTTTGGAGAGAAAAGGCAGTGCTATATAAACATAAATCTGTCGTACCTAGAACAATGTCTGTCTAATGCCAGAAGCCCGATTTTAGAATGGTGGGAATAAGATTTGCCTCGCACGTGCGCACGCGGCCGTGGGGCTCAGTCCTCAGAGCAGTGGCTCTAGGGTCTGAAGCAACGACTCAGTTGTTAAGAGGACAGGCTGCTCTTGCAGAGGACCTGGGTTCCGTTCCCAGCCCTGACATGGTAGCTCACAACCACGCGTGACTCTTCTTCTCTTGTTCCGCGGTGGTGATGGTGGTGGTGGTGGTGGTGATCCATACCCTCTTCTGGCCTCTGAGAGCGTCGGGCACACCAGCGGTGCACAGACACCCGTGCAGAAAAGATACCCACACTTGTAAAAGAAATCATGTTTTAAAAAGCGTAGCTATGGAGTCAAGAATGTGTGTGCTTGGAAGCGACTCTAAAACACTGCCCAGAGGAACTGGAGCGTGAAGTTAGACATGAGGCCAGCCAGGAAGAGAGAGCAAGCTTCCCTTCCTGCAGCTCCCTTCCAAGGAAACCAATCAAAATCCAACAGAGAGGATGAGTTTTGCTTTTTTGGTTTTTTTTTTTTTTTTTTAATCTATAAGATCAACCAGAAAGCCATGTATAAGGGCACATGCTGGTAATCTCAAAACTTAGGAGTCTGAGGCAGGAGGATCATGAATTCAAGGCCAGCCTGGCAAACATACAGAAATATCTCAATAAATCAGAGATGCAAAATGTGTCACTGGTAAAGAGAGCTTTATAGTATGTAGTTCTAAAATATTTATTTTTATTTTCTGTGTGTGAATGTTTTGCCTGAATGTATGTCTGTGTATCACATGTGCGCCTGTGGAGGCCAGAAGAGGGCATCAGATCCCTTGGAACTGGAGTTACAGGTGGTTGTGAGCTGCCATGTGGGTGCTGGGAACTGAACCTAGGTCCTCCGCAGAAGCAACAAGTGCTCTTAACCAATGAGCTGTCTCTCTGGCCATTATTGTTATTATTATTATTATTGTTATTATTATTAATTTTACAATTTCCTATCTGTACACTTTGCAAACTCAACACTCACTTCCCATTTTCCTATCATCCCTGTCCACTCTCTACAACATCTCTGTCGTGTTCATGTCTGTCTGTTTTATTTAGTGACCCACAAGATTTGCCAGGGCCATCTGTGTGACCCTGGGTTTGGGGTTATCTGTTGGGGTGTGGTGGGCTCAGCAGAGGACACACAACTAAAGACAGCATCCCTCCTCTCATAGGATCTACTGATATCCAGTGCTTCAGAGGGGGAGGGTGGGGCTCCAGGAGCCCCTTGATAAAGAGATCTCCCCCAGAGTCAAGACAGTCCTGAAGGTGGAGTTTAATGTTTCAAAAGCACAAATAGGAAGAGTTGAGTTTTGTTCACTTAAAAAAAATTATTTTTGCCAGTCATAGGAGTGTACACTTTTAATGCTAGCACTTAGGAAACAGAGGTAGATGGAGCTCTGTGAGTTCAAGGCTAGGCTAGTCTATATAGGGAGTTCTGGGCCAGCAAGAACTAGATAATTAGGCCCTATCTCAAAAAACTTTGTTTTCAGTTGGGCATGGTGGTGCACGCTTTTAATCCTGGCTCTTAGGAGGCACAGGCAGGTGGATCTTTGTGAGTTTCAGGACAGCCATGGCTATGTCGAGAGACCTGTCTCAAAACAAAAACAAGTAAGCAATTTATTCATGTATTTTAATGAATTAATTTTTGTTAATGAACAACGTAAGTGTCGTTATGAAAATTTTACATGTATATTATTATTCCTAGCTCATGGTCAGCCCCCGTTATCCTCCCTTGTCCCATTCCGTGAGTCTCCTTTCTCCTTCGTTTCTGAACCCCAGCGAAAGAACAGCAGTCTCTGATGTAGATGCTCAGCTGTCATTCTGGAGACCTGAACTAATTAGGTATGAGACCAGGCCCGGAAATAGCTGTTGGGTTTGTTTGTCTTATGCTCACCCAGTGCTTCTGACATGCAGAAGTTTGGGGAACTTCCTGTGCTTGCCTTGGTGAGTTCTTTTTTGAAGTAAGATTCCAGGGACACTGAGACAACAGAGAACTGTGGCCTGTAAGGAAACACTGGTGAGACCCACGGCGTTCAGAGGAGGTCCATGTCCTGGTGGGGAAGCCTCGCTGGAAGAGAAGTGGAAGCATATTCTGGACCGTGTAGGCTAGCACCCATGTGAGACTATACGATACACTTAGCTGACAACAGGTACCTCAGAATGGCACCTCAGAATGGCACCTCAGAATGGTACCTCAGAATGGTACCTCAGAATGGCACCTCAGAATGGCACCTCAGAATGGCACCTCAGAATGGTACCTCAGAATGGTACCTCAGAATGGGGCCTGTGGATGACTGGAAGAGACAAACAGCTTATGCTGAATGGAAGGGCAGGATCTCTGTTCTCAAAGATAAGCACAAGAAAACGGCCGTATCCGCTTGGCTGTGTCTAAGGCTAAGATGTGCTGGCCAGAATTCCACAAGAGGCAATGTGGGGGCAAAGTTAGTGTTTGCTTCATTTGCTTGTATATGTAATGCACAGACCACACACTGCTAAGGGCTTTCTGCGTGTTCATTTCACTTCCATAAGAACCCCACAAGCTCGGTAAGAGCATCATCCTCTTCCCACAGATGGAGAAAAGAGACCCAGCAAAGTCAAGACACTCACCCACGTTCACACATCTCGCCGGTGCAAACACTTCCGGGGGGTGGGGTGGGGGGTCACAATCAGGAGTGCAATTGCAGACACCTGCAGGTCAGTGTTTTATTTATGGAAAGTTTTTCGCTAGATTATTATGATAAATTCATCAGTTGCTGGGGGGAAAGACCAGCGCTGGATAAAGGGAAATGGGATAAAAGGTGGGCAACCTGCTCTAATTCCAGTGTCGGAAATTCAAGCTATTTTATCTGTTTGACTGCGTTATGACCTGCGCAGCTTTTCATCTCTGGCCAGCGTTGGTGCGCTCTGCCTTCACTCTGCTGTGTCAGAGTCGAGGAATCCAAACACGCCTTCTAATCTGTGTAGGAGAGCCAACTAGAGGAGACCTGAAGAAACAGCTCGGGGAGGCTGTGCAGAGCTAGGAAGCGGGGGAAGGCAGACAAGGGCGCCCGTGATCTTCAGATCCCAGCTCATCCTGCGATCTTACATGTTGGACTTAACCTTCCTCAACCTCGCTTTTCTCATTTGTAAACCAGCAACAAAGATTTTCAGCTTGCTGGGTTTTGCAAGGGTTTGGATGTATATATTCAGGAGCTGAGGAGATAACTCGGTTGGTTAAGTATTGGCTGAGTCAGCACAGGATCTGAGTTTGGATCAAAAGCTGGGCAAAAGTTGGCCATGGTGTTGTGTGCCTGTAATCCCAGTCCTGGGGAGGACCACTGAGGCTTGCTGACCAGCCCGGCTATTCCAAATAGGCGAGCTCCAGGTTTGAAGGGATGTGGCTCTGGCAGGCCTTGCCCCTCTCCTCGCTTCCCTCTGCCTTGCTAAAAACCGTTAGATTACATTCCCGAAGGTGGCCCCCAAGGTCTATTCCCTTATTTAGCCAATCATATCCTCCGCCCCCCCCGCCCCCCCCCTCTTGAGGCTGACTACCAAGGTTCAGCTATCAAAGTACTGAAATCCACCAATCAAAAGCCCCCCATTGGCTCTCCTAGCACAGGGGTGGGGGAGGGGGGGTTGCCCTTGTACCTTTATGAACTGTCATTTCCCCATGTGCCAGGTCTGTCTCCTCTCTGTCCAGAGGCAATCCTTCACCCCTGCCCCATTTCCCTGGTTCCCTTCCCCTTCTCCCTCTTCCTCTGCCTCCTGTCTTTGTCTCTTGTCCCTGACCTCTGTCCCTCCGGGCCAAATAAATGTTCTTTGTGCTGAGAACTTGCTCTTGGGGGTCCTGAGCCGATACTTTTCCTTGCAAGATTTTGTGAGAGATCCCACCTCAAAAAAGCAAAGGTCGCCCGGGTGGTGGCGGCACACGTCTTTAATCCCAGCACTCGGGAGGCAGAGCCAGGTGGATCTCTGTGAATTCGAGGCCAGCCTGGGCTACCAAGTGAGTCCCAGGAAAGGTGCAAAGCTACACAGAGAAACCCTGTCTCGAAAAACCAATAAATAAAAAAAAAAAGGAAAAAGTAAAAAAGCAAAGGTGGTGGAGAAGTAACTGAGGAAGCCACCTGACATTGACCTCTGACTTCTTCCCGCACATCTCCCACACATGCTATTACACACATGCTCCTACACACATGCTCCCACACATGCTCCTACACACATGCTCCTACACACATGCTCCCACACATTCTCCTACACATGCTCCTACACACATGCTCCCACACAGCCTCCCACACAGGCTCCCACACATGCTCCTACACACATGCTCCTACACACATGCTCCCACACATGCTCCCACACAGCCTCCCACACAGGCTCCCACACAATGCTCCCACACATGCTCCCACACATTCTCCTACACAGGCTCCCACACATGCTCCTACACACATGCTCCTACACACATGCTCCCACACATGCTCCCACACATGCTCCTACACACAATGCTCCCACACAATGTTCCCCACAAAACACAAAGATAATGTATCTCACACAGACAGTGGAACCGGTTTGAATCCACACTGTTAGTAAGAATCAGACCTGGAATTTGCACGTTGTGGACTTGTGTATGTGTGCAGTGAAGGCCTAGACTTGTTCCACTACTCTGCATCGTCCCAGGGCCTTGAGGGACACAGGTCATAACCACAGCTCCTGTGACCGTACTTCCAGCTCAAAGGGCATTTTGTGTCATTTCCTGACACCCAGTCTTTTGAAGGGTCCAACACAGAGGAATCTCACCCACCTTACTTCTTCCTCTCTGACCCCCAGGGTGAGCAACTCCAGGGAGATTTGCTCCATTGGGATTTTTCTTATGGGCTGGGCTCCACCCTGCTACACATACTAGGCAGAACTTGACTTAAATTTGAAAGGGTAGTGGGAAAGACAGTGCATATATTTAAAACTGTGAGCAACTGAACCAATTTAAAGGCGGTTTAAAGGGAGCTCAGGCTCCCGCTTCTATTGCCACAAAAAGCTCAAACAGAGAAAACACTCCTGTCGTAGTCTTTTCCCACTCCCCGCCACTTTGTTCTCTGTGTCGAGCAAGCTCAGTCTTCCCCCACTGCAGCACATGCCATGGAATCTTGCTAATTAACAGCATCAAGTCGGCTTCCTTGTTCTGTGGACGGCTTGAGGACAGAAGAGATAATCCACTTCATCTGGTGCGTGGTGTACACTAAGCACTCAGTCAACATTAGACGTGATTAGAGATAGTACTTACTAACCATTTCACCATGTGACCAGTTAGAATCTTTGGAGCTACTGGCTCTTTGCAAAATCCTGTAGGAAAGCTTATGTCAGCCAGTGTAGATAATGGTTGTCAAGGCCCTCAGGAACAGAGCTGGGTGACTGCTTTCAGGGCCCAAGACTGGTGCTCAAGTAGGCTGCGGCCTAAGTTGTCTTAGTCAGAGCTCAAATCAATTCCTGTTCATCAGCTTTCAACAATAATTTGGGGTTTTAAAATATTGATAATCTCCATGTATTTTTTGCACAAACTTGTTGGATAACAGAATATTGTTTTCTTGGTTCATTTATTTATATTCTGTCCTGAAGGCATTCATTTTGGGGGGCAGTGAAGTGGGGGGAAAGGTCTCTAGTCTCAGTTGTGTTAAGCCCACTGGTTGAGAATAAGACCACTACCACAATTTAAAGTCAAAATTGAAGCAAGCTTTAATTAAATACTGGCCAGGTTGATAGACTCTGACCAGGCCCATCTCCAGGTTTCCAGAAAAATGGCCTTTCATTATGGTTTGCAGGGCTTAAAAGGCAAAATCCACAATTCACCACATTTCCCATCAGGTCCAATCAGGAGCAAGCATAAATCCTGGTATATTCCCTGCCTATGTACCTCCTGCCTACATCCAATCAGGGGCAAGCATACATCCTGGTATATTCCCTGCCTATGTACCTCCTGCCTACATCCAATCAGGGGCAAGTGACCCTGATGTGTTTCCTGCCTATGAACGTCCCGCCTACATGTGATCCAGCACATTCAGTGTAGTTGAATCAAACAAACTTGTTTAGGGAGTGAAAACATGTGGCTTGTTATCTCCCATAAATAACAGCCCCCAGCATTTCAGGAAGTATTTGTCCTTGGGCAAGGGGCATATAGGTCACAGGCATTTTTGTTTCATGGATCTCTTAGGCATAATAATTAAAACTTAACATAACTTTAGCTCTCATAGTTGGCCAGGAACTGGGTATGTAGCCAAGGATGACCTTGAACTCCTGATCTTCCTGCTTTCATCTTCCATGTACAGAGACAGCAGATTTGGGTCACCACATCCGGCTTTAAAGCACTCAATGTTTCAACCCTCTTTTGACTACTACAGGATGCTGAGGAACCTGCCTGACTCCATTTTGAAGGCAGGAGCCATTTTATTGTATTGTTAAAAATAAATTCCCAGCCGGGCGGTGGTGGCGCACGCCTTTAATCCCAGCACTCGGGAGGCAGAGCCAGGCGAATCTCTGTGAGTTCGAGGCCAGCCTGGTCTCCAAAGTGAGTTCCAGGAAAGGCGCAAAGCTACACAGAGAAACCCTGTCTCGAAAAACAAACAAACAAACAAACAAAAAAAAAATAAAATAAATTCCCATTTACTGCAAGAGCTGAGTTTCTGTCTTAAAAAAGTTTCTGTTTCTGGGAAGCTGACCTGCTCTAACCCATGACCTTGGCTTGTTTTTGAGGACACCCTAACCCTCCCTAACCAATGACCACATGATGACTGTTTTTTGTTTTTTGAGATTTTCCTGTCCTTCCTAACTGCCCTTTTGTGTCCCCTCTGTAAAGCTGCTTTGCAACTACTTGTGATTTTACTCCTTAAAAGGACCCCAAGAAACGGACTCAGCACTTCTCTCTCTAACCTGACAGAAGACAGTCACTGGCAGCTCTCTGGTGCACCCAAATAAAACAAAGCTTGCTTCAGATATGGCTCAAAATTGTGGTAGTGGTCTTATTCTCACCCAGAGGATTAACATTTTCTGGAGGCCCCATTGAAATAAGACCACCCTCCCAAATTCTAAGGCCATACCTTCACTTCAGGACTCTGGGCTAAAAGGGCCACCTCAGAAGGTATGCACCTTGAGAAGTTCCAAGGTTCCAAGGCATGCTTTTGGTTTCGTGGACTGTCAGAGTGAACTACCACGCTGAGAGAAGCAGCAAGCACCAATGGAGGCCTCCCTTGGTAAGTCACAGTAATTTCCTGTGGCATTTGGTTCTGTTAGAATCCAGATCTGGAATGAGGAGGGGTCTGATAAGACCCAATACTCTTCCATCCAGGACAAAAAGCAAGACATCACCCTGCCCACCTAAGGTTCTTGGTCTGGTTTTGTGTTTTGTTTGTCTTGTCTTTATTCGTCTCGTCTTTGGCCGCATTTTACTGTCTCAGTCTTTTGTACTTTCTGTGTTCTGTGTTAATTGGGTTATCCTGGAGTTGGAGTGACTGAACAGATGGGCAGTATGGGTAATAACTAGCAAGCCCAACAGCCCTCTAGCCTGTGTTCTAAAGAATGACAAACATGCCCCCGCCCCATAGTCAAGGAGGACTATGATTATCCTGTCACTGTGAATTGCCTCCAAACATTCTGTGAAACTGAATGGCCCACATTTTGGGTTAACTGGCCCCTCAGAGGTACTTTTGATTCTCAGACAGCCTGGGAGGTGGTGAATGTTACCCTCAGTAAGCCTGGCCACCCAGATCAGATTGGATACATGTTGCCCAGGCCCTCTGTGGAAATTTGGGCTCCACATTGGGCGCCATTTATAGTTGGAACTTCCTTTGGGCCACCAACCAGCTCCCAAATAAAGACACAGAGTCTTATTATTAATTATAAATGCCTAGCTTTAATTACACTTGTCCCGCTAGCTCTTTTAACTTAATTTAACCTGTTTCTATTCATCTACATTTTACCTTGGGGCTTTTTACCTTTCTTTCATTCTGTATGTCCTCCTTTCCTGCTTCCTCTGTGTCTGGCTGGGTGGCCCCTAGCATCTCTCTGGCACCTATTTTTCTTTCCTCTTTCTTCTTTTTCTCTTCTTCTGAGCCTAAATTTATCCTCCTATTATTTTTCCCTGCCTGGAAATTCTGCCTGTACCTCTTCCCTTGCTATTTGCTGTTCAGCTTTTTATTAGACCAATCAGGTGCCTTAGGCAGGCAAGGTAAAAGGGCAGCACATCTTTACATAGTTAAACAAATGCAACACATCTTTACATACTTAAGTAAGTGCAACACATCTTTGCATAGTTAAACAAATATTCTGCAACAAATGACCAAATGGTAGAGGCAATTGACCATGCTCTGTCACCATGGAGACACTCCTGGGATTAAAGGTGTGTGTGCTTCCTAGTACTGGGATTAAAGGTGTGTGCCACCACTGCCTGGCTCTGTTTTCTCTCCTAGACTGAGTCAATTTCATGTAGTCCAGGGTGGCTTTGAACACACAGAGATCCAGACAGATCTCTGCCTCCAGAGTGCTAGGATTAAAGGTGTGTGGCACCACTGCCTGGCATCTATGTTTAATCTAGTGGCTTGTTCTGTTCTTTGATCTTCAGGCAAATTTTATTAGCATACACAATATATCACCACAGGTGAGAACTATCAGAAATAGCCTAGAAGGTGTTTGATAGCAGAGACAGCAAAGACAATCTTGGAAAAGATTTTGGCAAAGAAGATGGGGTGGGCCACCGTGGCTACACTATAAACTCCAGTCACTTTCAACACTGCCCATGACCTCCATGATTTAAAAAAAAAAAAAAAGGAAACATTTACAAAAGGAGCCCTGTGCCTACAGGTCATTGGAAGAATGAATGTCCATGATGAAAACAGGTAGGCCCCCAAACCCAAGCCAATCCTGTCTGTGGAGGATCAGCAAGGCCAAGGTTCCCTTGAACTAGGCTTCCAGGAGCCTATAGTAATCTTCACCATCAGGGGCCAACCTGTCAATTTTCTGGTGGACATGGGGGCTAACCATTTGGTATTATGGTAACCCCAGGACCCCTTAGCAACCAAATAATGAAAACGCAATAATAATAATAAAAAAACCAAAAAAAAAAAAAAAAAAAAAAAAAAGAAAACGCAGGGGGCAACAGGGGATATTAAAGAATATAAATGAACCAATGACCAGACTGTTAACCATGTGACTCATTCTTGTATCTTCATTTCTCAGTGTCCCTGCCCTTTACTAGGACAGGGCCTCCTGAACAAGCTCCAGGCAACATTATTATTCTCAGAAGACACTCCTAAGTTGCAACTGGGAGGCCCTGCTAAGGCCTGTCCAATAAGTGAGGAATATCTACTCCTTCAAAATCCAACCCTTTCTCTGGATGGGGGGGGGGGAGGATGTAAAAATTTGTCAATCCAGGAAATTCCTACAGTGTGGGCAGAGGATAATCCTCCTGGCTTGACCAAATATGTGCCACCCATCATAGTACAACTAACACCTGGGGCTATTCCCATTTGAGTTAAGCAATACCCCATCAGCTCAGAAGCCAGGGAAGGGATTAAGATTTGCACCAGGTTCCTTCGTGAAACAGGCATACTTACTCCTTGTCAGTCAGTCTGGAATATCCCCCTTGTTTCCTGTCCAAAAGCTTGGATCTCAAGACTATATAGACCACCACAAGACTTGAGGGACGTGAACAAATAGGTAGAAATCATTCACACAACTGTTACAGATCCCTACAGCTTGCTCAGAGAGTAAACTTCACACCTGAAGTGGCCAACCCTGAACCAGGGATATTGGGACCAGTAATCTGGACCACACTGCTTCAAGGGTTCAAAGGGCCTCCCACCACCTTCAATGAAGCGCTCCACCAGGATTAAGGATCTTCCATAGCAAGTACCCTGAGGTAACCTTGCTTCACTATGATGATTTATTATTGGCTGCTGAAGATGAGGAGGGCTGTTGGAGAGCTACCTGAGACCTTCTGGAAACTCTAGCCCAATTAGGCTGTGGAGTTTCCAAAAAGAAAGTCCAAATTTGCTCACTTCAGGTTACCTACTTGGGATATGAACTGGGAGAAGAGAAAGACTGCATTCCCAGGCCCGTATAGCAGCCATACTGCAAACCCAGCTCCAACTACCAAGAAACATGTTAGAGAGTTTCTGGGAGCGATTGCTGTCTTTGGGTACCTGGGTTTGATGAAACTGCCAGACCCTTGGACTCTGCTACAGCCGTGGGCAACACCCCTTTGGAATAGGCAGAGACACATGAACAGGCCTTTAAGAAGTTAAAGGAGATCCTTGTACTCTCTAACTGTCCCGATGTCTCCAAGTCCTTCCATCTTTATGTCCATGAAAGAAAGGTCATTGCCAAGGGAGTACTGACCTAGACCCTGGGTCTAAAGGCCAATAGCTTACATCTCACAGAGACCAGATCCTGTAGCCTCTGAATGCTCCCCATCCCCCCATTCGAGAGCCGTCGCAGCCACCCCAATTCTTGTAAAAGAAGCTGACAGGCTCACATTGGGACAGATTCTAACTGTAACAGCTCCACACACTGTGGAAACCCTGCTGAGGGATGCCACCAATCTGCAGATGTCAGATGCCTGGCTGACTCAGTTATAAGCCTTTCTTTTAGATAAGGACAGACTGGTCTTTGATACATCCTTGTCCATCAATCTTACCACCCTGCTGCTGGACCACAGACAACCCTGAGGAGCCCATCCACGACTCACTGGAGCTGCTAGACATCATCCAGGATATGCGACCCGACCTGACAGACATTCTTCTAATCACCAGAGATGTGACCTCCACACAGATGGTAGCAACTTTGTTCAAGAAGGAACCAGGTATTTGGGGGGCAGCAGTGGTCCCAGGCCAGAAGGAGGTCATTTGGGCACAAACTTTGCCCAGGGGCACATTGTCCCAGAAAGCAGAAATAATTTCTCTGACACAGGCTTTAAAATAGGCTGAGGGGCCTGGAGAGATGGCTCAGAAGTTAAGAGCACTGGCTACTCTTCCAGAGGTCCTGAGTTCAATTCCTAGTAATTACATAGTGACTCACAACCATCTGTAATGAGATCTGGTGCCCTCTTCTGGCATGCAGGCATCCATACAGACAGAACACTGCATACATAACAAATAAATAAATCTTAAAGAAAAAAAAAAAAAAGATGGCCTGAAGGAAAGAAGGCGAACAGCTACACAGACAGCCAGTTTACCACAGCTCATGTTCATGGACAGATGCATAAACAGAGGGGCTTACTCACCTCAGAGGGAAAGACTATTAAAAATAAACATGTAATTGTTCAGTTGCATCTGGCTGCTAACGGAACTGCTGACCAGTAATACACTGGCCAGGACATCTAAAAGGCAACGCCCCCCTCCCCCAATTCAAGGTAACCACCATGCAGATCAAGTCACCAAAAAGGCTGCTCCTGGGGAACCCAAACCCCAGACCACCCTGGGACTCTCTGCTGTCCCTGAGCCCCCACTCTGTCTTGATGAAGATGTTTCTGAGCATGATCAGAAGAGATCAAGTCCTATTCTGACTTGGGGGCTCAGGAGAGCCACAGTGGATGGTGGATCTGCATGCCAAAGGTACTGGGCCCAAACTGGCTAACTGTCTTGCATCACACCAGAATGCAAGGATCAGGACTCATCTTCCCTCACATCTAGCTGCCTGGACACTGGGAAAAACTTCAAAGCATTTCAGATTGATGCCTGACCTGTGCACAGGTATGTGCCGAGAAATACCTGTTTTCCCCAGGACAACAGAGTCAAGGCACTGTACCCAGTGAATTTTGAGAATTGGACTTTACTGAAGCCAAGCCAGAACTATATAGTTACAGATATCTGCTAGTCTTTGATGGCACCATCATGGGCAGGGTAGAGGCCTTTCCATCCCTAATGGAAAGAGCCCAGGTGGTAGTTAAGAAATTTCTGTTTTGCTTGTTTGGTTTTCTGAGACAAGGTTTCTCTGTGTAGCCCTGGGTGTCCTGGAACTTGCTCTGTAGACCAGGCTAGCCTCAAACTCACAGAGATCTGCCTGCCAAGTGCTGGGATTAAAGACATATGCCACCACCACCTGGTTAAGAAATTAATAATGGAATTTCCCTCTCATATTTGGCCTCTCCATATCTCTGGAGTTCAACAATGCCCTGGCCTTCACAGCCAAGTTATCTCAGTTGCTCTCTAAGGCTCTTAACATAAATTGGAAACTTCATTGTATATATTGTCCTCAGAGCTCAGGAAAGGTAGAAAGGATGAAAAGAACTTTAAAGGAAATTTTAAGTAAACATACTCTTGAGATTGGTGGTAACTGGGTTGACCTCCTAGGCCCTTCTCAGGGTCCTCTGTATCCTGTATTAAGAAAAGTCCATGCCCATAGTCTATGGGTAACCACTTCCCATGATCCCTCAGGTACAAGCCGGATTGCTATCAGATTGCCCCACTCCAATCTCTGAGTCCCTAAAAGGATTGCAACTAACCTTGGATAAGATTTTCCCTCATGTCCAGGCTGCTCAACCTGTTGGGTACTGCTTGCCTGAGCACCCATTCCCACCCAAAGATGCTGTACTGGTGTGACGGTTCAAAACCAACCAGTTTGAACCTAGATGGAAAGGACCTTACCTTGTGATTCCCTGGACTCCTACTGCTATTAAGGCTGTTGGTGTTCCTACCTGATTCATCACTCACATCTCAAGAAGGCACCTGAGAAACCCTTGGGATAGGAGCCCAACCCCCAGAGGTGGAAAGTGATTGAAAAGGGACCATTAAGAATCAAACTTTCTAAGTCTGACCATCTAACATAACCTTAAACATTATGTTCTTGCTGTTGGAATCTACACCATGATTGTCCTGTGACTAACAGTTTTACTGTCTTATTTTCAAGCTATGCAAACAGAATCTAAATGCATCTTGACAGGGGAAATAAAAGTCACCCCATCATAGGAAACACCCTGATACTGTCTTGCCATGCAAAAGATTGTTTTTATCTATCATGGATGGAGAGTACTTGGGATGGACGAATCTAAATGACCAATCCCAGTGTAATAATACAGACTTCAGCATAATCAAATATTCTTGAAAAGGTTCTGATAATGGGAATTACAGATGTGGTAAAATAAGAAGGGAAAGATTCATTAATCACTTCAACTGAACTTAGCATACCCAGAGTAACCCTGTCTGTAGCTGTGTAGGTTACAACCTCTGGCTCCATCTAGCACCAGGAAGCCAACAGGAAAACTGTGTCAGAGGAGATCCCTCTAGTGACTACTTGCTACCTAAACATAGTCTTGGATACCAGCAATTTACTGGAATGTGCTGCTTAATATCTCTGATTTCTCTCATACTGTTGACATAGATGGTCTACACCAGGAAATAGACAAAATCTCTTGAACAAATTTTGACTGGCCCACATGGCTAAGATAGGTCTCCCCCTTCATTGATCCTCTAATATTATTTCTACTGGTTATCATAATTGGGCCCTGTGCCCTCAATGTGTTAACAGTTTGATCACCCATCAAATAAACAATGTCACTTGATAACATTAGTAAAGACAGTCCCCTATCAAGGATTTGACAAGGACACATAAGTCAAGGAAAGAATGAGGAACCTGTCTGACTCCATTTTGAAGGCAGGAGCCATTTCGTTGTGTTCTTAAAAATAAATTTCCATTTACTGTAAGAGCTGAGTTTCTGTTTTTAAGCTGCTGTTTCCTGAACCTGACCTGCTCCAAACCATGACCTTGACTTGTTTTTAGGAACACCCTGACCTTCCCTAACCAATGACCATATATATGATGATGAGGGGGTTTTGTTTGTTGGTTTGGTTTTGCTTTTTTGAGATTTTTTTCTGTATTTTCCAACTGCTCCATTGTCTCACTTCTATAAACTTGCTTTGCCACTACTTGTGATTTTATTCCTTAGAAGGACCCTGAGAGCCGGCCAGTGGTGGCGCACGCCTTTCATCCCAGCACTCGGAAGGCAGAGTCAGGCAGATCTCTGTGAGTTCGAGGCCAGCCTGGGCTACAGAGCGAGATCCAGGAAAGGCACAAAGATACTCAGAGAAACCCTGTCTTGAAAAACAAAAAAACAAAACAAAACAAAAAAGACCCTGAGAAACAGACTCAGCACTTCCCTCTCTAACCCAATTTAGGAAGCAGGTGCACCTGAATAAAATAAAGCTTGTTTCAAATTTGGCTTAAAAATTGTGGTAGTGGCCTTTTTCTTGCCTGGTGGGATTAGCAATGCTAGGAACCGTGCTCTATCATTTAAATGGTGAAATTCTGCAGAAGAAGAGGGTCTCTCGTTTCTTTGACTTTTCTGAAAGTCCCGCACAGTTCTGGGCATACTGGTGGCTACTTACAGGTGAACATCATCAGTGATCTTGAAAAATGAGTAAAATGAAGTTGGCGTGGGTAGAGAGCAGACTTTCCATTTGGTAGTTGAGCTGGCTTCTGAACAGTCGATTATGAATCGCTTTGTTAAATGAAAATTTATTTTGCAAAGCAAAACGTCTCCATATTTGGGCCGACGAGATGGATCTTGAGCCTGACAACTTAAGTTTGATCCCAAGACCCACACCGTGGAAGAAGAGGTCTTCTGACCTTCACGTGCAAGCCTGGGCATGCACGCGTGCGCACGCGTACATACACACAAATAAATATAATTTTAAAATACAAAAAGAAAAGACCCTGTATATATAGATTCATAATTGCATGAATTTGTGTTAGTTTTCTGATGCCTAACTGGACACGGGATTTCGGTTTCCGCCAGGGGGCGCCAGACCGCTCACAAGATTCCGCCCACGCTACGCAGCCTCAGTCCAGGCGCAGGCGGGACGCGCCCTTGTTGACGCGTGTGACGTCACCAGAGGGCGCGGCCGGCGGAGGGGGCGGGGCCTCCCTCGCCCGGAGGGGAAGGGCCCGCCCCCGAGCGCAGGTTTCGGGGCTGCCGTAGGTTGCGAGTGGCAGGCGGCGGCGGCGGCGGCTCCACGGCCTGGGGAAGATGGCGCCACCAGTGACGGAGCGGGGGCTGAAGAGCGTCGTATGGCGGAGTGAGTGCGGAGGGGGTCAGGGCTGAGACGGGGAAGGCCGCGCGCGGGTCTGCCGCACCGGGTCCCGTTTCCCCGCTGCAGCCTCTCCCGGAGCCCCGCGCGCGGGCAGCTTGTTGCCCTGGGACCGGGTCCCGGGTAGGACTCCTTCCGGCTTGCCCAGCGGGTCGGATTTCGTGCCAGCGCCAGGGATGGGCGGGGTGAGCAGACGCGGCCTTCTCCCCGGCCTCGGCTACGGCTCGCCCGCCCGCCGGGGTGAGGCTCGGCGGCGAAGCCCCACCCTCGGCGACTCGGGCCGGCTTTCCTTCCCGGGTCCCTGCGCTGTCCCGGGACAGTGCTTCCCACTCCCCCCACCCCCTCGCCCCACCAGGCAGGGACGTCTCTGCACCCGACACAATCTGAGCTCTGTGTGTCTCTACCCCGCCCTCGTTCTTGTGTTTTCAGAGGCCCCTTAGTGTCCGCATTCGTGTTAGCATCAAGGGTTTCACTACCACGCTTTTCTGTGGCTTGTCCTTCAAAGAGGGCGGACTTTGTTGTTCAAGGGAGCCTTCTGCCACTGTTCCTAGAGAAAACGACTTGCTAAAAAAGAAAAAAAAGTTCTTGAGACAGGACCATCGGACTGCTCAAGTCTTATCTAGTGTCAGCACCCTGCGTGGTCTGCTCTTACACTGATATAACTGGTCTGCGTGTTGGTTACTGGTGTTCCGCCGTATCAACCACATTTATTAAAATTACACCAAACCCAGGCCTGCCAGGTTAGAGGAGCAATGAAAGCCTCAAGCCGGAAGGACCTTTCTTGTTTGGCATCTCTGGGTTCAAAGTAATTATAGTGCAGCAGTGGAAAAGGAGTAACATCTTATTAGTGTTTCTTACTCCAGCTTGGTGAACAAGGAACAGAATAGAAATTAGTTAACAGAATTCTGTCTTATAGAATTCCTTGTATAAAATTGAAATCCAAGTCAGTACAGGCAAATACTGTTTTATAGTGTTTACCATCTAGCTGTACTAAATAAGTGTATAAATAGATTTTGTGAAGTACAAAAATTGTCCTTTAAAAATTAAGTTTGGGGGCTTGTGAAGTGTCCTAGTGGGTAAAGAAAGGTGATTGCTGCCAAGCCTGAGGACCTGAATTGGATACTCTAGGACTCACGTAGTGTAAGGAGAGAACTGACTTAGGCACGATGTCTGAATTGACTCTCAGACAAAAATGGGTGGCAAATTGTGTTGTATAAGTTATTTCTGAGTTATAATGATACATTATATATATTAGGGTTTATGAGAAAAAAAACGATACTATAATAGCTAGTAACGCCAGTATCGGTAGTGTGACACTAGGCAAGAGGGAGAGCATAAAGACAGCAGAATTTCCCTCTTAATGTTAACTTGAGGTAACACCAGACCCAGATGGACAGTAAAATACAGACAGGCTGAATGGGAGAAAAAAGATGTAAGGCTGTGCAATATTCTTTTAAACTTGTATAACTAGAAATACAACCCAAAGATAGTAACAGCACAGTGTCTATTACACAAAGCATGTGTGTGTGTGTGTGTGTGTGTGTGTGTGTGTGTGTGTGTGTGTGTGTGTGTATTAAGGGACTGGAAAATGGCTTAGCTAAAAAATGAAGGTAGCTCACATATCCACAGGCTGATGCATGGATGAATAATGCATGCATAAATGGATACAAAAAAGCCAATCACAAAGGACCACATGGAATGACACCATTCATGTGAACAATGTCCAGGACAAGCAAATCTAGAGAGACAGGAAGGAGACTAATGTGGCACAGTCTGGAGAGATGACATTAAAGGGATGGGGTTCTCTTTAGGCTTTTGTTATAGTTACTGTTGTTTGAAACAGGTTTTCACTGTGTGTCCCTGGCTGTCCTGGAGCTCACTGTGTGGTCTGGGCTGTCCTTGAACTCATAGAGCTCCGCCTGCCTCTGCATTCTGAGCACAAAGGCATGCGTCACCACACAAGACTTGGTTTTGTTTTTGAAACAGTCTCGTGTGCCCTGGGATGGCCTCAGACTCTGCTCTGTAGCTAAGAATGACCTTGAACTTGTGATATTCCTGTTTTCACCTTCTGAGTGCTAGGATTATGGGTAAATTCCACAATTCCTGGTTTTATTCAGTACTGACTCAAGGCCTTTTGCATACTAGGTCAGCAGTCTACCAACTGAGCTACATACATCCCCAACCCCAAGGAATGAAGTTTCTTTTTAGAGTAGTGTAAGTGTTCTCAAAACAATTGTGGTAAAGTAGTAATGGATGCATGACTGCTGAAAACCATTAGAGTGTACACTTTTGAGTGAGTGAATTCTGTAGTTTGCAGTTTATATCTTGATAATGCTGTTAAAACGAGCCCTGAAAAGAGCTATTAAATCTAGGCCTAAGAATAAGGCATAATGGCACATGCCTATAATCCTGACACTTAGAAGTGGAGGTAGACATATCAGTTCAGCTGTATAGCGAGTTTGAAGCCCGTCTGAACTTTGAGACCTTGTCTCAAATAAATAAGTAAAATCTACACCTAAAATTTACACCCAGGTCTTTTGTGTTAACGTTTGGCACATCTGTGGCTTCTGTAAGACCCTTACTTAGTCTTACAGGGTCTTATTTTATACACAGTCTACTGCATGAGCCTCCTAACTAACCTCCAGGGTTCTTTGTCTGCCTTCCTCCCTCCCTCCCTCCCTCCCTCCCTCCCTCCCTCCTTCCTTCCTTCCTTCCTTCCTTCCTTCCTTCCCGGTCCATCCAGCAAATAGCTGTCAGAATAATTTCATTTAATAATAATGCTGCCTTGAAGACCTGCAGAGGCACTCAGTTGCCTAGTGTTCATTTCAGTCTACTATTGACTGTTTACTTAGCTCCAGTCTCCCTTGTTTTATAATACTGATTTCCCCCATGCCCATACGGTTTATTCTCATTGCATTATTTATCTTCCTATCTTATCTTGGTGGTCCATTCCTCTGTCTTTTGACCCCTTTCCCTAATTCTTACCTACTCACATTTTAGCCTTCAAGTCTTAGTTCCAATGGGCTTTTATTTTTACCCACCTTCCTTTGTTTTAACATTTAGTTTACCCTTGTCACTACTGCCTCAGGAGAGAGCCTTAAGCTTTGCTTTGCTTTTTTGTTTGTTTCCTTTTGTTTTATTTCCAGACAGGTCTCTCTCTCTGTGTAGCCCAGGCTGTCCTGGAATTTGAAATAGCCCTCCTGCCTACTGAATGCTGAGGTGACAGGCATGAGCCACCATTTACAGTTAGGAGTCTTTTGAAAAGCTTTCAGAGGATAGGTTCACTTTTCTGTCTTACAGTCCTTTAAATTTGTGTGTGTGCACATGTGCAAATTCCAGTACCCGTGTGCATGCTTGCAGAGGTCAGAGGTCGATGTCAGATGTCTTGTCTAATGCTCTCTGCCTCAGGAGACAAAGTCTCACTGAGTCTGGAGCTCCTTTGGCTAGGCTGGCTGGTTAGCCCTGAGAATCCTGTTTCTGCCTCTCCAGAACTGAGGTTACAGCTATGCTCCACCGTGCCTGACTTTTATGTGTGTTTGATGGGTCCAGGTCAGGCCCTCATGCTTGGGGTAGGCACCTTACCAATTGAGCCCTCTCAGCAGCCTCCTAGGGCTGTCAGTTTTTAACAGTCCCCAGCAGAATGTGATAGGTAGTGTGTATTTTTGGTTTTGTGTTAAATAAATGACTCAGTGTCTTAAATTTTCTCATTCCTACCTCAAAGAGCCCATTAATACAGCACTGAATTCCTATTGGAAAGCTAAGTGCTCTTAAAGCTTTCGTTCAAGTAGGGACTAATAGGGACTAATAAAGAAGAAAACTCGGGGTAAACATGATTATCCAGTCTATGACACACAGGGAGCGAGGCTCCACTAAATAGCTGCATCAGGAAAAGTTTATCTGACTAGGTGACATTTCTCAGTCCCAAAACCCGAGAAGGAATCAGCCACTAGGAACCACCGTAAAACTCTTAAAATGAGAGGATGAGGTGATGGTCCAGCTGGTAGGAGCCTGCCTCGCAGGCATGAGGACCTGAGTTTGGAAATCCAGCACTCACATAAAAGTCAGGCACGGCAGTGTAGTCAGCTAGGTAGGCTAGTCATAGTAATGAGCGTGTTCAGTGAGAGATCCTGTGTCAGACAGTCAGGCTGAGAGCGATGGATGAAGACGCAGTGACCTCTAGCCTCCTTGTGCACACACCCACATGAATTCTTTTTTTTAAATTTATTTATTATGTACACAGTGTTCTGTCTGCATGTGTCCCTGCAGGCCAGAAGAGGGCACTGGATCTCATTAGAGATGGTTGTGAGCCACCATGTGGTTGCTGGGAATTGAACTCGGGACTTCTGGAATAGCAGCCAGTGCTCTTAACCTCTGAGCCATCTCTCCAACCCCCACAGGAGTTCTCAAATACACCACACATAATGCAAGGCATTTGTTACAAAGGATGGGGTTGTGTAGACCAAAAGGTAGATTGGAACCAGTTGTTAAATGGTTTAGGCATTCCCTAGGAAATGGAGAATCATTAAAGATGACTTTTCCCCTTCTCAAATAGCAGACACCGGCATTTTTGCAGTCTGTTAATGCCAAAAGGAAGCCATTTCTTGTTCCTATTTTGAAGGGAAATGACCTTTAAAATGTAATTAAGTGTAGTAAGTTATACTAATGTTAAGTGTACAACTAGGTGATATTTTTGCTCATGTAACTACCACCCAAATCAATCTATAGACGGTTTCTAAGCATTTAGCTTTCCCAGTGTAAATCCTCCCTTCTCCCCCAGAGTGAACACCATTCTGACTTGTGTTATCATCCAATAATTTACCACAGTGTTCTTTCATCTCTACACTCATGTTTAAGGAGAATCCTTCAAATTCTTCATTAGATTTTCACATGCATGTGTGAACTTTTTTTACTTTTCTATTTGCCAGTGGTGTGTGTGTGTGTGTGTGTGTGTGTGTGTGTGTCGAGCAAGGACTCTGCCACTGGACTGCATCCTGGCCCTGCCTTTCTATTTAGTTCTTGCAGTAGTCCTTTGTTTCTATAGGTTCTAGTTTCATATACTTTTGAACTAAATATATAAGAGTGAAGAAAATATCAGCCAGGCTTAAAATATAGAGAATGCCTACAAACTGATTAATAAAATAATGGCCCAATAGAAAAATGAACAGAATAAACAAAGAAGCAACCTACAGGTGGTATAGTCTGGTTTTGACCTGGAGAAATGCAAATTAAGACCAGATACCCCCTTAACCTATCACATTGACAGAGTCAGGTGATGTCATGTCGCAGTTGGAAAGCTTGCTGTGGGATTGTGATTAATTACAGCCTGTTGAGAAAACTGCTACTACATTTAATGAGACAGGAGACAGTTCTGGGTGATTCTAGCAATCCCACCATGGGCCTTTCCATAAGTAAAAGTGACAAAAATATACACACATACTTAAAATTTCTTTTCTCAAAGGGTTTTTAAATTAGATTTTAAAAATGTGTTTTCTGTGCATGCACATCTACCTGTGCATACACTGTGGCATGCACATCTACCTGTGCATACACTGTGACATGCACATCTGCCTGTGCATACACTGTGGCATGCACATCTGCCTGTGCATACACTGTGGCAGTGTGTGGAGGTCAGAAGACAGCCTTCAGTACTTGCTGGTCCCAGGGATTACACTCAGGTCAGCAGGCACCTTTACCCACCTGAACTCAAAGTTGTTGTTTTTTTCAACATTATTTTTAAGTGTATGTGTGTTTTGTCTGCATACATGTAAGTGCACTGCATGTTTGCCTGGTGCCTGTGTAGGTGAGAAGAGAGTGCCAGGTTCCCTGGAACTGGAGTTATAGATGGGTATAAACCTCCATGTGGGTGCTGGAAACTGAACATGGGTCCTCTGGGAGAGCAGTAAGCATTAACTGCTGAGCCATTTCACTGACCCCTATTTAAGGATCCCCAATGCAATAGTATAGTAGCAAAAAATGGAAACAAAATAGCAACCTGGTGCATGAGAATAGTTGGGTAAATATAGTCTGTCAGTATTCTTTTTAGTTACTTAAAAAGTTACTAACATTACTAAAAGAATAAGTTATCTCTGTTCATACTTTATATGGCAGCTATCCATGATGCATCTTTAACTGAGAGGGTAGTAACAGAATAATATGTATATGCTGAACCTTTTTATGATAATTTGATTATTAAATCCAGGACAAAGTCATAAAAGGAGAGGGGATATGCATTTGAGACATTAATGGAAGTAGGATCCAGTAAGACTGTAGTTAGGTCATGGTGGTTGGAGAGAAGGTTGGAACTGTGAAAAGGTGGTAAAGAGAAGATGGATGAGAACAGTAGTGAGTTAGGAGTTGGAGTCAGCCTAAACTGACAGTCTGGTCCAGGAGACTCAGTAGTGAAGTTGTTGTTTATTGATGAAGAGAAAGAAGGGATGAGTCTGTGGGAGAAAACAGTTCTGAGTTACAATAGGGTGATCTTAAGTGCTAGTTTAGGCCTCAGGTAGGCATTTGGAGATGTAGAGGTATACAAAGCAGGTAAAGGAGCTGAATTGAAGGTCAGGATTTAAGTCACAGCATGTAGTAGTCATGAAACCATGGATTAAGAAGAGGCAGAGCAATTAGAAAATAAGTATTTTTTTCCAGTCAAAGTAGAAATCTTTTAGAAGTGGCAGGTTTTTTCCTCTATTCCCTTGATTATGACTTCCACATTGTTCAGCTTTTAAATGTCTTTCTTTTCGAATTCTAGTTATTCCTAGGTTAGGTCCTGTTTCTGATCATTACCATGGTCTCAGAAACGTCTCTGTGACTTAAGGTCCTGTGCAATTGTTCTGTTGGCACTGCTCATGGTGTGCACTAACAAAGCTCTGTGTTTCTCCCTTCACTGTGGCCGCCTTTGCATCACAGTTACACATATGTGTCCTTTTGTACCTCAGAGGCCAAGAGGGAACAGGTGGGTAGTTGGTTTGGTGGGTCACTGTTGGGATAGTAGTTGGGCTAATAGAGGATCCTCCTAGAGGGGAGGGAGACGCTAGTCAGCAAGTGTCTTGAATGGTAGAGTTTAGATTTCCTTCAGTGGGCAGAGTGAGCATATGAGTGTCTGAGGGCTTTTCGGGTGGCTGTAACCATGAGTTATGGTTCAGGAAAGGGACTAACGGGAGTGTGAAAAATTGAACACAAAGGGATTGGAGGTGACAAACAGCCATGCCAGATAGGAGACTATTGCACTAGCTCAGGGAAAGATGTTAGGAGTCGGGTGTTGTTGATGTCAGTGGCAGCAAAAATAATGGCCAGTTGCCAAAGAACAATCAATAATTCCTAATATTGAATGTGAGGGAAGGAGAAAATAGCCGAAGGCTATGACTAAGAAAATAACAATAAAGCGACAGGAATGAGGTCTAGAGCAGTTTTTATGGAAGGGTGTCAACTGGAGGTGTGGAGGTGCTCAAAACCTACATACCGTGTGATCGACTGAAGTCTGGAAAAGGTGCTCTGTAAGATTGTTGAAAACTGAAGGGCTGACTAATGATGAAACTTTAGTGAGTGATAGACCCCAGACCCAGGGTACTACCATCTCAGGTGGGCGCCCCAAGAACCCAGACTCTGGTCCAGTTGATGCAACAGCAAGAAGTTTATTGTTGCGGCTGTACAGTCGGGCTAACTCAGCTCCAAAGAGCAAGAGTCACACTTATTGCAATCACATGGGTACTTTTAAAGGAAAACCCCACAAAAGCCATAAGATTACAATTCCCATACAATTTCATTTCGATTGATTTATGTCTAGAGGCTAATTTCATAAGATCATGGTCTGATCACAGGGTGGGTACAGTCACGTCCGAATGCACATTCTTCCTGAAACCTCAAGGGGAGGGTATCAGGGCAGGAGTGGAGTTTACACAAAGGTCACAGTGGTCCTTCCTAGAACACTTGCAATTATCCCAGTCACAGTTGAGCGCTTCTCTTAACAGAGATCTCTTTACATTGTTACATTGTGGCAGGGGTGGTTGAATAATGGCTGAGTCAGGTTGCCCTTGGAACTGGTTTTCTTTTTAGTTCCTTATTCTCCTGGGGCTTGTGGGGGTGTAAGCCTGAAGGGTTAGGGTCTTTCAGTGAGCATAGTCTCTGAGGATGAGTGTGGACTAGGCAGAGCACAGCTAAAAGGATGGTCCTGGTTGCTGAAGAAGGGACTGAGTGATTTTCATTGTATTAGTACACAAAGTACTTTGAAGTCCTGTGACATTAGCTGATGAGATCTCCTTCTCTCTGCTCTCAGCACGTGTTCCCTGTGACCCTACCCCTTTTATCAGTGTTCCCATTCTCTCCGTCCACACTCACTTGTGTTTAAGATACGGACACTGACCGTGCAGCCATCTTTAGCATCTCGGGCTACACAGTGGAACTGCAATGCGAGCTAGATGAGGTAACAAAATTTTGTAGTAGCCATATTAAAAATATAATAGAAATAGGTGAAATTAATTGTAATATGTTTTACTTAACCTGATACAATCAAAATTATTTAATATAAGAATTAATAAGGTAAGGGAAAAAGACTTCATAGGCTATTTTATATCATCCCCCCCCCGCCTTTTTAAACTTTAAAATCTTTCTCTGTTCTCTTGTTTTGGTGGTGCCAGGGATCAAACAAGTCTCCACACATGCTGTGTTCTGCCATTGAGTCACATCCCAGCCCTCTCTTTTGTATTATTTTCTATCTTACTGAACTTTCTTCAAGTGATTTTTTTTTTTTTAAGCCAGATTTACTCTGTGGCCTAGGAAGACCTGGGACTCACAGCAGCCCTCCTGCTCAGCCTCCTATGTGCCAGAATTTTACAAGTAGGAACCCCTGTGCCTGGCTACCACCAGCTCTCTCTCAAGGGCTGCATGGTCACACGTGGCTCGTTGCTGTCATCTGGGGCAGTCAGGTATAAGGTGGAGAACAGTGCCGTGGCTCTGCTCCAGCAGCACTCATTTCTCCGAGAACAGAATCACTGGGAACATGCAGTGTCCTCAGTTTTCGGCTCGCAGTATGTGCAGTGCAGCTGGCCCCCAAAGGAAGTAGTCTCTCGGTGTCTGAGCTCTGCCCTCACATGGCCTTCATGTTTGCTGTCGTGTGGGAGGAGAAGCCTTTGCTTTCTGATTATTTCCCCTGTAAAATATCCTGCCTAGTAAGCAACATGTAATTGCCTTTACTGACTTCTTGCTTTCTTACTATCTTTTGGGGTGTGGTGCACCTGTGTGGTGAAAGAGCCCAGAGGCTGACATTGGGTGTCCTCCTCCGTAGTTCTCCCCCTTAGTTTTTGAGACAGGTTCTCGCACTGAACCTGGAGCTTATGTTCATCTAGGCAGGCCGGCCAGTGGGCTCCAGGCTCCTCCTCTGTCCATTCCACACCCCATTGCCAGCACTTGGGTACAGACACTCCCCCACGGCTGACTTTGTACGTGAATGCTGGGAATTAGCATCAGTTCCTTGTGCTTGCACAACATGCACTCTCCTCAGCCTCCATTGTTTGGTTTGCTTTGTTTAGGTTGGTTTGAAATAGGATTTCGTGTAGCCAGGCGGCCTCCAACCCTGTAGCTGATGGTAATCTTGAATTCTTCTGCCATTGTCATCCTATTACCGGGGACTTGGGTACCTACCATGCCTCCACACTCAACTTTTAACTGATGTTTCTTAACACTTCAAAAATCTTCCTGATTACAAAATCAGGTCACAAGGTTTAAAATTCCATGCAGGGTGTGTATGTGTGTGTGTGTGTGTGTAAGATAGTGCAGGCATGCACAGCCACAGTGTGCCAGTGGAGGTCAGAGGACAACTTAAGGGAGTTGGTTCTCATTCCGTCATGGAACCTGGGGACCAAGCTCCCAAGGTCAGGCTTGGTGAACGAGCACTTTGACCACTAAGTCGTCCCCCAGCCCCAGAGCACAACTTTTTAATACTCCTTTTTCTTGGAATACTTCTAACAGCAGATATGTGTTATTTTTCCTTCTTCCTAACCCGCTCTCCAACTCTTTACGTGCTGGTGGGGTGTCCTGCAGTTCAGTTCAGTTCTGATACTACTTAGGGCCACCGTTGGCAGGGTTAAGGATTCAGACCCATAAGACTGCCCCCAGTTCAGACGATGGCAGCAAGCAGCTCCCACACTTCCCTGGGCCCATCAGGACTTCCTATACTCTGCCTTCCCTTTCAGGTTCTGTAATTCCTGGCTTACAAACAAACATCCTGTTATCAGGGTTTTCTGTTGTTTGATTGTTGCTGTTTCTCTAAAGCATACCAGTCATCAGCCAGTTGAAGTCTGTAGGTAGGTGGAGGTCCAGAAGGGGCTTCCCTCCCTGTGGAGCTGGGTGTGTTACCATTGCTACACATGGCTGCATTCGGTGACTCAGAAAGTGGGTGGGTTGTGAAGTTTCATTGTGTAGGCCTTACTGATGAAATCATTGGCCACTGGTAATTGAGCACACTCTCTGGTCCCTGTTGCCTCCTTAGAAGTCATAGCTTGGTCCTTCTGGTGACCAATTGCTTGCTGAAGCTAAAAGGGTCATGTCACCAGCATACCATAGAGTCTCTGTCACATAAGAGAGTTCAAGGATTTTTAGTTTATACCAGGAACTAGAAACAAAGATCAGATTTTTTTTTGAAGGATGTATTTTTACTTTTAATTATGTGTATGCTTGTACAGGTATGTAGACAAAAGCATAGTTGTCTGTGGAGGCCAGAGGAGGGTTCCAGTTACAGGTGGATGAGAGCCACCCAGTGTGATGCTGAGGGCTAAACTCTGGCCCTCCACAAGAGCGGTACTTGCTCTTAACCACTAAGCCATCTTTCCAGCCCCCTCCCCCGATATTTTTTTATTATGCCACAATAGCATTAAATAGTTCGTTTAAAAATAAAAAAGTTTAAACAATTAGAGTTAGGCATGGTGGTGCATGACTATACTCCAAACATTGGGGAGGTAGAGGCAGGAGGGGAATTGGTTCAGGGTCATCCTTGAAAGATGTCCGATGCCTGTAACTGAAGTGACAGGTGACTGTGAGCCGCCAGATACAGTGCTCACCGCCCGATACAGTGCTCACCGCCCAACCCAGGTCCTCTGCAAGAGCACCAAGTGTTCTTAACCACCGAGCCATCTCCCCAGCCCAGCTACGTGTGTGTATTCTTCAACAAGAGGGTAAATGAGGATGAAAAATGTTTATGCAAATTTGCTTGTCAGATGTAATTTAGCCACGAGCCAGTTAAGGATCTTCCTATCGGTTATTTTTTTCTTAAGATTTAAGAAAGAAGGAAAACCTAAGTCAGATAATAGTTTCAGAAATATTTTCTGGACATGTTCATACACTTATGTTTGAGAATATATTACAGTTTAAATATATAGGTTATGTATTGTATAGGTTTGTATATTAGAGCTTACTATATAGTGTTGATAGAATTCCTCCATACATTCCAGGTTGTAGTTTTTCTCAGCCATTTTGAACCTTTTACATAGTCTTACATTTCTAATTGTTGCTTTAGATTGCTAAACTTTTTTTTTTTTTTTTTTTTTTTTTGTCTTAACAGAGATAAAAACAGCCGTGTTCGATGACTGCCGGAAGGAAGGCGAGTGGAAGGTAGAAGTCGGGTAACTTGTTCTTCTGGGGCGGGGAAGCTTCAGAACATTGGACCCAGGGTGTTCCCATAGGGTCTAGGCCTGGAATATCACTTTCAGACCTTACTGTCCTCTAAGCTGTGGTGCCGTGGGCAAGTCACCGAACATTTCCGTTTCCTTGTCTAGTGGACGGGACTGTGCTTGCAAATACTCGATGTCTGAGCGGTACTTTATGGCAATACATTTTTTGAAAATTTGTTGTTAAATATTAGATATATTTAAAATGTACAAACTCTGCTTCAAAATAGAAATACATCTATTTCTTTACTTGTTGTAATATTTACGTGTATATGTATTGAGAAAGTAAGCCACCGAATCGTGCAGAGGAAGAGGAATTAGAAATCCTGCTTCTCGGGTGTCTGTCAGTTCCTGACGGTCGGCTCTTGCTGCTCTTCTCTGTTTAAGATAATGCTGTTAGACGAGTTCACCACTAAGCTCCTGTCCTCATGCTGCAAAATGACGGACCTCCTGGAAGAGGGGATAACTGGTGAGTGTCGCCACCGCTCAGGAAAGCCGTGCCGTCTGAGTGTGAGTTCCGAGATGGCGGCTTTTTAGCTAGTAGTTATGCTTTCAAGGGTATTGTGTTTTCTTTTTTAGAGCTCTAGCCATAACAGATTCGTCATGTCACTCCTCGGTTGTGAGATGTGGAAGTAAACCCAGTATTCTCCAGAAAGCCCGACCATACAATACTTATGTTTTGATGTTTGTGAACAAAGTGACTTGTTAACTATTGCATACTCAGTTTGCATTTGCTGTTATAATAGCGTGTTTTCAAAAATACAAATTTCTATTTTAAATTTTATCACATTTTTATTGAGTGTGTGCGTACGTGCGTGCATGCATGTGTGTGTATGCGTGCGTGCGTGCGTGCGTGCGTGCGTGCGTGCGTGTGTGTGTGTGTGTGTGTGTGTGTGTTTTGCATGTGGAGGTCACAGGACAGCCTTCAGGAGTCAGTTCCTTCTGTCTACTGTGGAGTCCTAGGGACTGAACTTAGGACATCAGACTTGGCAGTAGGCCCTCTGCTTGCTGAGTCATCTCACTGGCCCCAAGAATTACTAATTAAGCCATGTAACTTGTTTAAATTTCTAGAGGCTGTTCTGATAGAAACAAGTGAGAACCATTTGTACACATGGGAGAGTACTATGTAACTGCAGAGTATTATGGACTGTAGGGAGCTTTGATCCTTTAATAGACCATTGTTTCTTACTGTATATCCAATATTAATAGGTAGGGGTGTGTGTGTGTGTGTGTGTATGTGTGTGTGTGTTGTGACAAGACAACCTGCTGGTGTTAGTTCTTCCTTTCTACTGTGGGGGATCCCAGACTTAGGACATCAGACTTAGCAGTAGGTTCCTTTACTCCTGAGCCATCTCACTGAGCCCAAGAATTGTTTTACTTTTTGATGCATGTCTTGTTTCTCCTGGCGCAGTGACTCCTTGTGCTGTACTCTGGTGCCACCTGAAAAAGGTCCGCTCCGTCCCTCCATGCTGACACATGCTGACACAATCCCATGTAGTCTCAAAGAAGATACTTTTTTTTTTTTTTAGGATTTATTCATTTAGTAAATGAAAAAAAGCCCAATATATATAAATGTGTTTTTTACTATTATTATAAAATGGAAAATACAATGAAGTTTATTTAAAAATAATTTTTAAAAATTTTTCTTTCCTTTTACATAGCAACCCCTGTTCCCCCTCCCTTATTTAAAAATGTTGTAAACTTTAGTTCTAGTTATTAAGTTATTAAGAATTACAGTAACAATATCCAATTCCTTTGCACTTGACAAAATTAGAGAAAATACTTAATTATCTGTCTTATCTTTGTTAGTCTAAAATTTTGTTTCTAATTTACTTTCTATTATAACTAAGGAAAGCTATAATTATAACTATTTAGTCTTCAACTCCATCAAAGACCTCAGAAGGGTGAAATGTTCCCTAATGACAGAGACACCAGACTGTCTGGACAGTCACCCAAAATGTTATATAGTTTTCCTTGTTAACAAATTCAGAAAAGAAACTCACAAAAGAGTATAAAGTGCATAAGGTTGAGAGACATCAAAAGATAGTTTTGGCTTGGTAATGCAAGTTAATTAGGTACAACACTTTGGACTCACCAAGATAGGATAGATAATGGAGTATTTTCTCTGAATTTGTCAAATGCTAATGAGCTAGACATTGTTAATGTAATCATTGCCTGTATATAGTTACTGTACTTATTGTATGTAGTTTTTCTATGTTTGTTAAAACCTTTGCTTTTTATTTAGATAAAAAAAGGGGAAATGATGTGTGATATTTTGTGTTCTGACAAACAAAGCTTGCTTGGAGTCAGAAGGCAGAGCTAGCCACTAGTTAACCGTAGAGTTCTAGAGGTCTGTACAGAAAGGAGACAGGAAGTGATAAGGTGGGGCGGGCAGAGACAGGATCTCTGCCTTTTTGGTCTGAGGAACCATAGAGATAGGAAGCAGCTGTGGCTGCTCCCCTGCTTCTCTGATCTTCCAGGTTTTTACCCCGATATCTGACTCCTGACTTTTATTGATAAGATTAATTAGATTTACACGTCAGTTTATAAATGTGTTTCTTTTTTATTATTATAAGGAAAATACAATGGAGTTTATTTAAAAGTATTTTAAACTTTGGTTCCATCAAATGACTTTGTTGTTGTCGTCAGTTGTAGAGAATATTTACAAGAATCGTGAACCTGTCAGACAGATGAAAGCTCTGTATTTTATCTCTCCAACATCAAAAGTAAGTATCTCCAGTCTTGAGAGCGAGTCGGGGCCGGGGTACAGCTCAGTGGGAGAGTGTGCTTTCACGTGTGCAAGACCCGTCGGACCTGGATCTTACGGTCGTCTCAGTTGACTTTTGGTTCGTGTGTATGGCAGGGTTTCTGGTTTTCTGTATGTGCACACATGTGCAGGGACCCACGGAGGCCAGAAGAGGAGTTACAGGCCAGTGTGAGCTGCCGGGGTGGGTACCTGACAGTGACACAGGTCCTCTGCAAGAGCAGCAGTGCTTGTAACTGCCAAGCCTTCTCTGCAGCCCTCAGCCTTGATACTGAAACACACAACCAACGGCCAGTGTCTTCACGAAGTATTAAATGGGCCTTAGTAGAAGATTCTTTCTACTGACTGCTTTATTTATGAAGTTTTTCTGTATTAAGTTTTATTTGTACTCCTACCAGTAAGAATGTAAAGGAAAGATTTCCCTTCTCCTGTCATATCTGAAAGCAGAATTAATGATACAAAATGATAGTTGCTTTGCAGCACTTGAGATTCACATACCTCCTGTTGACCCTTAATTTTGGAAGAGATGGAAATGTAGATAAGTCTTTTAAAAAATATTTTAAAAAAATATATTTATTAGCCGGGCGTTGGTGGCGCACGCCTTTAATCCCAGCACTCGGGAGGCAGAGCCAGGTGGATCTCTGTGAGTTCGAGGCCAGCCTGGGCTACCAAGTGAGCTCCAGGAAAGGTGCAAAGCTACACAGAGAAACCCTGTCTCGAAAAACCAAAAAAAAAAAAAAAAAAAAAAATATATATATATATTTATTTATATTTCATGTGTATGAGTGTTTTGTGTACATGTAAATGTGTGTATCATATGCATGCTTGGTGCCCATGAAAGCCAGAAAAGGGCATCAGGTCCCTGGAACTGGAGTTACAGGCCAATCATTGTAAGCCCCTCCCCTCCCCAGTGGGTGCTGGGTCCTCAGGAAAAACTGTAAGCACTCTTAGTCTCTGAGCCGCCTCTCCAGCCCTGAGCAATGTCTTTATTTATCTTAGTCACTTTCCTGTAGTATACATGTCTATGTATAGATTTATGTATGTGTGTATGTATTTTTATGTCAAAGAAATTGCTTCTTTTTTTTCCTGACAAGTACAACTTGACTTGCTTCTTGAGCCAAACTTTTAGTATTGGATTCATTTTTTTTTTTTCTGTGTAATATTTTCTTGCTTGTTTTTTTTTTTGAGACAAGTTCTCACTATGTGTCCTAGGCTGGTCTTGAAGCCACTATTTATAGTGACTTCAGTCAGGCTGGTCTTGAACTTAAGACTGCTGGTTCAGCCTCCTGAATGCTGGGATTACAGGCATAAGCCACCGTGCCCAGCTCTTTGTGATGTCTGAGAAGGCATTTCCAACACCTTTCTTCATTCCCACTTCTAACTAACTCTGTTAAAATCAGAGAAGCAAGCAAACAGAAAAACACCACACAAAGAATACATCTGCGTGTTGACTGCTAGGAACATCGTGTTTGTATTTTAAAGATTTATTTATTATGTATACACACACCAGAAGAGGGCGCCAGATCCCATTAGAGATGGTTGGGAGCCACCATGTGGGTGCTGGGAATTGAACTCAGGACCTCTCTGGCAGAGTGGCCAGTACTCTTAACCTCTGAGCGATCTCTCCAGACCATAAGTGGGAGTTTTTTTTTAAATAATATTTTATAATTTATCCATGATATAGTACTACAAGAAAAAAATGCATGACTGGGGAAAAAATGCAACCTAAAAATGCCATGTTTAGCCGAGTATGTGGCTCATGCCTTTAACTCCAGCTCTTAGAAGGCAGGAGGAGGTGGATCTCTGAGTTTGAGGCCTGCCTGGTCTACATAACAAGTTCTAGGCCAGCCAGGGCTACACAGTATGATTGAATCTGTCTTAGAAAAGAAATAAAAAGAAAAACATACTATTTTTCCACCTAGTATTCAGATTGTCAAAAGCGATGTGTGCGTGCACACGCACACACTCTCTCTCTTAGTTATTCTAGCCATCCATGGTTAATGAAGCAAAGCTTGACATATACTCTTACACTGATAGTATCGGTGTAAGAAAATGGATTCACCATTTTCAAGAAGCTTATTAAAATAATTCTGTTTGGAGTTAAGGAATAAATGGTTAAATTAAGATGATAGGAATAAATTGATTAAATTCTGAGAATTTATAAAAGGTAGTATAAAAGACCACGTGGCCATTAAAAATAAGGTTTGTACCAGCCTGGTCTACAGAGTGAGATCCAGGGCAGGCACCAAAAGTACACGGAGAAACCCTGTCTCGAAAAACCAAATAAATAAATAAATAAAAATAAGGGTTGTATAGATTGAATGACTTAGGAATTCATTTTTAATGTTCAGCGACAAAAGAATCCACAGTTGCACATTCAGTAAAGTAGCAGGCAGTTTAGAGAAGGCAGTGCCTGACGTGTCCCTCATACCTACCCACAACCAGCTCAGCATCTCTCCTCACCTTGAATCAGTTGTCTGTGGGCCCTCCAGACCTCTGTGCAGGTGAGTGAGGCCTGGAAGTCTTTGGGAGCACTGTGAAGACTGTGAAGATTGTGAGATTTGCTTCCCGTGGGCTGGGAGAGCCCGAGACCAGCGTCAGGGTTCCCAGATGAGAATCATGGACGGATTTCAGGAGGTTGGCTGGAGGAGATCTAAGAATCCAAGGGAGATCAGCGGCTGCCAGAAGGGAGGGCCTTAGTGATTTGTCTACTTCACTTTGGTGTTGCCCTTGGGAAGAAAAACTTTGCCTTCCTGCTCCTGTGGAAGTGGCTGTATTTAGGACATCCCACAGTTGACTAATTCCCGTGTGTGGTAAAGAAAAGCATCCAGCCGCACGCCTAAGGAGTCCCGGCTGCCAGAGAGAGGAAGTCTGGTGAAATGAAGAAAACATCGAGCTAGGGAAGGAGCCACTTGAAGACCTTGCTGTCCTGAACAGAAAAGGAGCACAGCATGGAGACCCACGTAGCTTCTGAAACGCTTCCTGGAGCCCAGAGTGTGATTGCTTGTTGAAACAGCTGTGGAAGGGAAGGGAACTCTCCAGAAATGTGAATTAGTAGTCTGTGAGATCAAAACGGCATATCTCTAAGACAAAAAGAAAAATTAACCGTCAAAGACTTACAGATCGAGCTATGTAGTAGTATTGCCAGAGAAGTGGCATCAGAGGGAAGGGGGAGAGTATTAACTTAGTGTTTTCATCTTCCCATCCAAATCATTATCTTTTTCAAAAGAATTTAATGGTATAAAACGGTAGTTGCTTTGCAGAATTTGTGATTGACAAAGCTCCTGTTTATCATTTTCAAGGAGTGGATAGACAAGTCTAACAGTGGGAGCAGGGCCATCTTTCGACTCTTCTGCTGACTTTCGGGACCCTATTCATACTGGGCCGCCTGGCCCAGCCTTAATACAAGGGGAGGGGCTTAGTCTTACAGCAACTTGATGCGCCATGTTTTGTTGATATCCAGGGGAGGCCTGCCCTTTTCTGAACAGAAACAGAGGAGGAGTGGATTAGGGGTGGGGCGGAGGAAGGGGAAATTACGGGATATAAAATAAATACATTTTTTAAAAAGATCAGTTTTTATTTTACATGCATGTGTGTTTTGCCTGCATGCTTGTCCATGTACCACGTGCGTTCATGGTGCCTGCAGATCCAGAAGAGGTATCAAATTCCCTGACACTGGGGGTAAGGACAGTTGTGAGCGCCGTGTGTGTTCTGGGAGCTGAACCCCGGTGCTGGGTAAGAGCAGCACGTGCGTTAACTGCGGAGTGGTGTCTCCAGCCTGGCTGTCTCTCTTTAATGAGCGCGTGAAGGCACGAACTGCCAGTGTGGCCCTGGTGTCTCCCCTGAGGACCCACTAGACCTTCTTCTGCTGTAATGTAGCAGTTGCAGTTCCTGCCTTGCTAACACTTCTCCGTGGTCAGTCTTGGTGATTCCTTTTTCATAGGGTACTGCCAGCACCTGGCAAGGCCTCTCCATTCTCCATCTGTTGTCATCCAATAATCGTGTCATCTGTTGTTTGTGTCCTAGACCTCCTCACTGCCAATAATACCGTCAGTGTACTCCTAGTACCTTCTTGCTGGTACCTTAGTGTGTTGTCTTAATAGCTATCACTGGCTGGAGAAATGGTTATCCTTAAAAATCAGTTTGTAAGTTCAACTTTTAGCCAACAAGAGCTTATTTTATTGAAATAAAATAAACTTCAAAGCCAGCATATTTAAATCAATATTTAAGAAAATATGTGTTAACATCTCACTTCTTTTTAAGTCTGTAGATTGTTTCTTGCGTGATTTTGGAAGTAAATCTGAGAACAAATACAAAGCCGCATATATATACTTCACGGACTGTAAGTGCCTTTGTAAAGGTTATTACCTCACTGTTTAACATGCTGGTGCTTTTAGTGTCTGCTTTTTAGTTTACGTCCATGAGCATTTTGGAATCTTAATCAAAATTCCAATTATTAGGAAGAAGCCTATGGGAAAGTACCAAAGAAAATATTCTTTTTGTTTGGCATATTTTATGGGAGAAAAAAAAATCTATCATATTTTCCCCATTGTATACATTTACATGGAAAGCAGAGGAGAGGAAAGAAGTCCTGAGACATTTATGTTTATGTTTTGTTACATAACTATATTTCAATAAGAAATCTGAAACCAGGCAGTGGTGGCGCACGCCTTTAATCCCAGCACTCGGGAGGCAGAGGCGGGTGGATCTCTGTGAGTTCGAGCACAGCCTGGGCTTGAGAGACCTTGTCTGGGAAAACAGCAGTAGTAGAAGCCTGTTATCCCCTGTGTTTCCTGCCTTGTGCTGACCGTCTGTCTGCGGGGTGGTCTGCTTTATAAAATGCAGCTGCTGTGCATAAAAACAGCACTACATGTTAGGGAATGTATTCAGAAGGAGTGAAGACTTACGGACGTGTGCTTTCCTCCTCAGTTTGCCCGGACAGCCTCTTTAACAAGATTAAGGCATCTTGCTCCAAGTCAATAAGAAGATGTAAAGAAATAAACATTTCCTTTATTCCACATGAATCTCAGGTACTGGTCATTTTTATTTTTTGCTTATAATGGGTTTTCACAATTAGTTTTATAAGCTTGTTCCTAAAGCATGGTCTTAGAATGTTTTATGTATTTATTGGTAAATGTTGTACCTAATCTCCAAGTAAATATTCCCATAATAAATAGAGAAACATGAACAGGGATTGGAATATAACATGAATGATGAAAAGAGGAGTTTACATTTCATATCTGGCCCCAAATCCCATGTCTGTGAAGTTTCGTCAACATTCATCAGATTATGAAATTCAGAGATTTTTTTTTAGCTTTTGTAACTCTTTATGATATTTAAACAAAAGCTTTAAATAAATATTTGATACCATAGAACTGGGAACTAACTGTTCATCTGACAGTTAATGAATCTTTGATTATGATAGTAATGATGAGATTAGTAGCCACCAATAGAGTATTTACTCTGGCAGATAGTTTTCTTGGAATTTAGTGATTTCATCTTTTCACTAGTCCTGTGGATACTTCTATTCCCATGGGGTTTTTTTTGTTTGTTTGTATGTTTGTTTTTTGTTTTTAAGACAAGGTCTCATGTAGCCCTGGCTATCTTGGAACTCACTATGTGGACCAGGCTGACCTGGAACTCATAGAGAGTCACCTCTGCCTCCTGAGTGTTGGGATTAAAGGCGTGCACCGCCGTGCCTGGCTTCTGTACCCATTTTAAAGGCTGGAAATTTAAGAGGTTAAACAACATACCCCAAGTTACACAGCCAATGAATAGATAGGCTTGTTATACTCAGTTCTCTGTTTAGATTTTAGATTATACAGAGGAATAGTTGGAGATTTTTTTGAACTACCATGTCTGTATTTAGGAATAGAAAGATCCTAGATACAGCATTCCTCTTTTAAGCTTTGCTATTTGTGACAAAGACTATAATTCAAATTGTAAAATTTTAAGATTCAAAATATTTTTCTTAAAATTCATCCTTTAATACAATATATAAGTTTAGTGTAGGATGAAAATAGGCTTCCTAAAATCGTGTGTAAACAGTGAATTTAAGCAGTAGTGTAGTAAATGCTGTGGACGTTTCCAGACCGTTACTTCACAACAGATAATAGTTTCAGCCCCAGAATTCATTCAGACCCTACATTTGCTGTGTTTTCAGGAAGGAATTCCATAGCAACGTGACTTAAGTTGATGATTTATGGCAGAAAATATCTATGTGTAAAAAGAAGTCCCTTGAGAAAGGTTACTGCCAGTCTGTGAAATATGATTTAAGGTCCTCTTCCTGTATTTTTTCCTATGTTTTCTCTCCTAATTTACTTCCTTGATATACATCTTATGAAAATTTACTTACAAAAATTATTTTGAGGTAGTATCTGATTATACTAATAAGTACTGGGATTACAACTGTCTAATACCATGCCTGACTTTACCTAAGAAGTTTAATTGATATGGAAACATAATGATGATAATAAAAACATATTAGAAATACATGTGACATACTACTAAATTTAAACTTTGAGCTAGGAGCAGAGGCTTATCTGACTTGCTCTCATAATATTATTTCAGGGCAGGGTGTGATAGAGCATGCCTAAAATAGCAGCGCTGGGGAGGCAGAGGCGATAGGCTGGCAAGAGCAAGGCAGCCTGGTCCACAGAGACTAGAGACTGCTGGGTTTAGGGTGTTCCCCTGTGAGATGATGAGTGCAAGAGCTGTCTGTTCTCATTTGAGAACTAGGAAAGAGATACCAAGTATTCCAAAGTCTGCTCGGCTAGGATTAGGTTCAGCTGAACAGAGCAGGAAAATCTAAACTTCAGTGGCCCAAACAGTGTGAAAATGTACTTCTTTCTGCATAAAAGGTCAGGAAATGGGCTTATAAAACTTACACAATAGCTCTACAAATGTCAGGAGCCTATTCTCTTAGGCATTCCCTTCATGAGCCAGATGATTATAGAATTATTATATTCCTAATTGAGGTAGCAGGATAACAAGATATATAACAAGTAGAGAGACAGAATGAAATAAGAACCTTCATTTGTACTGTATTCGCTAAAATGTAGTCCCACGACTACCCTAAGCACATGGGAAATTGAAGATGTCATAGATGGACGTGTATAGCTGTGCTTCCCAGTGAACTGGAGTTGTTACCGTAAAGTAAGGTATATTTGTTGAGGACACATGGCACAGTCAGCCACAGAAGAAGGGTTTACTAGGAGATTGGGGATTCATTTGTAAAATGAATAGAATTTTACATGGTAGCAATTAAGAGGTACAATCTAAGGGGTAAGAATAACCTGAATGCAAAAACAGAAGCAGAAAGATACGGGAACAGTGGGAATATGGGTCACAAGCAGTGCTGGTAGACTAGATAAGTCTTACCATAAGCTGACTGAGACTGTAGACTCTAGGAGGCTCCAGCTTCCTCAAGATAATAGTTACAGATGAGCTGGTACAGAAAACTTTGGACTGATCCTCAAGTCTTAGAAGTCACTATGAAGTCATTGTGATTGGCCAGGATTTTTTTTTTTTTAAACATCTTCTATATCCTGGGACCTAGGCTGAAGAAGGCAATGGAGATGTCACCAGGAAAAGAAAAAATGTTGGAGCCAAACAGCTGTTTTTTTGTTACTCTTGACGGTCATTTTTGTTGTGAGGATTTGTTTGGTTTTGGTAGGTGTTGGAGACAAACACAGGGCCTTAAACATGTCAGACAAGCGTTCTTCCAATGAGCTTACCATTCTACCACCACACTTATGTACACATGTGTGCATGCACGTGCGTGTGCACATGCACACACACATACACACGAGGGGTTCTTAGAGCTTCTTGTATGATACATGTCTCTTAAACTAACATTCCATAGTCAAGACATCAGTGGGTGGGAAATAGGTTCCCATAGGTCAGTGGTTCTCAACCTCCTTAATGCTGCAACCCTTTAATACAGTTCCTCTTGTTGTGGTGACCCCCCCAACCATAACATTGTGTTCGTTGCTACGTAAGTGTAATTTTGCTACTGTTATGAATCATGATGTAAATATCTGTGTTTTCCAGTGGTCTTAGGTAACCCCTGTGAAAGGGTCATTCGACCTCCCCCCAAAGGGATCAAACCCACAGGATAGGAGCTGCTGCCCTAGGCAGAAGTCCTTTAGGTGTGGGATGGGAACACTTCTGAACAAGCAGCACTACCTGCTGCAGTGGAGTAGTCTACAGTTCATGTGCAGAGTGCTTGCTGGTTGGTACGCCTTTGAGAGCAGAGGCCCTGGGTTGGCACAGCTGATCTTCAGTTTCTGGTCGGGCTGCTGCTGTTGGAAGTTGGTTAGAAAGTTCAGAAAGTAAATGACTGAGTGAAAGGAAAAGCAAGGAAGTTTATTTGTACCTTGTTGCATAACCTGTGTTTGTTACTTCTCCCTTCCTACACCCAATGCCTTATCTAAGTTGAGAGGCATTACTCTCACAGTTTTGAAAACCCCAAACATAGTTTACTGGGGAACTCTCAACTCCGGCCCCGTGTATCCCTCAAATAATATAGCAGTAATGGGCCATTGTAATGCCCAGTTCTTTGTTAGCTGAGCGAGTGAACGTATCTGAGATTTCATTGTATTCATGTGAAGTCTTTGGTCAAGGATGTGATTCTAAGCTAGACAATTAAAGAGGTGTAGATGCAGCCTTGGGAAGCACTAGGTTAAGATTTTTACAGTTTTCTTTCTGCCAGGCAGTGGATGTTTTCAGGTTGGTACTTCCGACTTCAGACTCCTTTCTCTGTTGCACAGGTTGTAAATGCAGTCGGTACACTCTGTATTTGAACAAGACTTGGAGGAGGGAGGCAGACTACACAGGAGGAGACTGAGTCAAGAGATGGAGGGTGAAAGCTGAGGCAGAGAGGCTGAGGAAGGAGACAGCTGTGTCAGGAGGCAGCCGCAAGCACTGGTCCGCCAATGGCTCAGAGCACAGCTCGTTTTCCCTGATAGGTGTTTAGAATCAAGTCTCCAGATTGACAGTGTAACTTCTCTTGACCTAACTTAGGTTTACACTCTTGATGTACCAGACGCGTTCTATTACTGTTACAGTCCAGACCCTAGTAACGGCAGCAGGAAAGAAGCAGTCATGGAGGCCATGGCTGAACAGATTGTGACCGTGTGTGCCACTCTGGATGAGAACCCTGGCGTGAGGTATAAGAGGTAAGGCACGGCGGTGTGCGTATTGTTCGTTGTGGTGCGGCCTAAAGCACCACAGCTCCGCTTCTTCGTATCGCTTTCCGGAGCAGAGTTCCCCTGCACAGTTGCCAGGCCCTGCAGGAAGAAGATGGAGAGCGTAGGCTTCAGACTGACGGCACAGTAACCAACAGCCTGTACTAAATTCCAGAACTAAGTTTGGTTTTGTTTGTTTAATCAGCTTATGCTTTGAGAGCTGTTTTATTGGCTGTAATCTTGGCATTTAATAATTAATCATTACATTTCCACCAGTTTAAATGGCTTTATTATCTGGACACTTGTTACAGTGTCTAAGCATTTGTAGTATTTGATCCCAGTGGGCATTTTAAATAAACTTTAGAATTTTACATACCTGGATTTACTTACTTCTTTATAAAAACGAAGTTTACTGTAAAGTACATTCGTTTTATGTATAAGATTTCTTAGTTCATTCCAATACGAACAGTAGCCGCTTGACCCTCCTGTGAAAAACAGCATCCGAAGTACCACATGGCCCCCGATTGCTCCTGGCCACCTCCCCTTTCCCTCCCCAGAGCAAACTGCTGCTCACCTTTGGCATGTGACTTAGTTTTGCCCGATTTTGAACTGCTCTAGATGAGATCATAGGATTTTGTTTCATCGTTTTTGTTCAGTGTTACTTTGTAAGGACTGTGTGTTGTCAGTCACTTCAGGCTGTAATCCGGGCTCTGCTGCCGGCTGTGTTTAATCCGATCCTAGAATTAATAATTAGAAAACGGAATGATGCTGATAGCTCTCTCATGGGGTTGTTAGAATGAAGGGCGTTCACCTGCTCATCACTAAGAGAGATGACGACACACACTGCTGCTCCATGCAGTGAGTGCACATTGACCGTTCCTTGGCACGTCCATTTGCTGAGTATTGGCGTTTGTCCAGTTGATTGGTGAACCATTTCATGCCAAGTTTATGTATTACTGTACACTCGGTCTCTCTTAATGTGGGCATTTTAAAGTCCGCTGTTGGGAGCTGGCAGGATGGCTCAGCAGGTAAAGGGGCTTGCTCCCCAGGGTCTGGTCCTGAGCTTGAGCCATGGGGCCTGCATGGTGGAAGAAGAGAATCAGTTATCACAGCTGTCCCTGACCTCTGTACCTGCACTACTCCATGCTAGTATCCACAAATAAGTAAACAAATGTAGAAAATAGTGTAGCTAGAGTTTTCCTGCTTTGCCCACAGTCAGGACAAATCTTTGTCACCCGCCAGTCCCACAGCCGCTCAGACCCAACCAAGTAAAAACAGAGACTTATATTGCTTACAAACTGTATGGCCGTGGCAGGCTTCTTGCTAACTGTTCTTTTATCTTAAATTAACCATTTCCATAAGTCTATACCTTGCCACGTGGCTGGTGGCTTACCGGCGTCTTCACATGCTGCCGGTCATGGCGGGCGGCTGCAGTGTCTCTCGGCCTCAGCCTTCCGCTTCCCCTAATTCTCCTCTCTCCTTGTCTCACCTACTTCCTGCCTGGCCACTGGCCAAACAGTGTTTTATTTATTGACCAATCAGAGCAATTTGACATACAGACCGTCCCACAGCACTTCCCCTTTCTTTTTTTTAAAAGGAAGGTTTTAACTTTTACACATCTCCAAAGTCAGCTTGGTATATTTGGGAATTTGGGCGTAGCTTCTCTTACTACTTCCTGCTGGAGGGGGGCGCTGTATCTTATGGGGACACAAAGAAAATTTTAGGATCATGGAGTAGTCCGTAAGACCGTATCGTCTGAGCCAGTTGCCTTGAAACAATTCTGGATGTTGGATCATCTGGGCCATGGTGTCATCGGAGACCTTTCAGGTGGTCTTGGCTGGTCAAACCTGATGTATCTTAATCTGGAACAAATCCATAGCCTCTGGCTTTCTGTGGAAACAAAAGCAGAGCCTCCTTTCCAAAGCAACATATCCTTACATCCAAATTTTGATGTTAAGGTACCTTTAAAACACACATTTTGGCATAACTCAACAGCTTTTGCAATCAAATGTTTCTCTTCAGTTACAAATATCAAAGAGAACATAATCCAGATTCTCTGTGTGGTAGCCATCTTTATGTGGCTTATGTTTTATATTACCTTGAGCCTATTGCTTTAAATTGCAGCCTTCTAAGCCTGAAATGGCGCTGTGGCTGCTGGCTCCGCCCACTTCAGCTTCCCAGCATGGCAGTGGTATGTTTTCCGCCAGCTCTGGGAGCCATCGTGGGTCTATGATTTTATCCAAGCAGCGTGTAGCCCAGAAACCTCTTTTTTTGTACTAGCAAAGGCTAAATCCACCATGCAGCTTAATGTGCCACTTGCAGAGGCCTCATTCCTGCCATACTGCAGATCGAGCTTGCATGCTAGGAACCCGCCAGTAGCTCAAACCGGCAGGCTGCCGCTCATTTGAGAGAGAAAATTAGGAAGCTGTTTTTAGTTCCGTTTTAGAATCTTTTCTCAGGTTTTAGGTGGAAACTCTTGCCAACACGTTGGGCGCCATTTGTAGCTAGAGTTTTCCTGCTTTGCCCACAGTCAGGACAAATCTTTGTCACCCGCCAGTCCCACAGCCGCTCAGACCCAACCAAGTAAAAACAGAGACTTATATTGCTTACAAACTGTATGGCCGTGGCAGGCTTCTTGCTAACTGTTCTTTTATCTTAAATTAACCATTTCCATAAGTCTATACCTTGCCACGTGGCTGGTGGCTTACCGGCGTCTTCACATGCTGCCGGTCATGGCGGGCGGCTGCAGTGTCTCTCGGCCTCAGCCTTCCGCTTCCCCTAATTCTCCTCTCTCCTTGTCTCACCTACTTCCTGCCTGGCCACTGGCCAAACAGTGTTTTATTTATTGACCAATCAGAGCAATTTGACATACAGACCGTCCCACAGCAAAATAGTAACACCTGCTGTTAATTATTAAAGCAATATCATCTCTAACTCAGACATCACCAAACAAGCCTTGGGAATTAGAACTTGTAAGAAATATGCTAATTATGATCTGACTTAGTGGAGCTGAGCTAAGTGGTTTGCCTCCTGCTAGATAGAGTTTGGTGTCTTTTAAGCTTCTACTATTGATGTTGGTTATGCTCAGAAAAGTGAGTAAGCATAAACCATTTTATAATCTAATAGTTTGCATTCAGACATATTTATTTATTAAAAATGAAACAATAGCCATAGCTTTAAAAATTCTGGGGCTGGGAGATAGCTCCATTGGTAAAATACTTGCCTCGCAGGCATGAGGAACTGAGTTCGGATCCCCAGCAGTCACAAAAGCCCATGTTCGTGTGTCTGCCACACCAGCACTCAGGAAGTAGCCAGCCAGTCTAGCTGGAAGGGTGAGCTCCAGTGTCAGTGGAGACCCTGTCCCAAACAAATAAGGTGAAGGGTGACAGGAAAACCCCAGTGTTAACCTCCGGCCTCCACAGACACACAGATGGGCTCACCCATACACACACACATACCACATGCATCATAAATACACAAATTCTACCTGTTCTCTAACAGAATATTCCTTTATGCTATATAAACTGTTAAGGTGCTAGTGGAAGAGCATTTTCCACCATTTTTCTTGTAGGTTTAGAAAATAATACTGATACCACTGATCATAAAGATACAACTTAAAGTATGATGCCCCCATTCTTACTGTTTATTATGAAATATCTATTGACTTTTATTTATATATCTGCGTTTGTGCCTGCATGAACTTATTGCACCACGCATTGCACATGTTGCCGCCAGGCCAGAAGAGGGACTGGAGTTACAGGCAGTTAGCTGCCTCGCGTGGGTTCTAGGAACCAAACCCACGTCCCCTGCAAGAACAGCGAGCACTTGAAACCACTGAGCCTCTCTACCAGTGCTGCCATTTTATAAGACAGAGCGTACATGGTTTTAATCAGTAGCTACATTGGAAAACTGCGCAAAGGAGGGAGTGTGAGGAAATCCCAGACTGCTACTAGGGGTATAATGGTCACTTCACTTGGAAAGCAAAGCCGCGCATGCGTATACCCTCTGACCCAGGATTCATCCCTCCATATTCAGTGTACCTAGAGAAATGTATGCATGGAGAAATGTGCCAAGCATATTTTTCCATGTTGTTTTTAATGGTATGAAATGGAGAATGGTTTCGGTGACCATCTACTTTCAGGGGATGAATATATAGAATCTGGTGTAGTGATGGAGGGAGGGGATATGGGAATGGCAACTCTATATGTAACATTCCTTCATATTAAAATATCTGAAGCACATGCTGAAGTTATGGCAATTATGTGATATGTTTAATATCTGAAGTTTTCCATATTTGTAAATTTTTGCATTTTAGAAACATAAAGTTGCAAAATCTTATTTTAGAATTTAACTTTTACAGTATTGTAAAGTGTGTCCTGAAAGATAATTGTTAAAACATTTTTTTCCATTTCTAGTAAACCTCTAGATAATGCCAGTAAGCTTGCACAACTGGTTGAAAAAAAACTTGAAGACTACTACAAAATGGATGAAAATGGCCTAATAAAGGTAATTTGTAAGTGGCAAGTCATGACTTCCCAAAATCTGTATTTCCTTTATAAATCAGAGCAACCTGTGTTCATTCATTTTCTAGTATCGATTTGGAGATCATTAAGATGGATCTACAGTTCTGATTTGAGAGTCCTTAAGCAGAAACCTTAGTAGATAGTGTGGTTTGACAGTGTGGTCTAGGAGGAGGCTGGAGGCTTTGAAGCCATTTAGTGAATAATTATGTTAATTAAGGCATCTTCTTTGAACTAAATTTTTGTCTCTAGAAAGTGGAAATAATAATGCCTATTTTTAAGCTAATGAAAGGATTAAATGAGTTAATGTGTATGGAGTCTTCAGAATAATGGCTTCCACTAAGTTAATATTTAATAAATGCTGGGATTCCCACTATTACTTGCTCTGCAACCTTGAGTTGTTTCTCATCTCTGAAATGAATGAGATAATGTATGCCTTGCTTGGCTGATAGAATTAGATGAGGTAACATCTAAGTATATTGTACATGTAAGAGTAATAAATAGCAACCTTTGTTACTGTCTTCTAAAAATTATGTAATGTAATCAGAGAGTAAGGTTGGGACCTGGGGAATGCCAGCATGTAAGTGTGGCTGGAGAAGGAAGAAGAGCTGAGGAAGGAGATGGACAGGTGGTGTCGGAGGCTGAGAGGCTGTATCACAATAGCTGGATCGTAAGGCAGGAACTGCCTTAGCTCAGAAGAGGAGATGGCCAAGGAAACCACTGATTGTTGGCGCTGAGCTGTCAGCGGCTCGAGAGGCATACACAGAATACAATGGCAACACAGGCTGGGACGTCTCTTACTCTCAACCAGTCTTAGGAGGCATCCTGCAGGAAGAGGCCCCGAGCTTCAAGAATGACTATAGCGTGAGAAAGATGATAATATAATAATAGCTCATAAAAAGGTAAAATTGAGTGTTAGACAGCATGAATGGAAGATGTCAGTTTAGAAGTTCTGCTGGTTACTTGAAAAGTTAGTGACTTTTGCCTTGGAGGTCTAGTGCAAGCCTTATTCTGTTACAAAGGTAGAGTGGCCTTATAAACATAGTGGGCAGTGAATAGAAATATTTGTTAAACCAAAGAATTTTAGTAAATCTCTCTTTAGTCCTGTATAGTTTCAGTGGAAAAAAGGCAAAATGCTCACTTGCTCTCTCCCTCCCTCTCCTTTTTATTCTTTCTCCTGGGAAATGACATGGCCTTCAATTGATACCTTTCTTATTCAAGCACCTGATGAAGGCTTACCTTTTTTCGGAGCCTTTCCTGATTCTTCAAGCCAAGTGCTACCATGGTCTCTCATATCCCAGGCTTTTCTGTAAATGCCCAGGACTGCCTTTTAGTTTGTATGTTTCTGCAGACTCAGCTCATGGATGTTGTGTTTCATGGTAATGCATTTAACCTTCACAACAGTCTCACAAGGGAGAGGTTCTGTCGTTTTTATATCGTTAATACTAACGTAAGAAAGGTGAAAAACTTAGCTGAGGTCATACAACAAGAAACCGACCATGGCTGAACTCAACCCCACATTTGATTCCAAAGTCTTTATCACTGTACCTTTCTGCTTCACCTTTATTAGGAGAGGCGGTAATTCAGGCGCATTTTAAAAGTCTAGCTTATGTGATTTACCTCTGTCTGCTAAGTGTAAAGTCATGGGAAATGACTGAATTATAGTTAGTTACCTCATATTTCTTTGACTAATAAGCTAAAGAGTTATCTACGTTTAAGAGTGAATTGTGAACCAGGATTGGTACCACAGGCCTGTAATCCTAGTTTACTTTGGGGGCTGAAGAAGGAAGATCACAAGTTCAGGGCCTGCCTGGGGTACAAAGTAAGCTCAAGGCTAGCCTATCTCAAAATCAAAAGTGAGTAATAGCTTAGTGGTAGAGCATCTGCCTGGGTTTGATTCCCACTACCACCACCCCCTTCACCCCTCAGAAGAACTGGAGAAGATTCAAACATTAGCAGTAGAATTTCCAAACACTGCTACTCAGCCACTGTTTAGTGGTTGGTGTTGTGTTTGAGTTAATGTTAACAGGGTTTTTATTATGATTTATAGTCTTAGTTGTCATTAATATAATCTCTATTTTTTGTTTCTGGTTTTTTGTTTTGTTTTGTTTTGTTTTGTTTTGTTTTTTGAGACAGGGTTTCTCTGTGTAAGAGCGCTGGCTGTCCTGGAACTCACTCTGTAGACCAGACTGGCCTTGAACTTACAGAGGTTCACCCGCCTCTGCCTACTGAGTGCTGGAATTAAAAGCATGTGCCACCACTGCTTGGCTAATATAATCTCTACTCTTAAAATAGCATAGTAGTCAAAGTACAAGCGTTGGGATAAAGCTGCAATGGCCTCATTGTCATGTGGATATGATAGTGTCTGTCTCAAGGGTTGCTGTAAGAACTGTGACGTGGTACCGCTGTGAAACAAGTATGTCTTTGTTGTCTAGCAAATGTCTAGCACAGAGAACTCAAGTAGTAGCTACTATTCATAATTTATGTCAGCCCTATTTTTTGTGGAACTGAATGGACAGGAAGATAACTTTGGCCAGGAGGAGTAGTAGTATGTGTCTGTAGGTCCAGCACGTGAGAAACTGAGGAAGGATGGTGAGGCCAAAGCCAGCCTGGGTTAGCTACATAGTGAGATCCCGTCCTGGAAAAAGAAGAAAAGAAAAAAAGAATATTTAGGGAAAGCTAGATGTTACTTCTTCAAAGACCATTAGGGACTATTATACTGATGTCTGTAGCCTCTTAACTAATTATGAAAATGTTAGTTGTGTAGTCCTGTTTTTCCCTACTGTGCCGCTCATTTTTTTTTTTGTTTTAATATCATTTCACATCTTAAGGCAGTTAACCATTTGTTTTATTGTGTGTTTTTGTTGAGGGAAAGGATTAAATTTACTTTTATTAAATATTAAAATTATTATTAAAAATTTAAAATATTAAAAATGTGTTCAGATAAAGATACTGAAATTTCTTAAGATAATTTTATCTTGTTATTCTAGGGTAAAACTCATTCCCAGCTCTTAATAATTGACCGTGGCTTTGATCCTGTGTCCACTGTCCTGCATGAACTGACCTTTCAGGCAATGGCATATGATCTACTACCAATTGAGAATGATACATACAAGCAAGTATAAATTGAAGGGCTCATAGAGGGCTTGTAGACAGACTCTTTAATGACTCACGACTCTTTAATGACTCACGGTGACGGCAGAAAGCTGAAAGACCTGGGACCTGCTTGTTCAGAGCCCTCTTTCTCTCTCTCTCTTTCTCTCTCTCTCTCTCTCTCTCTCTCTCTCTCTCTCTCTCTCTCTCTCTCTCTCTCTCTCTCTCTCTCTCTCTCTCTCTCCTGTAACTGTAACCCTGACAAAATGTTCACTCTGTAAGCTAATGGGCAGCTTGCTTTAGAAGCTTTTAAGTGCATTTACCTCCTTAACTATTCCACAACAGAGGTGCATTTAAACAAGTTGAATTAGGACTTTTCACTTACATTCAGAGTAAATGTCAGGCCCATTATTATTTCTTTTTCATTTATTTATTTTTATTTTATGTGCATTGATATTTTGCCTTCGTGTATGTCTGTGTGAGGGTGTCGGATGCCTTGTGGGTACTGGGAATTGAATGTAGGTCCTCTGGGAGAGCAGCCAGTGCTCTTAATCACTGAGCCATCTTTCCAGCCCCCCATTATTATATTCCATATATATTATAGTCGAAATGATTTGGCTGTGTTTATTCTAAATCATATACCCCAAAGTGTCTTGTCAATGTAATTTACAACAGCTATTGAGAATAGGCACGATTTTACTCTTTTCTAGTTATTCATGTAATCTTTAAGGAAGGATATTACTTTTCAAGAAAGGGCAAGTAAGTGAAGTGAGAAGCCATTTTACTTACCATCATTTAATTTACACATATATGCACACATTCATTGTGCTTTTTGACATCATGATATCTAAATTCCAGATAGTCATTTCTCAGCCAGTATTTGCTATTTGAAGCCAGGCATACAGCACACATCCGTGATTCCAGCATTTGGGAACATTTAGCAGAAGAATCATGACTTTGATGCCAGCCTGGACTACATGGCAGGATTCAAGCCAGATTTACCACTTGAACACAGTAGTAAAAATGAGTATTTGTTTTAGGAAATTTTGTGTATATTAATTTAGTAGAGCTGGGTCCAGTGATTCAGACCTATAATTTCAGCTGCTTGGGAGGCTTAGAGAGGCTTAGGCAGGAACATCACAAGTTCAAGGCCAGTCTGGGCAATCTAGTAAGACCCTAACTCAAAAAAATTTTTTTTTACATTTAAATAAATGAATAAAAAAAGGACTTAGTTGTAGCGCCCTTGCCTAGTATGTATGAAGCCCTACGTTAAATCCATTGTACCACAAAAATAACCTAATTAAGTAATAGTAGTTTATTAAATAAATGCAACTTTTGTTAATTATGATACTTTGCAATTTTTCTTAAATTGTGTATTTTCTATTGTGTTTTTTTAAACCTTGGTTTTTTTGAGTTTTTTTTTTAAGTTCTTCTGTATTGTTTGTATCAATATTAGCCAGGAAATCAATAGAGCCATTTTTCTATTGTAAAAATTGTTTTCAGCAGTTGTTTGGAATTTTCAGAAGTATTATCTACACCCCTGTTACCCTATAGGTCTCCAAGCTGCATTGTTCAGTAGGTTTGGAAAAGAATCTGGTATCAGACAATAGAGAATTTGGTTCTAGACTTGCCAGAAGTTTTAGACAGCACTTACCTAGTATTAAAATGTGTTCTCTCCAGGTTTAATTGCTTGAGAAAGTAAGGAAGGTGGTTAATTTTTTAAAAGACAACAATACCCTTTGACCAAGTCACAAAAGTTCAGAGAGAAGACCGACTGATACAGGAGTCTACCCTCCCTGTGTTCCATGACTTCTTATTAACAGTAGTGTTGTGGTGTTTTTGCCGTGCGTGCGTGCGTGTGTGTGTGTGTGTGTGTGTGTGTGTGTGTGTGCGCGAGCTCACGCACGCGCCTTGCCATGCATGTGGAGTTCTGAGGACCGTCATGCAGAGTGGGTTCTCTCCTTCCTCCGTGAGTCCCAGTGGTTGAACCCCAAACTCCAGCCTGACAGCCTTCTACTGTGAGTGCTTTCATCCACCAAGCCAGCCAGAAAGTCTACCTCTGTTACTAAATCCAAAAGTCTGGTCTCACTGCTTCCTAGGGTTGGAGTGTCGTTCTAGTGTTCAGTTTGGGGACTCTGTTTATAGACTTTCAAAAGAACACTTAGTCTCAAGTTTTGTCTGCCATCGGCTCACTGAACCATAACTTCAGATTCATATCAACTCCCTCGTCTTAAGCTTGTGTGTCCACCTGAGTTGCTGGTGGCCCTCTTCAAAGCTCCCCTTAGTAAATGCAGCTCCTATCTCGTAGTTACTTGCTCAGTCATGGCCATTAAGTTCAAAAACACTCAGTTCCGTAGTAAATCTTTAGGACTACATTTTAAAGACCCAATTTTTCAGCTGACCTAGCCTCAAGCTCGTGATGTTGCCCACACTCACTGTCTTCTGTCTTTGGGCCCCGCCCCCTTCAGTTTTTCCCCAACTCAGGAGAAAGAAAATCTTAGTAAGATCCAGGTCAATGCATATTACTTCACTCAGAACCTTTAAATTACTTCCCGTTTTCCTCAGAGACAAAGGAAAGGAAAGTGGGTACAGTCGTCCCCAAGCCTCACATCACCTGTGTCCCCCCATTGGAGTTTGATTTGATGGCCTGCTGTTCACCCCTGTGTTCCACACACTGTAGTGGGGCTCACCTCCCTGCTAATCTCCATCACATACATCCTCCCAGGGCCTCACTATGGAGCCCTGGCTGGTCTGAATTTCACTGTGTAGAGCAAGCTGGCCTTGAACTCACAGAGGTCCACCTGCCTTTGCCTCCTGAGTGCTGGAATTAAAGGCGTGCCACCCTGCCTGGCCTCCATCACAAGTTTTGCTGTAAAGAGGAATTTCTGCTTACTCAGGCTGTGCTTCTATCGTGAGGACCTCTTTAAATTTGCTCTAACGGGCTGTTGTCATCTTGGAGTGTTGCCCTCATGCTACTGGTTTGCTTATGATCCACTCAGATGGCAAAGGCGTTATGTAAGCACACACTGGTAGTTTGCATGAAGAAGGGCTTCCATGCTTAGGTCAACCTTGTCATTAAGCACAGCCATTATATCTTTGTGTATCTTAGACCACACAGGAAGATTGTTGTGTAAATGAAGCCTATAACATGGGGTTATAGGAATTACTGCATTTATAGAACAGAAATGGGGGGCTGGAGAGATGGCTCAGCGGTTAGGAGCACTGGCTGCTCTTCCAAAGTACCCGGGTTCAATTCCCAGCACCCACATGGCAGCTCACTGTCTGTAACTCAAGCTCCAGTGTATCTGATACCCTCACACAGACATGCATGCAAGCCAAATACCAGCACACATAAAAATTAAATAAATAAATATTACTTTTAAAAAAAAAAGAACAGAAATGGACATGTATTGTCCATAGTTCAGAACTAAGAAAATGCTGTGTAGTCCCTAATCTGCCTCAGGAAATTGACATTCCCAAGGACAGTGGAGTCTTTTCTACCTGCACAAATAGAAGAAGGGTATTTGTACTAAAAAAGAAATGGCATTAAGGAAATCAGTCAAAAGCCCGTTTCATGGGTTCCGTGAACTTGAATTGCTGCTTACTCCGGGAGAGCTTGGTAAAGCTGTCACAGTATTTTCACAGCCATGTTAGTTTTTCTCATTTCTTCTGTTCTTTAAAGGAGGTGTGACTATAGGGTTGGTTAGGATAAAGCCTCAGATGATGGGTTGTGAATTTGCACCAAACATTCCCAGCAGGCTGACAGGAGCCATAGCTCCTAGTGGATGTTTGTTTGATGGCTGAACTGTGGGTTGTTAGCATATCACAATCATTTTAAGCGATTAAAGACACAGCTGCTTGTATATTCAGCTTTGTTGTTCGCTTGATTAGTCTTTGTATTTGAGACAGGGTCTCATGGAACTCAGGCTGGCCCTGAACGCTGTTGTCAGGGTGACCTTGACTCCGGTCCTTCTAACTTCTGCCTTCCAGGTGCCGCTGCACCTAGCTGCTTTTATTCTTAAAGCTCACTGTGGGCTGTTGAATTTTTGCTTTGTAAGATGACATTCTGCCAAGACTGTAAACCTAGCATCTGAGAGGAAAAAGATGTTTTCCTAGATTTCTAATAGAAGGTTCTAATCTGCTTTGGGTTTTGACCCCCTCACGTTGCAGACTGAGTCTGTACTCTTCAGTTTGTTTTTCAAAATTGTTGTTTAGAATAACATTTCTTCTGCTTTCTGAGGAAGAGAATCCCAAACTGTTCTCCTTGGTCTGTTTAGATACAGAACAGATGGAAAGGACAAAGAAGCCATTCTCGAAGAAGACGACGACCTGTGGGTCCGGGTCCGGCACCGGCACATCGCGGTTGTCTTGGAGTATGTGAGCCTGTTCTAATTTACTCTGTAGTTTAGGTACTAAATTATTAAAGTATGTTTTATAACTTTCAAATAGTTTTGTAAAGAACTAACTTAGAAATTTTTCTCACATATCTGACAGGGAAATTCCAAAACTTATGAAAGAAATTTCATCAACAAAGAAAGCTACAGAGGGAAAGGTAAGAGTCTTTCAGAGTGATAGCAGAGGAACATTTTTACTCTTAGAGACCTCAAGTTGAAGTCAGTCTCACTATGGAGCTGAGGATGACCTTGAACACGAGTTCCTGCCTCCATCCCTCGGGTGCTAAGATTGCAGCTGTGTGCTACACAGGTCATTTAGTAATTGTGGGGTGTGTCTGTGTGTGTGTGTGCATGACTGTGTGTGTGTGTATGACTGTGTGTGTGTCTGTGTGTGCATGACTATGTGTGTGTCTGTGTGTGTGCATGACTATGTGTGTGTCTGTGTGTGTGCATGACTGTGTGTCTGTGCATGACTGTGTGTGTCTCTGTGTGATATGTGTGTGTGTCTCTGTGTGATGTGTGTGTGTGTCTCTGTGATGTGTGTGTGTGTGTCTCTGTGTGATGTGTGTGTGTGTCTCTGTGTGATGTGTGTGTGTCTCTGTGTGATGTGTGGTGTGTGTGTGTGTGAGAGAGAGAGAGAGAGAGAGAGAGAGAGAGAGAGAGAGAGAGAGAGAGAGATGTGGCGGTCGGTCAGAGGACAGCTTTTGGCGGTTGCTTTCTCTCCTACCTTGCATGGGCTCCAGGGCTCAAGCTCAGGCGACCAGGCTTGCACAGCAGGTGCTTTTACCCACTCCGCCCGCCACCTTGTCGGCCCTGCAGAGGCAAATTGTAAACAAGTTGAAAGTGAAAATGGCCGGGCAATGGTGGCGCACGCCTTTAATCCCAGCACTCAGGAGGCAGAGCCAGGCGGATCTTTGTGAGTTCAAGGCCAGCCTGGCCTACAGAGCGAGATCCAGGACAGGTACAAAGCTACACAGAGAAACCCTGTCTCGAAAAACCAAAAAAAAAAAAAAAAAGAAAAGAAAGAAAGTGAAAACGATGAAAATGACTGTTAGCTTTCCATTTGGGGACCATTCTAGCACAGAGAGAGGTAGAGAAACTCCTGTGTACCCATCACCTCATCTTTGAAAATTAGCGTGTTTACCTGTGTCACTGCCATTACCATTTGGGTTTAAAGGCCGTTCAGTCAGTTTCATCAGGGCATAGATGAGGGCTGGTGGGGTTTTGTGAGAATCTCACTGTCACCTTTGCTGGCTTATAGACAGGGCTGGCCATGAACTCAGAGCTCAGTCTGCTCCCAAGTGCTGAGATTAAAGTCCTGCACTACCTTGCCAGCCCAGATAGGTGAGGCTTTTAGTATTGAAGTACAGTCTGTAGTGCACAGACCTTACTGTGTACCAGCTTGTTTTTTCTTACATGTACACATTTCCATGTTGTTCTCAGTCTGATGCTAGTGCACGTTTTCTTTGTGCTGTTATTATAAATAGCATTAGTTTCAAAATTCTATTTTGTTAGCATATAAAATATAGGTGTTTGTAAATTTTTACTATGGATCTCATGATCCTAATCAACTTATTTTTTTAATACTAATACTTACTTTAAAGATTAGATATTTTATTTTATTTTATTTATTTTTTAGATAGGGTTTCTCAGAATAGCCCTGGCTATCCTGTCATTGAATCTGTACACCAGGCTAGACTCAAACTCGCAGAGATCCACTGCCTCTGCCTCCCGAGTGCTGGGATTAAAGGCGTGCGCCACCACAGCTGGCTTCTTTCTTTGTTACTCTGTCCATGTGATGAATCACAGTCACTGTTTGTCTAGTGCTAACCAGCTGTCTCTCTGAAATGAACTCCACTTGGTCTTGATGCCGTATCCTGAGTACTCATGGGTTCCAGTACTGAGCACTTGTTTCCTGTCTACGGGAATACTTCCTATAACGTGACTCTTTGTGACGTTCTTATCCAGTTGTTATATAAAAATTATGGTTTTGTTTTTTTTTTTTTGGTTTTTCAAGACAGGGTTTTTCTGTGTAGCTTTGCGCCTTTCCTGGAACTCACTTGGTAGCCCAGGCTGGACTCGAACTCACAGAGATCCACTGCCTCTGCCTCCCGAGTGCTGGGATGAAAGGCGTGCGCCACCACTGCCTGGCTCCAAATTATGTTAATCTTATAAAATGAGTTATGATTCTCTCATTTTATCCTGAAAATATTTGTGTAACTTAATTGTTCTATTGTGATTTGAATTCACCATTGAGATAGAGTATCCTTCCCAAAGGTCTTTAGTTATAATTCATGTAAGTTCTTTAGCATGAATATATATGTATATACTTATTTATTTATATGCTATGAATGTGTATATATATAGCATATACACGCTGTGCATGTGTGCCTTTACCAGATTTTATTTCTTGTGTCAGTTTTTTTTTTTTAACTTTTTTTTTTTTTAAAGATTTACTTATTTATTATGTATACAGCATGTATGACCAGAAGAGGGCACCAGACTTTATGGTTGTGAGCCACCATGTGGCTGGGAATTGAACTCAGGACCTCTGGAAGAGCAGTCAGTGCTCTTAACCTCTAAGCCATTTCTCCAGCCCTCTTGTGTCAGTTTTGAGAGACTGCTTTTCAAGAATTTATCTACTATGCTTAACTTTTGAACTATTTTCTTAGCCTTTCAGCGTGAATAGAATGTATACTAATGTTCTGTTTATTAATCTTGATATTATTAATTTGTTTTTCTCATGATTTTTAATGCTCCTACATTTAATATTCTTACTATTTCAAAGAGCCATGGTTATAGCTTAGTGGTCGAATACCCGTCTAACATGAATGATTGCCTGGATTCTAGCCCCAATACTGCAAATATATGTGCTTTTGGCTTGGTTGATTTTTCTCTGCTATAGGTTCGTTTTGTCTGTCTGTTATTGTGTGTATGATGCATGTGTGGTGCATGAGTGCCGTGGTGGACATGGAGAGGGCAGAAGACAGCGTAGTCAAGTCCCTTCTCTCCTTCTGTCTTCGTGCGGGTTCTGGGGACAACACAGATCACCAAGCCTTCGTGGCCAGCAGTTCCCCTGCTGGGCCATCTTGCTGGCTCTGTTGTAGGCTAGTTTTAGATTCAGTTTACTTGTACAGTCTTAGTGTCCTTCCATTTTGTTTGATTTAATTGTTTTGTAGGTCCTTGAATTGAACATTTAGAGTATTAATTTTTTAACTTCTCTCCTACTGTGTCTATTTAGAGTTATTTCCTTCTCAACATTAGCTAAATCATAGGGGATTTGGAATGGCTTTTTTCCTCTTTCTTTTGTTTTTGATTTTGGTTATTTAAGATGTGATCTGGATGTTTGGAGTGTTTGCTTAAATCTTTTTGTTTTGTCTGAATCAGAGAATGTTACCACGTCCTTAGCACTGAGACTCTTCTGAAATCTCTACCCACTGAGCTACCTGGTTAGTGTTTTCCTCCAGGCCTGTGAGTACAGGGAGTCAGGACACCACTGCACTCGTGTTTATCTTGTATTCTGGCTGGTTCCCCTCTCGATGACTCTCAGCTCCTGGACCCTACCTCGGCAACCCTGAAATAACCGTCCCGGGCACAGGCAGGCTGAGCACAGTGGCCAGCTGCCCTGCTTCCCCATCTCCCTCCATTGCCCCGAAGGTACTGTTTCCTCTGTCCCCAGGGAAGAGTAGCCCATATCAGCTGCTTTACTGTGATAGAGTCAGAAGCCCCCTAAAGTGCTTTTAAAACTAGCTTGTTTACTAAATTAGCTGAATTTATTAATACTTAAAAGTTCTGGATTGGAAGCTGTAATGTGAAATAACTGAATCATGGATTTGCTTAAGTTTTTTGTTGTGTTTGTTTTTCCTAGACGTCACTTAGTGCTCTTACCCAGCTGATGAAAAAGATGCCCCACTTCCGAAAACAGATGACGAAGGTGAGCAGTGGCCTGTGTGAGACACTCTGCCTTTGACTGTCTGCTCCTGTGGTCGGGCGCATCAGCGTCCCTGGAATAGTTAGTTGCTGGTCGTTGTCCTCCCAACCTTTACTGTAGATCTGAGAAATGCCCAAACTAACCAAACTAGCCACTGACTTTTCTGTCAATATCATTTGCATTGTTTAAACCTTTTCTAAAACTTTGTCTTAAACAGCTAAACAGAATAATTTTAGTATTTCTCAGCCTCATAGAAAAATTCAGTGTGAGATTATCTAGTGGCTGTTCTGTTTCCAGTACTGGACACCAACCCATACATTTCCTTAAATTAATAGTTACAGATGAGATTTAAAATCATCTACATCCAGATAAACTCACTTTCTTTCCATTCTTTTCCTTCTATCCCTTCTTCTCTCCTTCCATCCATCTGTCCACTTATCCATCAGTCCATCCATCTTTGGTAGGCTGAGATAAGTCTCATTCTAGTTCACACTGAACCGGAACTGACTGTAACCCAGGCTTGTGGCAGACTTGTGGCAGTCCTCTGACCTCATCCCTGAGACTGCTGGTACTGTAGGTGTGAGCCGCTGTGCCTAGCCCAGCCTGTGCTAGCAACAGCTGACTTTTCACATTTTATAATGCATACCCCAGTTAAGAAGCAGTAATAGAAAAGAAACCTTTTGTTGTTGGTTTTAGGCGTTGACTCTTCCTTATTCAGTTTTCAATGCTCTTCAGACTCCACACAGACTCAGCACTGAGTTCTGTTCTTGATGTCTGTTGACTATCCATGAGTTACAGTGATTCTCACTTCCTTTCTTGAGCTGATTGTCTTTCTTGCATGTTTCTTTCTTGCATTTAAACCCATACCATCTTAAAACTTTAATTTGGGGGCTGGAGAGAAGGCTCAGCAGTTAAGAGCTCTGGCTGCTCTTCCAGAGGGTCCAGGTTCAGATCCCAGTGCCCACCTGGTAGCTGACAGTCATTTGTAACTCCAGTTCCACAGGATCCAATGCCCTCTTCTGGCCTCTGGGCACCAGCCTCACACACAGCTGGCACATAAACATACAAGCAGGCAAAACACCCATAGACATAATTTTAAAAAAAAGTTTAATATCATCAGTTACACAAAAAGTAATTAAAATGTTACATATAATCACTTTCCTCTGTTTTTCAGCAAGTTGTCCATCTTAACTTAGCTGAAGATTGCATGAATAAGTTTAAGCTGAATATTGAGAAGCTCTGCAAAACTGAGCAGGTATGTACCGAGCCAGAAACACCCACGTGTGCAGTGCCTTTCCAGATCGACTCTGTAAGCTGGCATCTAACTGCTGGCTCAGTACAGTGGTTCAGCTCCAGACTCTTGGAAGGGGACTGACCTGGGTGATGTTGGCTTCCTGGTCCCTGCTTCCTCCTCACACACACCTGACACGGGAGACTTCTAGTGAGAAAAGGCTTGTTTGGGCTCACAGTTGTGGTGGGTTGTGTTTGGTTTTGGTACTGGGACACACTTGGTTGAGAATACTTGAGATTTACAGTTTTCTGATCAGTTAGCTTCACTGCTTTTAGGCATGTGGCCCCTCACAGCAGGGGTGTCCTTAGATGGCAGCCAAGAGACAAACAGGAAAGGACAGCAGTCCCACTGTCCTTACAGAGGCACAGCCCCAAGGCCTGAAGACCTCCTCTCGCTCCTACTGGGACAAAACCGTATCACATGGCCTTCGGGGGTCATTTCAGATCCAAACTATAGACCCACCAACATCAACAACTCGGCCCTCCTGCTCTGTGGTCTTGCAGTTTGGGTTGTGGAGTGCTTTGAATTATTGAAGCACCTCTTCAAGGTTTTCTCAGGGGTACAGTGTAAGTGCACTAGCCTGCAGGACTCTACACAGCAGGTTTTTGTTTGGAGATTTATATATACGAGTCCTAAGCTGTTTAGAGTATCACATGAACAGACATTGAAGGAAAGTTGCATGTGCTATTAACGATTCTGGTAGCCACATTACAAAGATAAGTGCAACTAATTTTGGTAATACATTTGACCTAACCCAAGACGTTCACACTGTTGTTTCAACATTTAGTTAATATACAAACTGTTGGGCTGGAGAGATGGCTCAGAGGTTAAGAGCACTGACTGCTCTTCCAGAGGTCCTGAGTTCAATTCCCAGCAACCACATGGTAGCTCACAACCATCTGTACTTAGATCTGGTGCCCTCTTCTGGCCTGCAGGCACACATGCTGGCAGTATACTGTATACATAATAAATTAATAAATAAATATATCTTTAAAAAAAAACTGTTAATGGGATATTTTGTTTTTCACAAGTATTCAGAAATCCATTGTTTTGCACCCAGAGCACACTCTGGCTCAGATTGAGCACATCAGAGGTGCACGCACCCTCATTTGTGGTGGCTGTCACCGAGGCTGGCTCCGGTTTTGTGATTTTTCTTTCCCTCTGACTTGCTCTGTGACCTTTTGTATTTTGTGCAATGAATAGTGACAGCTAACATTCACATTTCCTGTGAAATGCCATCAGTGCTCCACCAGAATCTGAGTTTGCTAACAGACACTTTTAAGAGAGAAGGAAACGGGGTTGTAGAGCACTGTCTGCATTGCTGTCGTTAAGGACCTGGCCCTGGGGACGGATGCGGAAGGGCAGCGGGTGAAGGACTCCATGCTGGTGCTCCTCCCGGTGCTGCTCAACAAGAACCACGACAACTGCGACAAAATCCGAGCCGTCCTGCTCTACATCTTCGGGATCAACGGTACTGGAAAGCCTCCCGGGTCTGTGAATGTAGTCACATGGTAACTCTAACCACTCAGGTTCCTTTTACAGTGAGCTATTGCATGTTATTTATATGTGTGTGGTGGGGATGGTACATGTCACGGCCTGTGACTAGAGGTCATTTTATATCTAGGTTTCCGCTCTCGCCAACATTGACCAGTCCCCACATAGTAGCTCCTGTGGTCTTGCAGTTTGGGTGCATTTTGAGGTTCTCTTTCCCCTTCCACCATGTGGTTCCAGGGAGCAAACCCAGGTTGTCAGTCTTAGCAGCAAGCACCTTTACCCCCTGAGCCGTCCCCCGGCCCCCAAGTCACATTTTAACAAATGGCTTGGTACTCACCGTAAGGGAGTCTTAGAGAAGCCAAAAGTAGGTGCAAGTTAAGGTGAACAGAGGAAAACAGGAAGCAGAGAGACGACCAGGGGAGATACGTTTGCTCTTGAAGCTTTAGTCCTTGTGTTGTTACTTCAAACCTAGAATAGAGCAGCAGTTCTCTGACCGTGCACTCCTGCTTTTTACTTCCTTAAGGAACCACGGAAGAAAATTTGGACAGACTGATCCACAATGTAAAGATAGAAGATGATAGTGACATGATTCGTAACTGGAGTCACCTTGGTGTTCCCATTGTTCCCCCAGTAAGGAGCGTGCGTGCGTGCGTGCATGCGTGCGTGCGTGCGTGCGTGCGTGCATGTCTGTGTGTGTGTGTCTGTGTGTGTGTTTCTGTGTCTGTGTGTGTGTGTGTCTGTGTCTCTGTGTGTATGTCCGTCCGTGGTATGTGCATGCTTTAACTACTTCTGGAGTCAGACACTGCCGTTGCATCCTGAGGTTCTTGAATTAACTACTTTTGTCTATGGGAATCTTATAGACATTCTTGATGTCACCTTACAGAATTTGATTATTAAGTAAGCAATTGGGGTTTTTGTTTTCATTTTCTGAGACAAGGTCTTACGGAGTCCAGGCTGGCCACAAACTTACTCTGTAGCCAAGGCTAACCTTAAACTCCTGTCTCTACCTTTCAAGTGATGGGTTACAATTCTGCGCTATCACACCCAGTGTGTGTGCTGCTGGGAATTACTAGGAAAGCGCTCTTACCACCTGAGCCACATACCCACCCCTGATGTTGTGTTTTCACAGGTAATCGGAATTAATATTTTCTAGTGAATTTGCATTTTCAGCTTCTGTTATAACTTGCTACTTATACTTTTCTCTTTATCGATTCATTTGTACCAGTGGTCGAATTTTACATCCTACCATTTATACAGTACAGAAAGAAATTACATTCTCCGAACATAATTTAGGCTCAGGTCGGGCATAAACCTTGATGGTAGAGCACTCCCTAGTATGTTTGAGGTCCTTGGTTCAATCCCCAGTACTATAAAGAAAGAAATAATGGATAATCAAATAAAGTAAGGCTCGGAGTAAAATCCAAAAGAACTCTATTTAGAACCCCACTCGTTCCCAAGTTATATAATACTCTTATGTAAATTAGCACCGTATGACACTCTCACAAATTTACTGCTAAAGTGCAAACACTATTCAGTGACCCAGCATGTGCCAGCCTGCTCTGATTTCTTTTTCTTTTTTTTTTTTAAGTAGTCAGTAAGTTATATTTTTGTAAGTTATATTAATGAAATGGTTTGTCTCTTTCATTCTGTTAGTCCCAACAAGCCAAGCCGGTGAGAAAAGACCGCTCTGCAGAAGAGACCTTCCAGCTCTCCCGGTGGACACCCTTTATCAAGGACATCATGGAGGTAAAACGCCAGCCTTCCGCTGACCCTGAGCGCCGTCTGTGGCTACTCCTTCCTCTTTGTTACCTGTCATTGTAAGCAGAGCTCACATGCAGGAGTTTCTGGAGTGCTTGGAGGGGTCACAAAAGAAAGCTTTATCTAGGGAGATGTTATAGGCAAAGAAGCTTTTGAAGTCTTAAGGACCTCAGAAAAATTCACCAAATAAATAAATAAAAATGGGGACACATATGCTTCATAGAAAGCATTTCTATTCTTTTAAATAACCATGTAACATAAATTAATTTGAATGACAGTTGAACACAATGATATATATATATATATATATATATATATATATATATATATATATATATATATATATATATATCTTAGTAAAAACCCAGGCAGTTGGGCTGCACGCCTTTAATCCCAGCACTCAGGAGGCAGAGGCAGGTGGATCTGTGAGTTCAAGGCCAGCCTGGACTACAGAGTGAGTTCTAGGACAGCCAGGGCTGCACAGAGAAACCCTGTCTCAGAAAAACAAAAACAAAAAACTGAAAAGTATGTGATAAACTGTACACTCCACTATAGTTTGTTGTTAAAGTAGTCAGGTGAATATGCTTTTAGTACTATTTGCTCTTAGAAAATAGCATTAAATATAGGAATTATAAACTTATTTTAAAATTGCCTTAGGAGCTCAATAAAAAACATTTTTCCAGCTTTCCTTTGACTAATTATAGCTCTAATTTCTACTTTCCTTTCAGTGCTAATGCTTTTACTATTACTCTGCTTTTCAAAACTAATTTTCCATCATTTGTAAATGCATGAACACAGTCTTCTACAATGTAAGTTGCCTCCCACCCCAACAATGATTATACCAAAGTAGTTTTTCTTTTTCTTTTTTTTCCCGTCTCCTTTTTCTTTTTTTTAATTTAATTTTATTTTACAATACCATTCAGTTCTACATATCAGCCACCGGTTCCCCTATTCTCCCCCCTCCCACCCCTTCCCCTTACCCCCAACCTACCCCCCATTCCCACCTCCTAGTAGTTTTTCTTAATTGGTTATTTTTTAAATGAAGATAAACTTGTTCAAACTCTTTAACAAGGTTTTGCATGCTAAATCCAGAAACTGCACACTCGATCTGTGGCTGTCTTAAGTTAAGATTCCTCCTAACTTAAAACATCATTTCTTCCTCTTGAATTGCTTTACATTCCTGTGTCCACTTTTCAGTATCTTTGTGCATCATCTATAAAGCAAATTGCATTGACTAATAAAAAATGTAACCATAATAAATTTTAAAATATGAGCATGAACTTGTTGGTTGACCAAATGTATATTATTGTATTAATAAACATTCATAATCTGCTTATATAATATAAGCACATACATGAGTATGTCATAAAATGTAGCACTGAGAAAGAGGGAGCTTTTTAAAACGCCAGTGAGCAGGAAAACACTGCACGGTCATTGGACTGTCTTCAGTGTCTCAGGGTTAGATGTGCCTTCTGTTTCAGAGGCACTGCTGTGGAGGACGGTGGCCTGGGTGCCATTTACAAACCTCGAGCATCCCGAGAGCTGAAAGAGTCTCATACCATTGCAGAACCCTCCAGTAAGGCAGCTCTGAAATCCATGTTTAGTATGTGAATACATTATCCTATTGATTTTTTGTTTTAATTATGTGTGTACATGTGTGGATTTGTGCACCCGAGTGCAGGTGTCCATGGAAGGCAGATGCATTGGGCCCCCTGGAGCTAGAGTTGCAGACAGTGTGAGCTGTCTGCTGTGGGTGCTGGGGACTGGATCTCAGTCCTCCAGGAGAGCACTTGAGCACTGAGCCATCGCTCCAGCCCTAGTGTGTTGATTTTTACTGCAAGTAAGATGTCTGGTGTAAAGAAGGGCTCTGCATCTTTAGTGTTCATAGAGCTGTGTGCAAAACCAATTTCTGATACCACATCTTCTTGATGATGTTAATGTTTTCTTCCCTAGGATGCCATCGATAATAGATTAGATTCCAAAGAATGGCCATATTGTTCTCGGTGCCCAGCAGTGTGGAATGGCTCTGGAGCTGTGAGGTAAACCTATAAACAAAAGTCACTAAAATGTTTGTGCTGGGGTACTACAGACCAATATTGAAAATGCTGCACACTGTTCTCTTTGAAGCGTATAGTAGTATAAAAGGTAGTTTTTCTTCAGCTACAACCTAGTTAAATGAAGTCAGGAAAGCCTAGTTTATAATACAGAATCTGTTCATAAATCTGTCACCTCCCCACACGTCTGTGTCCTTATATAGCATAGTTCCCTTCCTACCTCCCTTCTCTTGGTGCTCTGGTTATTCTGTTTTTCTTATCTGTCTGGGTTTAACCATCTACCCATATGTCTTTACTTTTTCCTAGCTATATTTCTGCCCTGTGAAGTGCACTAAACTGCTTTGTAGGGTTTTGTTTGTGTTCTGATTCTGTGTGTGGATGTACAAACGGCACAGCACATGCAGAGGTCAGAAGACAACTCACGGGAGACAGTTCTCTCCCCCCCCCCCATGTGGGTCCTGAAAATTGAACGCAGGCCCTCAGCTTGGCAGCATGCAAGCCCCTCTACCAAAGGAGCCGTCTCATGACCCGTGAAATTCGGCTTCTACCAGTGGCTTGTCACGTCGGCACGTAGTTCTCGCTTGTTTATTCTGTCTGGGGTTTGTTATGTTTCTTTCCTCTTCATCAAATTTGGGGCCTTTAGGGTTGTGTTTTTGAGGTGTTTTGTTGTTTCCCGGTCCCTTTCTCTGTCCAGAATTCTGACAATTGCCGTTGTCCTGGGGTCTCTGGAGCTCTGCTCTCCTGTCTTTCTCCTTCGGTTGTCTCATGCCTGTCCGCCTCTCGTGCCTTCGAGTGTCACGGCTGCTCTCAGCGCATGTGCTGACTAGATCTCATTGTGCGGCAGGTCGTCTGCGTTGTCCATCCGTTCTTGGTAGTTTCCACTTCTGACTTTTGTTAGGTCAGTCTGTGGTGCTGAAGGTGAAACCTACAGCTAGGCAAGCACATAACCACTAAGTCACCGTCAGCTCGCCTATCACTTCTGCTGGGGCTGCATTGGTCAGTTGACATTTTGAAAACCTTACATTCAGATAGATAGAGATAGGATACACATGTAACCTGCTTTGAAGGATTCCCTCAGTTCAACCTCTACTTTTACTAAACTCACTTCCTGCCAAAGTCCTGACCACATTGTTTCTTCGTATATCTGCTACATTTTATTGAAAATGAACCTTTTAGATAACATAGTACAGCAACTCTTGAGTTGTTTTCCGTGGTGAGTTTTTTTAAAGATTGATTTTTAATTATATGTATATTGGGGGAAATGTATGCATGTGTGTGCAAGTGTCCACATAGCCCAGAGATTCCGGATTCCTGGAGGTGGAGTCACAGGCAGTTGTGAACCAACTCAAGTCTTCTGCAAAAGTAGTACTCTGAGAGCCTTTCTCCAGCCCCTTCTGGTATAGTCTGTGTAGACTTAAAGTGTAGACTTTTTCTCTTGCGTGTAGCGTCACATAGGCCTTCTGAGTTTTCCTTATTTTCTGCGTGGCTTGGTGGTTGTTTCTGTCCATGTAGTTTAGCAATCAGCAGTTGTCTGGGCAGACACTGGTTCCTTCAGACATGTCCCTTCCACCCTTGATCACACTGAGGATTCAGGCCTACCTCTCACACGCCAGCCTCAGGCTCCCTCTTTCCTTCCCCTCTTTCCCAGATGCTCTGGAGTCTCCCTGCAGAGCCTACAGAGCATGTCCCTGGGTTGGTTGGGTTTTAGTCCTTACCTCCTGGATGTTCCTGTTCGGATTCTGACAGATGTGATGGATATTGCCGGTGTCCTTACCCCGGTCCAGACAGTTTTGGCTATCATTCCTGTTGTGGAACCCCAGCAGTGGCTGTCCTAGTACCATGCTAGGTCCTAGTCACCCCTCTTCTCTTCCCCTTCTTGTCTCTAGATCTCACTCTTGCACGACTACATCCCTGATTTCCTAACAATTTCAGCAAAGAGACTTTTCAGGGATAATAGGTCTTCATATAAAATAAAAGAGGGGGCTGGAGAGATGGCTCAGCGGTTAAGAGCACTGGCTGATCTTCCAGAGGACCCGGGTTCAATTCCCAGCACCCACATGGCAGCTCACAACTGTCTGTAACTCCAGTTCCACAGGATCCAACACCCTTCTCTGGCCTCCATAGGCACTGCATACACATGGTGCACAGACTTACATGTAGACAAAACACCATACACACAAAATGAAAATTAAGAATTTTTTAAACATTTTTAAATGAGTGGTTTTTATTTCAGTTTTTGGAAATAAGGTTTTTTTTTTTGTTTTGTTTTGTTTTTATATCTCCATCCATGCATCTCCTAGGCTAGCCTTGAACTCTTGTTTTTGTCTCATCCTCCCAAATAAAACTGTGACTTATTCAGATTGAAATCTGAAGTGGCCTGTGCTGCCTTTCTCTAGCTGGTGAAATTGTACCGTGATTACATCCTTCATTAAGACCAAGACAATTGCTTCCAAACGGGAGTTTGATTGAGTCTACATACAGTGTGACTTCAGGAATGTTTACAGCATGTTTGCTTTATTTTTTACTTTCTAGTGCTCGCCAGAAACCCAGAACTAACTATTTAGAGCTGGACCGGAAGAATGGGTCAAGGCTGATTATCTTTGTAATTGGAGGAATCACATACTCTGAGATGCGTTGTGCTTATGAAGTTTCTCAGGCACATAAATCCTGTGAGGTTATTATTGGTAAGACTTTCATCTTTTCTGTTTCTTAAATGTTTAAGGCAAAATTATACATGGGAAAATGTAAGACTATATTACAGTGTGCAGAAAAAGAATTCATCATGAAACATGTTTTGTAAAATTGCTGGGTTTTTTTCCTAGTTAGTATTCTGATAATTTTATTTTAAAATATTCTGATTTTTAGAGGCTTGAACTTGCTCGTTTAAAACTACATCTTCTGATAATATTTGCTGTAATCATTCCATGCTTTTGTGACATATTAATACATTTTGTACTTCAGAAGTATTTATTTTCATGTATCTGGTCTAACATTGTTGAGGCCTGTGTGGATCTGAGTTTTAAAATACCAGCCGGGCTAGCAAGATTGCTCAGTGGGTAGAAAACGCTCGCCGAGCAAGTCTGACACCTCCAGGCTAGAGGCCGTGGTGGCAGGAGAGAACACACTCTAGAGTCTTCCTGCGGACGCATGTGCCTGTGTGTGTGCCTGTGTGTGTGCCTGCGTGTGTGCCTGCGTGTGTGCCTGCGTGTGTGCCTGCATGTGTGCATGCGTGTGTGCCTGTGTGTGTACATGCGTGTGTGCCTGTGTGTGTGCCTGTGTGTGTGCATGCGTGTGTGTGCCTGCGTGTGTGCATGCGTGTGCGGACACACTGTAGTAGAGTAGATTAGAACTTTCTCCAGTGACTGTGCCATCGCTGCTCAGGGCTTTGCTGGCAAGTGACCACTGCTGCAGTTCCCGTCTCTCCTAGAAACCAGTGTACAGCACAGACCCGCCAACGCTAGTTAGGGAAGGGCAGCTTCTCAAGAGTTCCTGAGCATGCTTACTGACAAGCGTGATGTGGCTGCCATAAAACGCTGTGGAGGTGATATTCAATGCACCGAACATCGGCGCATGTGAAGGTTTCAATTCTGAACATTTATCATTTCTTCCACCAGGTTCTACACATATTTTAACACCCAGAAAGCTGCTGGATGATATAAAAATGCTGAATAAATCCAAGGATAAAGTTTCCTTTCTTAAGGAAGAGTAGTTTCTTTATTGTTGTTTAGAGGTTTTTGTTAATATGTTCACCTAAAACAGAAGATGTTGTGTCATAATTTAAACAATGTAAATATTTTATGGAGTAATATGCTTTTCAAGTATACTTTTTAAGGGACTTTATGTATTACTGGATTTGCCATTTCTAATAATTTAAATACTGTTGCTGCTTTGTACAAGATATGACGTTAATATGCTTTCTAATCGGGAAGTTTTCACCTTTGGAGCAGAATCTGTTAGAGTTATGGGTGGTTTTAATAGCCACCTGTATACATACTAATTACTACTGGATACTTATGCTGAAATACAGTGTTTGGGGCAAAATAACTTTGAATGAAGAGATTATAAAAGTAAAAACTGTAAATGTTTGTATGATAGAATTATTTCTTATAAGTGCAGTTTCTTAAAACTGAAATTCATAATTTTATGTATAAAATAATTCCAGTTATTAATATGACTTCACTGTGTATATTACCTGCAAGATACTTCTAAAGAACACAGTTTTATATGTTTGAGATCATGTCTGCTTAAGTTAGAAACCAAAAATAATCATGAACATTCTAAGAAAATAAAATACATTGTTATCAAATTTTTCTGAGTTTTTATTTCTTTTTGACTCTGAATTGGAGCCAGAAAGAAGAAAAAGAAGAGCCTGTAATACTTCCATCAGTTCAATACCTCATGATTTTCAAAAACAATGTGTTATCTGTGTGAGACTTGGTGGTATAGATAGGTCTGCAGGTGCGTGTGTACCTAAGGGAGCATCATTTCAGAGCTCTGCTTGACCGTGGAGCATTCGAACTTTGAATTGCTCCTGTTCAGACTTTTGTTTTTACAAGTAGTGCTGCACTATCTGGTTGTGAACCTCTGCCAACTTGCATCAATGTTTCCATAATGCAGATTTGCTGCTGGTGGCCCAGCATGTGTGCGTAGACTGTTAGTGGTTATCACTGCCTTCGGTGCTGCTTGCTTCCGGTGCTGGGGATTGAACACAGGTCTCACGCGTGTTAAGGAAGTGCCCTACCACTGAGCTTCGTACCAGCAGTCAGGGTTCTCTGGAATAACAGAACTTATAGACTAGATCTCTCTCTCTCTCCCCCTCCCCGCCCCAACTGATCCAGCAATGGCTGCCTATAATTGGAATGTCTAGCAATCCAGTAGTAGTTCAGTCCACGGGCTGAACGGCTCCCCTGGTCTTCAGTACACGCCAGAATCCTGAAGAAGCAGGTTGTAGGAAGTGGGCTGTGATGCCAGTGAAGGAATGCACTTGTTAACAAGAGCAAGAGCAGCCAGGCAAAGAATAAGGCCTCCTTCTTCCATGTCCTTATACAGGCTGCCAGCAGAATGTGTGGCCCAGATTAGAGGTGGGTCTTCCCAGCTCAAATGATCTGGATTAAAGGTGGGTCTTCCCAGCTCAAAGATCCAGGTTAGAAATGGTCTTCCCACTTCAAATGACTTAATTAAACAAACATCCCTCACAGGTGTGCCCAGCCATTTCTGGGTTTTAGTTAATTCCAGATATAGTCGAGCTGACAACCGAGAATAGCCATTGCAGTTGTTAGGCAAACATTTATAACTTTTCTCTTGGCTTCAGAATTTCACTAGGATTATAAATTCACGCAGTTTCTTCTAGACCGTTTGACTTTTTGCGGTTTGCTTTCATCCGTCTGGAATTGATGTTAACGTATGATGTGTGTGTTCAATATTGGCTCCACCTGTCGACAGCATTGGGCCTTACCTCGCCCGCCGTACCACTGGGAGGAAAAGCTGGAAGTTTCATGGACTCTGGAGTGGAGGTCTGTCATTCACGGCAGGAAGGAGGCAGAGGCCGTCTCCTGCAGCGCACTAGTGCAGCCAGCTGTCTGGAGCAGCTCTGCCCCAGTTTCAGAGCCTTGTTCCCTGCCTCCTGCCTCTCAGGCAGCACTCACTTCCTATCCCCTTGACCATAGACAGTGACAGTGATCTTAATTATGTTTTCTGGATCTGTGGACTTTTCAGTGGTTTTATAAGGATCTAATTTTTTTTAATTATAATTACAACATTTTTCCCCTCTAAATCCTTCCTGCTCTCCTTCAAATTCATGGCTTCTTCCCCCCCCCCCCCGCTAATTGTTATTGCATGCAAATATGTTAATACATATACATATATATTCCTAAATATAACCTGTTCTCTCCATATAATGCTAATTTTCTCTTAAATCGCTTTCTGTTTAAAATAGAGGATGGGGCTAGAGAGATGGCTCAGAGGTTAAGAGCATGTTGATCTGGGTGGCCTATGCAGCCACTGGGGGGCCTTGGTGGCATCTGGCCCAAGCTGCTGCTGAGGGCCATGTCTGGTCCATCATTCTGCTGCAGCTGGGGTCTGTGGTGATGGCCATGGCCCGTTTTTGCACAGGGGGTCCTGTGGAACCATGGTGTGCTGAGCCAGCCCCTCCCCCTCACTGGTCCTAGGATGGCTGGCCCTGCCCCTCGCCGGCAGGTGAGCTTGCCCTATTCCGCAGAGGAGGCCTTTCCTCCCACACTCAAGAAAGATGGGGCACTCAGGAAAGATGGCCCCAACCCTCACCACAGGCGTGCACCTCACCTGGGCAGCACACTAGAGCTGACCCTATGGTCTGGATGCAGGTAAGCTGACCCTGAGGGCATGAGACTAGGAGAGCTAACCCTGCCCCACCCCCCACCCCCCAATACTTCCCACAGCAGTCAGGAGAGAAGGCCCTGCACCTAGCCTGGGCAAAACAGTAGAGCTGGTCCTGGTGATGTGAGTGTAGGGAACCCAGATCTGAGGACCTGAGAGCAGGAGAACTGGCCTCCTCCTTGCTGCAGGCTGCATTGGGTGAGCTAGCCGAGGAAGCGCTGGAAAGCTCACCTAGGTAGTGATGATGAGGGAAAGCTGGTGGGCGGACCAACCCAGCTACCATCCAGGCCCAGAACCAGGGCTATGAGTTGGCCCACCCACCCCAACATCCACCAATCTATGAACTTTTGGAGCATGTGAAGGGGACGAACCTACAGCTCCAAAACAGCAGGATCTCCAGGATGAAGGGCAACAGCAGGATGTCCAAGAGGAGCCCCAGTGAGAGCCATTATTGGTGGTGTAGCAGAGACCAGAGGCCTCCAGCCAGACCAACGACAGGTGAACAATACAGACTAACGGGTAAACTGTATCTCAGCGGGCCACACTAAGCTTCCACAACAAGAGTCTTCTTTTTTTGTAGTTTTTTTTTTCTGTTGTTGTTGTTGCTGCTGCTGCTGTTTTGGGGTTTTTTGTTTGTTTCTTTGTTTGGTTTGGTTTTTGGTTTTTTTTTTAAATTTGGTTTTAATTGGCAGGGAAGGTTTTAAGGTCAGGGGACGGATTCTCGGAGACAGGACATAAGTAGGATCAGAGTGCATAATGTGAAATCCACAAGGAATCAATAAAAGTTTTTAGATTTTTTTTTTTAAAGAGCATGTCCCTTCCAGACGACCAGAGTTCAAGTCCCAGTATCCACAGAAGTGGCTGCCTCATGCATTTGGTGTGCTTACTACAAGGGCGCAAAACATTCATACACATAAGCTAAAGTTAATAATCTTTAAGAAATGGAAAAGGATACCCAGAGAGTTTGTTTCCTGAAGACTTCATGATCTAGCTTCACTATTTTAAGGACACACTGGAGGAGACTGGAGCTAACTGTTGATAGCCACCCGGCCTCAGGCAGGGAAGAACCCCTGGACTCAGTATCAGAAATAGTTTTACATAACTCGCTGGTCTTTCTGGTTTGCCAGTGGACCAGAATTAGAAGAAAGGACATCCCTGAGCTCGGAGACAGGGGAGCACAGGTGGCAGATTGAGCAAGTCCCCCCAGATCAGAGCTTGGTGGGTGCTTTCCCGGAACTTTTTTTTTCTTTTTGAGACAGGGTCTCACTGCCTTTAACGGCATTGCCCCATCCCATTACTTCTTGCATTAGCTGTGTTCAGTGGGTGCTCATAACGACCCAGTCATTGGGGAAAGGAAAAATTACACTTAGAATATGATTCAATAAGACAAAGATGGGACATGTTTTATATAAAAGAAAAAAAGATTGAATTTGCAGGATCTAGGATTCCATGGACTTGTTTCAAGGAACCCATCATTTTTTATCTTTATTTTTTTTTTTTTTTTTTTTTTTTTTTTTGGTTTTTCGAGACAGGGTTTCTCTGTGTAGCTTTGTGCCTTTCCTGGAGCTCACTTGGTAGCCCAGGCTGGCCTCGAACTCACAGAGATCCGCCTGGCTCTGCCTCCCGAGTGCTGGGATTAAAGGCGTGCGCCACCAACGCCCGGCCTATCTTTATTTTTTTATGATTTATTTTTATTTTGTTGTATGTTTCACCTGTGCATCATGTGAGTGCAGTGCCTGTGGAGACCAGAAGAGGGCGTCGGATCCCCTGGAACAGCAATTACAGACTACTGTGAGCCACCGCGTGGGTCCTGGAAGTCAAACCAGGACCCTCTGGAAAAGCAGCCAGTGCTCTTAGCTGCTGAGCCATCCCTCCAGCCCGTATCCATGAATGCTTTAAAAAATGTGCAGAATTGTGTAAGTACCAATATCCTTTTTTGTAGGAGAGCAGAGCATGAGGAAAGGGAGGCTTGGTGACTTTATCTGGGTCTCAGAGGGACGAACCCAAATGTTAAGAACATAAAAAAGTTTAAACTGAGCCAGAGAAGTGTACAATTTTTAAAAAAAAAAATATTATAACTATTTGTAGGAGTATTTTGTGTGCAAGTATGGCTGTGCACCATGTACATGCCTTGTGCCCACAGAGGCCAGAGAAGGTGTTGAATCTCCAGGAACTGGAGCTATAGACAGTTGTGAGCTGTCATGTGGGTGCTGGGAATTGAACCCGGATCCTCTAGAAGAGCAGCCAGTGCTCTTAACCGCTCCTGAGACATCTCCCCAGCACAAAGTGTATAGCTTTAAATTTTCAGCTATTTACTATTTCCTGTGGAGGGCTAGTGTGGGGGAAGGTCAGAGTACCACTGTGGGGGTCAGCTCTCTCCACCTGTGGACTCTGGGGATCCAGCTCAGGTTGCCAAGCTTGGCAGAAGGTGCCCTTCCTCAGCCATCTCAGCAGCCCAGAAGGGTGCAATTTCCAACCTGAGGATGGGATAATGATACTTGGCATACAGAATGGATTGCCAAGTTATAGTTAAACACACTTATGCTTTGCGGAGAGACAGCCCAAGTTACAGAATTAGCAAGTACCCCTGAAAGTCAGAGCCTGGCACTCTCCCAGAACCTTTTAAGAGCATTGCCCATGTTACAGTCTCAGTATGAAGTGTGCCATAGACCATTTTTTAAATATGAGTTCCCGAGTTGCTGGTGCCATTTTGGGAAGCTGAGGAACCTTTAGAGGAAGGGCCAAGCTGATAGGAGCAGGCTTTTGGGAGTGGTGGGCCGTTGAAGCTGACCCTTGGCCTCAAGTCCCTGCTGTACGCTCTGTTTCCTGGGCCACCGTGACTAAAACAGCCTCTGTCACACTGCCCCCATCCTGACATGATCCACCACACCTCCCCAGCTGTGATGATCTGAAAGCCTCAGACACCGTGAGCTGAAGGAATCCCTTCCTCCCTGAGTTGTTTCTGTCAAGTACTTTGGTTATAACCCTGCAAAACTAACAATTTTTTTTTAAAAAAAACTAATGATTTTATCAAAAAGATTTTTTTCAGGGAATTTAATGATCTGATTGGCTTTCGGTGCGTCCATGAACTGGGTAGTGTGAAAAGCATAGAAGAGCTGAGTGGAGCTAGTGAGCCTACAGTCGGAGAGCCGGAACGGAGATGGCAGCTGCTCCTTTCCTAGTTGATAATTGTGTCCCTTGCAGAGGGCAAAGCAGGGATTTCTTTGTCATGATAGTACAGGTTGACCAGCCCTCGTCTGACTGGTGACTGTGAGTCCCCTGTTTAAAAATAAATAACTGGCCAGTTTTAAAGTTCAGCCTGACTGCTTAGCACCTGGCACAAGGCTTCATTCTAGTCTGGTAGGTTGAGCTTGGTTAGAAAAAAAGACGCCGCCCTCACTCTGCTTTTTGTTGTTGTTGTTGTTGATGTTTTTTCAAGACCGGGTTTCTCTGTGTAGCCCTGGCTGTCTTGGAACTCACTCTGGAGACCAGGCTGGCCTCAAATTCACTGAGATCCACCTGCTTCTGCCTCCTGAGTGCTGGGATTAAAGGCATGCACCACCACTGCCCGGCCCTCACTCTGATTTTTTAAACAACTCTTGTTACTAGAGCCCTGGCTAGCCTGAAACTTACTGTGTGCACCAGGCTGGCCTGGAACATGCTGTGGTCTGCCTGCCTGTGCCTCCTGAGTGCTGTGATAACGGGTGTGCCCTGTCACACCCAGCTACCTCCCGTCAATTTTGACAGTGCAGAGCTGATGCCCCCTTCCCGCTCTCAGGCTACTGCCATAGGCCTTTGCTCTCTCCTGCAGTCCCTGGCCTGAACTAAACGTAGCCACGCAGTCAGTTACCTTCAATCGAGCCTCTACGTTATCTCTAGGAACCCGCAACCTAGTCCCAAAGCTAGAAATAGCTGCTCTGAGCTAGACAAATAGCAGCTGCCTCCCTTAGTCCGAAGACCTCAAGGGAGGTGTTCCCGCCTTCTCAGAGCTGCTGAACCGAGCTGGGGGTGGGAAACCTAGAGTTGAATGTTTAGGTGATGGAGTTTGGAGGATTGGGGGGCGGGTGGCAATAATCTGCCACTCTGTCATTGTAAAGGAGGAGCTTAAAGGCAGCAGAATGGGTCGGAGGGTAGAAACACTTGCCTGGCTAGCCTGGTGACCTTCGTTAATTCCCAGAACCCGTGCAGAGGTGGGACGAGAAAACCAGCTCCACAGAGTTGTCCTCTGACCTTCACATGTGCCCTGTGGGACAGGTGCACCAATGCGTGTGCACACACACTAATAATAACAAAGATAAGATATTTGAATAAGAACTCAAAAGCTCTTCTGGTATTCTGTTCATAAGCCCTGTGGTAGCTATTCTTGGTTGTTGTCAACTTGACTACTCAAGCGTTTAGGTACACCCGTGGGGGGTTTTTTTCCTTAATCATTTGAAGTGGGCAGATCCACCTTAAATCTGGGCCACACCTTCCACTGGCAGCCCATATAAAGGACACGGAAGAAGGAAGCCCACACATTGATGCTTTCTCTAGCTCTCACTGGCCTACTTCTTTGGGATTCCTGTGTATACTGAAGACTAGCTGAGACATCCGGCCTCGTGAACTGAGCAACTACTCAGTTCTTTGACCTTTCGTTGGTAGACAACCATTGTTAAATTAGGTGGATCCCGGCTTGTAAACCAGTCTAATAAATTCTGTGTGTGTGTGTGTATGTGTGTGTGTGTGTGTGTGTGTGTGTGTGTTCGTTTAATAAGCTTTGTTCCTCTAGAAAACACTGACTGATACAAGCCCTGATAAGCAGTTTTAATGACTTATTTTTAAAATGTTATTTAGGGCTGTCACTTAATTCTTGAGTTCAAGAGATCATTAAACAACTATACTATAAACATAGTTCTGTTTAGTTTTTGCCATCTGGACACAAGCGAGTCACCTGGAAAAAGGGACCTTCAGTTGAGGAATTGCCTCCAAATTGGTCCATGGACATGTCTGTGGGGCATTTTTGTGATGGCTGGTTAATGTGGGAAGGCCCAGCCACTGTGGGTGATGCCACTTCTGGGCAGGTCATCCAGGGTTGCATAAGAAAGCAAGCCAGTAAGCAGTGTTGCTCTGAAGTTCCCGCCTCTGTGCCCACTCCGCCTAACCTCAATGACAGACTGTGATTGAGAAGTGTGGGCCAAATCAATGACCCACCACCCTACCCAAACAGAAAGCAAACCAATAGAGAAATAGCACAAGAACCCCACACAGAACAGGAAAGGAGGGGAAGCAGAAATTCCTTCTTTTCCCAAACTCAGTTTTATTTCATATAATTCACTTAAGGTTTTTGTGTGTCGTTCTAGAAAATATGCAAGCCCTGTAAAACAATACACAAATGGCGTCTCTGCACATACTGTCAGATGCTTGTATCTCTTGCTGCCACATCGGTTCCTTTTTTCCCTTATTGCTGGCAAAACACCTAACTAAAGCAACCTAAGGAAGGAAGGGTTCAGCCTGTCATGGCCAGGAAGTGTGACAGTAGCAGTGTGAGGCATCTGGTCACGTTGCAGCCACAGTCGGGAACAGATCGATGAACACCGATGCTCCATGCACTTCCCCCTGTTTACCCAGGTCAGGACCCCAGGCCATGGAGGGCACCATTCAGGGTGGATCTTCACACCTCAGTTCAACTCTAGAATGCCCGCACAGACATTCCCAGGAGCTGTCTCCTGAGCAGTTCCGAGTCCGGTCAAGTTGACAGTCGAGATTAACTGACACCCAAACACATTGTTTAAAATCATAACATTCCACTCCTGGACCCCCAAGTCTCATGTTCATCTCATGCAAAATGCATTTAGTCCGTCCCTCAACATCCTGTCCCAGTGTCGTTCTGTGGTGAAGCAGAGGGGGCTTTGCCGTGTCAGCTCAGGTAGACTGGGCTCTGAGAGTCTCCTCCGAGACTGAAAGCAATCTCTTTAAACTGTAAGCCCCTATAAAATAAGCAAGTTACACACTAAAGGTGTGCAGTGGTGTAGAGTACATATCATCCCAAAAGGGAGGAATGTGTCCGGAGGTGGGGGTGGGGGCATAATGAGTATAATAGTCTTCTGTTGTAACAGGCCCCAGGCGTTAGCACAACTGATGCCATGTTAGAGACACCATTCTGACTCAGCGTGTAGCCCAAACAGAAACAAAGACACAATCCGTCAAAGACCAGGACCATGGTTCCAGGATGCAGGAAAGTCCCTAAATATGCTAACCTTGCTATTTGGCTTCTGTAGTTCTGCTTCTGGCTAACTGTTCTTGCCAAACAGGATATAGATGCTGTGCATAAAAGACAACTACCAGGCGGCGGCGGCAGCGGCAGCAGCCGCAGCAGCAGCGCACGCCTTTGGTTCCAGCGCTAGGGAGGCAGAGGCAGGTGGATCCCTGTCAGCTTGAGGCCAGCCTGGGCTACAGAGCAAGTTCCAGGACAGCCAGGGCTGTTACACAGAGAAACCCTGTCTTGAAAAAAACAAAAAACAAAAAACAGGAAGAGGGGGGAGGAAGGAAGGAAGGAAGGAAGGAAGGAAGGAAGGAAGGAAGGAAGGAAGGAAGGAAGGAAGGAAGGAAGGAAGGAAGGAAGGGAAGGAAAGAAAGAGAGAGAGAGAGAGAGAGAGAGAGAGAGAGAGAGAGAAGAAAGAAAGAAAGAAAGAAAGAAAGAAAGAAAGAAAGAAAGAAAGAAAGAAAGAAAGAAAGAAAGAAAGAAAGAAAGAAGGAGAGAGAAAGAAAGGAGAGAGAGAAGGAAGGAAGAAGGAAGGAAGGAAGGAAGGAAGGAAGGAAGGAAGGAAGGAAGGAAGGAAGGAAGGAAGGAAGGAAGGAAGGAAGGAAGGAAGGAAGGAAAGTGTGGGATCAGGGCTGTATGCTGTATGGTTTGGCCAGGTTCCCCACGAAGCTGCTGGCAGGTGACAAAGACTTTTCCACTTTGAGAATGTCTGTGTGTGTTCTCTGGTGGACTTACCTCAGACCACTACTACTGTGATAAACACCATGACCAAAGTGACTTAGGGGAGAAAGGATTTCCTTGGCTTACAGTCATCCAGGGAAGTCACGGCAGGAACCTGGAGGCCGGAACTGACAGATACCATGGAGGAGTGCTGTTGACTGGCTTGCTCCCCTTGGCCTGCTCAGCCTGCTTTCTTACACAATGAAGAACCACCTGCCCAGGGGGAGCACCACCACAGTGGCCTTGGCCCTCCCACATGAATCATTAATCAAAAAAATGCCCCATAGATGTGCCCACAGGCCAATCTGATGGAGGCAGTTCTTCAGCTGAGGCTCCTTCCTCTCAGGCCACTCTAGTTTGGGGATGTTTAGGAATGGACTAAATGCATTTTGCATTAGGTGAACATGAGGCACTAGGGACCAGGAGTGGAATGTCATGCTTTTTTAAAGTGTGTTTGGGTGTCAGGTTGTGGAGAGAGGACTTGTGACAGTTAATCTTGGAATTGTTGAGGAGACATGTGTGGGCATGTCTGTGAGATTATTTCTAGAGTTGAACTAAGGTGGGAAGGCTCAGGCCAGGGAGTTTTGGAGGACACTGGACTAAACACACTGGAGTCTGGCACAAGAGAGCCCTCTTCACTCAGAGTCCACTATCGACACATTTAAACAGCACAGGACAGCTAACCAACATAACGCATTTTTCGGTTCCTTAATTCCACCTCACTCGAGTTCTCAAGACACGGGAAGAAAGGATGCGGCCAGATTCTTGACTAGAATGTGACATGAAGATGGCTGGGCCAGTTCCCAGTGGAGTCCTTGCTCCCCTCTGAAACCCCACCGTCCACATTTCTCTCAGCTTTCTGAGATTTTTCCTCCTCCCCCGCCTGCACGGCTCTGAGCTCGGCTAGGCCACTCTAGCCTTTGTGTAGCTGACAGGACCCTACTCCTCCACAGTCTCCTCTCAGACCAGTTCCAAAGGTCTGTCAGCCACAGGGTCGGGTCTACCTCAGCGACAGCCCCAGCTCTCGGGACCTGGTTGCTGTAGTGGTTATTTTTCTCATTGCCCTGACAAAATCAAGTTCTCGAAGGAAGTTTTAGTCTGGTTCATGGTGTAAGAAGGGTTCCAGCCCATCGTGGACAGCGGGACTGTGAGGCGGCAGGTCACACTGTTCCCAGCCAGGAAGCGATGAGATGGCTGTGGCCACTTGATTTCTTCTTCTGTTAATCAGCCCAGGACCCCAGCCCACCAGGAGTGCCATCCGTTCAGGGAGGTTCTTCCTGCCCCAGTTAAAGTCTCTGAAAATGCCTTCCTAGACCCATCCGGGGCAGTCGCACAGATTTACACACCTCACCAGCACAACTGGCTCTTGTTCTCTCCACCTCATCCTCTCCAGTGTCTGCAGAATGTCCCTTGTTACCTACTGTGGGAAAAGCAGATGGAATGTCCTGTCTTTTCTGTTAAGTGATGCAAAGAAGTTTCGCCTTCAAGGAAACCGGTAAAGATGCCATCTGACACAAATCCCCACCATTTTTATGTGTTTAACGTTGCCTCCTGTGGTGATATTTTATTTGTGCTCTAACAAATAAAGCTCGCCTGGGGATCAGAGGACAAAGCCAACCACTATATTAAACATAGAAGTCAGGCAATGGTAGCACACACCTTTAATCGTAGCATTCGGGAGGCAGAGATTCATCTGGATCTCTGTGAGTTCAAGGCCACACTGGGAACAGAGCCAGGTGTGGTGGTACATTCCTTTAATCCCAGCTCTAGTTAACCATAGAGGTCTGGAGGTCTGTACAGACAGACAGGAAGTGATAGAGCTGGGCAGAAAGAGGAAGTGATGTAGCTGGGTGGAGAGAGGAAGTAAGATGGCAGGGCACAGAAAGGTATATAAGGCGTGAGTTTGCAGGAAGTAGCTCTCTCTTGGGCTGAGGATTTCCTGGTAGTAAGATCTTGTGGTGGCTTGTTCTATTCCTCTGATCTTTCAGCTTTCACCCCAATATCTGGCTCCGGGTTTTTTATTAATAAGATTTGTGTTACAGCTGGCCACTAAGCATGTCCCTTGTGTTAGGAATGGAAACCCAGCAGAGACGACAAGCGATGCGAGCCTGCTGGACCTGTGGCTACAGAGCTTTTTGCACAAGTACAACTTGTTGTGCTGCCCAAGACAATATGGCCATCCTCCTAAGACGCCACAACTCCCGGTCACCATACAGGACACTGGGTGAACCGGCGGCCCTCTTGTATGGGTTTGGTAGCATGCTCGAGCTGTCCGTGAGTTTCCTGTAAGTTCCTAGCAGAGGGATTGCTGGTCAGGTAAGTGCTTTTTGGAATTCTGTAAATACAGTCCTCAATTTAGCAATGGTTGAACTTACACTTTTTTTTTTTTTCAACTAAATGACAGTGTAAAACTGGTATGCGTTCCATTGAAACTATCTCTAATTTGAATTTTGTTTGTTCTTGTTTTTCGAGACAGTGTTCCTCTGTGTAGCTTTGGAGCCTGTCCTGGATCTCCCTCTGTAAAACAGACTAGTCTCGAACTCACAAAGATCCGCCCTCCTCTGCCTCCCAAGTGCTAAGATTAAAGGTGTGCGCCACCACCGCTTGGCCCTCTAATTGGAATTTTTTAAATGTTATATTTATTATCAGTGTGTGTGTGTGTGTGTGTGTGTGTGTGTGTGTGTGTGTGTGTGTGTGTGTGTGTGTAGCATACACAGGTCAGAAGACAACTTTTGGCAATTGGTTCTCTCCTTCTACCTTGTGGGGCCCAGGGATCTAACTCAGGTTGTCATGTTGTGTAGCCAGTGTTACCTGCTGAGCCCTCAAATTTGGATTTTTATCCTCTCCCCAGGCCAATGATAAGGGAGCACAGGACTGTCCTGCTCCTGGGCACCGGCAGCCCCGCAACGCCCCGGCCGATGCACAGGTGCGAGGAGAGACCGTGTGTTACCTTACGTTACTAAGCAATTGCGTTCAGTAAGTAGGTTGGCGTATTCCCAGCAATATTCACCTAAAATCCTTTGAATTTGCCGTGGGTTTGTCGGGACGTAAACCATTGTCAGTTGAGGAATGGCGTCATGTTGCTTTGCTGCAGCGTATGAGAGGATCTGTTTCCCATCTCGCCAAGACAATTTTATGAAACTTTCCAGACTAATAGATAAAAGTGTTTGTTTTATTATTTTTTATTTTACTGTGAATTAGGAAGAACATAGATTCATTTTCACATAAATACATAAGTGCCCTAGGGCTGTTTGCTTTTTGTTTTTGTTTTGTTTCATTTAAGAACTTGGTGTAGTTCGTTTCTTACAGTTCTAGTGTTTTCTCTAGAAAGCCATCTTTCCACATTGTGTCGTCAGTAAAATACTCTGCAGAAGAAGACCCAAAAATGTGACCCTTGGTGGCCTGGGCTGGAGTTAGTAGTGTTTTAGGTGGTACCTCCATCGATGCACTTTGGCGAGGTCTTCTGCAATGGATTTAATCATTTGGTCAGTGGTTTTTTTCAATACAGTTGCTGTCTTTAAGGCATGATCCAAAGCCGAGTTTAAAATCTACAGAGGGAAAGTCCACATATTTTAGTTACAAAAACTTACTAATGCCTCTGATAACTGGATTCACTCATTATTAAACATTACAAGACGGAATTTTTGGAGCATTCTGTTTCCACACAGTTTATTTCTGGTTTTGAGGGTTGGTCGCCTAGGAAACCAGTCCGGGATGGAATGTATTTGTCAAGGGAAGGGAGTGATGTACAGCACGTGACTGATGAACATGAGTCAGAGGGTGGGGTCAGCAGCCTGCTGGCCTGTTCCTGCTGCAGAGAAAAAGAAGAGTTTAGGGACCCCAGGAGGGAACCGAGAGTGGGTGCCCATGGATACCGCACATGCGCATCAAAGTAACCCAGGGTTGCTGTTCCCAGTCTGAGCGTAGGAAATGGCTGGCACCCTTAACCAAGGCCACCAGAACAGACTGCGGCCTTCAAGCCTGGCCCAGGAGAATCCTGCAGCAGCAGAACCATCCACCAACTGCTTTCTCCAGGAAGTTTCCTTTGGATCCAGTTTAGGAAAAATGCAAACCATGAGGCTGTTGAGGCCCTGTGTTTTTAGGTCAGTGCTGAGCAAAGATTGTTTTGAGCACATTTTCTGAAAGCTAGCCGTTCTGTGCTCTTTAAGACCATAAGTCTGAACTGCAAGGATTTTCTCAATCCTCACCTTAGATTCTGTTTCTTCCATGTTATTACGGTCACCTAAGGATTGGATTCCAGGAATCCTGAGGAAGCGGAGGTGGGTCGGGGGTCTTGCAGGGTCTGTGTTACAGGTCAGGCAAATCTTGGGATGTTTTCTAGAAGACAAAAGCACATTGTTACCTGTGTGTGGCACCACCCACATGCACTCTCTCCCGTTAGGCTCAGTAACAGCTTTGTGCATGTGTACAAGAGTGTGCACATGCCTGTGTTAGTACGATCATGTGTGTGTGTGTGTGTGTGTAGCTGAGGGACCCTGCCTTTCATAGCACTCATAGTCCATGAGGCCAACCACAGCTGAGCTTCAGGGAAAAGTGGCCACTACAGTCGATGCAGCACATCTTTCCAGAGCTGCTCTTTTTTTGTTTTGTTCCCTCCAGAACACAAAGAGCCAAGACTCCGAAGAGATTCTTCTCTTGTCATTTTTTGGGGGGCTAACCTTCTACCCTGCATAATCATAAAACAAAAGACACACAAAAAAATTTGCCAGTGACAATACCTGGGCTTGCCTTCATTCACACACCAGGGATCGTGCATGGCAAGGCAGCCAATGCAGAGGGGAAATGAGAGCCGTGGCTCTTTAAGTCAGTGGGGCCGCCTACCCTACCTGCTGCCCTCTAAGGACGGATACTGAGTCTGCCTGTGGTGGATTCAGTGCAGGACCACTGGTGTTCAGGCGCTGAGTGGTTCGTTTCCTTCGCCTATGTGAAGAGGGGCTGCCACCGCACTTGCTGTAGTCAGGTCTGGTGTGGAGCCTCCTGCTTCTGGTCCCTCGGCTAAGTCATTTTTGGGGGGGGGGGGAGGGGAGGAGGCGGACACTTGTGAGCAGTAGCATCTTTAGGGAGTCACTTCAAATGCCTGAGACCTCAGAGCCTCTCCATGTCTCTGTCCCATGTCTTTCATGTGTGTGTGTTCTGCAGTTCACATTGGGGCCATCCTGCAGATGAGAAGCACTCTGTCTCAGGGGCTTCTGACTCATTAAACACACCAGGCAGGGGGTGGCAGTGTAGTGTAGTGGGAAGCGCAGGGGCCTTGGAATCTTCCCCCCATATGGAATCACCCAGCACCTTGAACAGGATTAACGGTTGTGCTGAGTACATCCCTTGTTTTAAGTCTTTTACAGTTCACTCATAGCTCCATACGTGTATGTACCACATCTGTGTAACGCATTCTGATCACACTCATCCCTCTACCCTCTCTAACCGCCCCCGGGCCCCCCCCCCACCATCCGCTCCCTCCTGTCCCACCACCGGGTCTCCATCCCGCTTTGATTTTGTTTTATTTTGTTTTGCTTTGAGACCCACCATACTTTTTAAGCCAAGTACCATCCTTGGTGTTTTCTATGTAGTCTTAGAGAATCTGGTCCTATCATCTCCATTTTACATCCAGGAAAGTAAAGGCCCAGGGAGGGTAAGTAACTTTTCCAAGGAAAGAGACACAACATGAACCCAAGAAGTCTCCAAAAACAACATTCTTTTGTTGGTTTGATTTTCTTTTTTTAACAATCATTTATTTTTTTTTATTTGTGTGTGTGTGTGTGTGTGTGTGTGTGTGTGTGTGTGTGTGTGTGTGTGTGTTCACAGAAGCCAGAAGAGGACCCTAGAGCTGGAGTTTCAGGCATTTCTGAGCTACCTGGTTCTGGTGCTGGGAACCAAACTTCAGCCTCTTGTTTTGGTGGGGTTTTTTGTTTGTTTTTTGAGACAGTCTCATTATGTAGCCCTCTCTGTCCTGGTACTTGCTGTGTAGCCCAGGCTTGCCTCAAACTCTCCCAGGCTTGCCTCAGCCTCTGAGCTGTGATGACAGGCGAGCCCTGCCATGCCTGTTGTATTTTAAATCACTGTACTTTTCTGGGCAGCAGGCTCAGGCTGGAGTTCGTCCAGGGGAGAGGCCTGAACTGTTGCCACTCTGCCCTGCTCTTGGTTTGTCTGAAAGGGCTCCCAGCACCAGCTCCTCTCGCCATCACCCCAGTCAAGCTGCCGTGGTCCCAGTGGACCCCCCCTGCTGCCTCCCTCGGCCTCTGGGCTCCGGTTTCTGCTCCTCTAACCCACCGCTCATTTCTCACTGGCTACAGTGATGATGTCTTCCTGTTTTGTTCTGAGGCGGTCTCCAGCTGGCCTGGAACTCACTGTTGCCCAGGCTAGCCAGAACTACACCTACGCCTTCTAACTGCTAGGATTGCAGTCGTCAGCCACTGTGCCTGGCTACTGCAGTCATCTTTTACAATTCTACAAATTCCCCATTGTTCTGAAGAAGCCCGCCTCCACCTGCTTCATCTTGCCCCTGCCGCTCCCTTTGGCTCCTGACACACTGACGGGTTCCTGAACTTGCCCAAGGGCCTTTTCTCCTCAAAAAGCCTTAGCCTCGAATGTTCTTCACATCTATCCTGATGTCCTCTGATAGTTCATTCATATTTTTCCTTTGAGCTCAGGTTCCCAAATCCCCCCAACATAGGACAGGCAATCTTATCTAGGTAGGTAATGGTACAGTGCATGTACCTGAATAATAAAACTCGACCACGTGTGGTGTGTGTGTGTGTGTGTGTCTGTGTGTCTGTGTGTCTGTGTAGAGTCTTACTCTGCTCCCCACATTGGCCTCAAACTCACCACAGAGTCCAGACTAGACTTCACTGTTGGCAAGCCTCCTGCCTCGGCCTCTCAAGTTTAGAGATGATGGACGTGAGCCGCCACATCTGGCTCTGCTTTTGTTCTTAGTAATAATGAACTACCCACCTTGTGCAGGAATCATGCTCATCTTGAAAGGGTTCTGAGTTCACTCTCTGGGAACAGATCCATTTTGATGTTGAGCAAGCTGAAAAATGTTAGCTGGGATTAAATTCAGAGTATCAAAAATGGCCTCCACAGATCTTTGAGTTAGAGGCCAGCCTGGTATTCACTGCAAGTTCCAGGGCAACCCAGGACACATAGTAAGAGCCTGCCAACAATAAAAAAACAGAAGCCTCCAAATGGTGGGAATGTATCATTTCCTCAACTCTGCAGTATGGATGAAATAGTTTACAAAAATTTAACAACTATGTAAGGAACACAGAAAGCAGAATTTACTTCCAAGAATTCTGAATTCCTCAAGCTCAACTTTAAATTTCTATTACACACATGCCACTGTACTCATGTAGAGGTCGAGGCCAACTTGCAGGAGCCGGTTCTCACCACCATGTGAGTCTCAGGATTGAATCCCCATGGGCAGGCATGGCAGCAAACGCCTTTACCCGTTCAGTCATCTTGCTGGCTCTATTTCTGGTTTGTTGATGGAGTCTCACTCTCTATCCCAGGCTGGTCTTGAACTCAGAACTCACAGTAGTTTTCTTGAGTGCTGGTGTTCCAGGTGTGAACCATGATGACCAACATGAAACTCTGACATAAAACTCTAATAGAGTTCAGGAGACTGAGGCAGGAGGGTTGCCACAAGCCCAAGGCCAGCCTGGGCTACAAAGTGAGACCCTGCCTCAAAATACTAAATGAATAAATATTTATTTCTTAGTAGATAAGGGAGCAGGGATTTATATTCCATGGGTGTTCACTGTGTGACATGGCATCGTTTACAGCTCTGAGTTTCTACTTCAGCTACTAAGTGCAGGGGGGTACAGTTTCCAAAAGGTGAAACCCAAGTGAATTCTAGACTCTCCACCAACTTCAGGAGTCAGAAACTAACCACTGGATTAAGATCATTCCAGAAGAGAAACCAACTTATAAAAAGCAACATGGGAAGTCACTATGGAAACCAAGGAGACAGCCAGAAAGGGACAAGTCAGTGGGGAAAAGAAACCTGCACTGTTGAAGTATATATCAGACCACTTCCGCCCCCACCACCCCAACCTGTTACAGCGTGTACATAAGATGCACTTCTGCCCCACCCCTAACCTGTTACAGTGTGTACGTGAGATGCACTTCCACCGCCCCCACCCCTAACCTGTTACAGTGTGTACATGAGATGCACTTCCGCCCCCACCACCCCTAACCTGTTACAGTGTGTACATGAGATGCACTTCCACCCCCACCACCCCTAACCTGTTACAGTGTGTACATGAGATGCACTTCCGCCCCCACCCCTAACCTGTTACAGTGTGTACATGAGATGCACTTCCGCCCCACCCCAACCTGTTACAGTGTGTACATGAGATGCACTTCCGCCCCCATCCCTAACCTGTTACAGTGTACATGAGATGCACTTCCACCCCCACCACCCCTAACCTGTTACAGTGTGTACATGAGATGCACTTCCGCCCCACCACCCCTAACCTGTTACAGTGTACATGAGATGCACTTCCGCCCCACCCCTAACCTGTTACAGTGTGTACATGAGATGCACTTCCGCCCCACCACCCCTAACCTGTTACAGTGTGTACATGAGATGCACTTCCGCCCCACCCCTAACACTCTTCATGCATTTGAATGCTTGGTTCCAGTTGGTGGGGATGTTTTAGGAGCTGGAGGTCCTTTAGGTGGTGGTAGGACTTGGCTGGAGGAAGTGTCTCTCTCGAGGGTAGATGCTATGGTATAGGCTGGCTCTGTTTCCAGCAGGGCATCCCCCAACTCACACCATCATGCTCTCTCCACTGTGGCAGTCTTTACCCTTTCATCCCATGAGCCACAATGAATCCTCCCTCAGGTTGTTTCTGTCGGGAGTAACATGGCTGCTGGTGAGAAAAGTAGCTAACGTTTCTGTTCCAAGGGCCCCCCCTTCCCCTTCCACCTTCCTCTTCATCCTGTCTTAGGCACTGGCGTCTCATAGAGAGGCTCTGCTCCCCTCCAGAGGGTCCCACTGGACAGCAGAGACTGTTCCTCAAACACGGAGACACAGTGGATGCCGAAGGATTTGGATTTAGGCGTAGGCTCATGAACACAGATGCTTATGAGTTCAATCTCCCTGTCAGCTGTCTGTAATGCAGTTTCGGAGTTGACTGGACACAGACTTTGAAATGAGCCCAGTGTGGTGGGCTCCAGTTCTGGAGCAGTCTGCAGCTGGACAATGGACCTCTCAGATGAGGTACCCGATAGTCATTTCCATCAGCTCCCTTTACTGAAGGTTCCTTCCCAAGGCTGAAGGAAAGCTGACCTTCCCGTGTTCTCCCCACCCAAGCTGCTGTGTTTCCTAAGGGAGTTCGGGATCACACTCTGTGCATTTCACTGTGTATTAGAAGAACAAGTCCAGGGCTGGGATGTGCAGTTTAGTAACAGAACCTTACACGTGTGAAGCTCCGGGTTCCATCCCCGACACCATAGAAGAGGAAGAAGGAAGTGGAGGGGGGAACAGAAGGGTGAGAGGAGGTGGGGGAAGAGGAGGAGAAGGAGAACCCCAAAGACCAAGAAGATGGAGAAGAATTCTACATTGTGGCTTCTGCAGAATCATAATGATTCCCTTTGGAAGAATACGTCCAATTGGGGAATTTGCCAGCTGGGGATCGTGGGAAAGGACCCACTGATTAAGTCAGGTAAATGGCATTCTTTGGTCTTGGGCATTGGCAATTGTGAAGAGCAAGAAATGCTTTGCCTGGTGCTTGCCTCAGAGAGGATGACTTCTAAAGGGATGGAGAAGGGATGTGCCTCTGTCAGAGAAGCCATGGCTGGCTGCTGGAGTGGAACAAGATGCATCTTCTTCTCCCCGTCCCCACAGCATCCTTTGGCCTTGCTTTAGTACCTACCCTATGTGCTTTGAGCTTTCCTTACTTGGGCCCAAGTCCCTTTCAAATGGGAACTTCTTGGGCGGTTGGTGCTGTGCCTTAGTCATCTTTAAAAATAAATGTGGGAGCCGGGTAGTGGTGGCACACGCCTTTAATCCCAGCACTCGGGAGGCAGAGCCAGGCGGATCTCTGTAAGTTCGAGGCCAGCCTGGTCTACAGAGCGAGTTCCAGGAAAGGCGCAAAGCTACACAGAGAAACCCTGTCTCAAAAAACCAAAAATAAATAAATAAATAATAAATAAATGTGGGGTTTCAGTTGTTGTGTTTTTTCAAAGATTGCAAATGTTTGCATTGGAAATTAACAATGGTACGTCTGAGGACACACTGGGAGGGATAGGAACCCTCGAGTCAGCCACTCACTGGTTCAGAGTATACGCTGGCTGCTAACTTGACTGTGGTCACTAACGTCACAGTGGTGTCTCCACCGCCACTTCCCAGTCCCCAGCCCCTGCTCAGCCTGTCACCCACACATAGACCTGTATTTGGAAGTGTCAAGTTAGCACAGGAGGCCTAGGCAGCCGCCTAGAGAGGGCCTAGGAGCCGCAGTTAACACAGAGAGGGTCCTACAGGAGAGGTACTTACAAGATGAAGACATTTTATTTTCGTGTAAGAAGTGGGGCTGGGCAGAGGTATGTCCTCCACGGTGGTTTAAGTCATCCTGCCCTGGAGTGTCGTATCTATAATGAAATTCTAAAAGGAAAAGGTTGGAAGCACAGCTCCTTGCCTGGGAACGATGACTGTCCCTGGCCACCCCTTCTGGAGTCCCCGAGTTGGCCTCACCTTTTGGTGGTTCTTCACTGCAGACCCTCTGGGAGTTCCGCCCCTCACTGCCGCTGTCCTCACCTCTGTTACGCTGCAGTCCAGTGCCAGACTCAGGACGGAAGCTGGGCCCCGGATCAGAACCTAAAAGGGTGTGTAGAGCCTGCGTAGGTGGCTGTGCATAGCCATGAAGCGTGGAAAGTTAATGCCGACACGCACAGTGTGCCTCGGGCACCAAAGGGTGATTTCCTCAGTGGTGCTCCCAAGGGGGAGGTGCCAACCAAGGGTGTCGTCTCGGACCCCTGCTGACAACAGAGATCTTTCTGATGTGAAAGTCCCCAGATGTCCCCAGGCCAGATAGACACACAGCAAAGATCTGAACCACTGTGGGATTTGGTCCACTGGGTTACTGGGTCCTCTTGCAGTTGTAGCTGGTTTTTTCCAGATTTGCCCCAATACACCCAAGTTCCTCATCTCAGATTCTCTTAGGGCCAAGACTTTGTTCTGTCACCCAGGTGACTGCAAAGATAGTTTCCACCTGTGGAATATTCATAGACTCACGGGAGAATCCAAGTGACAAGTTTGCCTGGCCCGAGACGTTAGGAGCAGAGGGCGTGTGTAGCTGGTGCTGATCTAGAACCCGCTGGGCACACTGTGGGCTGTGGAGGTGCCAGGGAACACCAAGGTGTTTAGAAGTACAGGGCCAGGCAGGGGAGGTCGTAAGCATAAATCACAGGTTAAAGACCTGGGCTTGAATCCTGGTTCTGCACTTATTAGCTGTGGTGACTGAAAATATATACATTAATTCTTTGACACCTGCTATCTATCTATCTATCTATCTATCTATCTATCTATCTATCTATCTATCTATCTATCTATCATCTTTCTAACTATCTACTGAGGCAGGATCTCTCTACATGGCCCTGGCTGCCCTGGAATTAACTCTGTAGACCAGGCTGGCCTCAAACTCACAGAGATCCGCCTGCCTCTGCCTCTTCAGTGCTGGGATTAAAGGCATGCGCCACCACACCTGGCAGATAACTTGCTTTGAAAGGTGGCACTTGGCCTAGGGACCATTTGCCTGGCATGTACAATGCCCTGCATTCCATTTCCAGCACCACAGGGGGAAAGGAAGGTCTTGGTCTGATTCTTCTCTCCTTGAGTATGGGTTCATATCTAACAAAATAAAGCAGTAATGACAATCTAATAACCTCTCTCTGTGAGGTCCCTTGCTCATAAGGTAGCTGGCTGTCACATCTCAATGACAAGCACAGTGGCCTATTGGAGGCTCCACTGAGTCTCCTTGTCAAGGACCAAGTGAGTCATCCACTTAGGCCCCTAATCAAGCCTTCAGGCAATCTCAGATCTGACGGACATCCTCCTAGGGGACCCTGTGCCTGGACCATGCCACCCACTTGCTCCTAAATGCCAGACCCACAGAAACTGTCAGACAATATTGGTCACTGTTTTGAGTCACTAGGTTCTGGGATACATTATGATGAAGTGGTCAATAACTAATATACTGGGTCTTTGACCCAGGCTAGTTAATTTCTTCGAGTTGTACTTCCTTGTCTGTAAAATGAAGATAATACCCATCTCACAAAGGTGCTATAATAATTAAAAGAAACTATGCCAGAGCTCCTTACATTAAAATCAAGGACCCAGAGGGTTGGAGAGACCCAGCAGTTAAGAGCATCTGCTGCTCTTGCAGGAAATCCAGATTCTGTTCCCAGCACCCACATGGTAGCTCACAATCATCTGTTACTCTGGTTCCAGGAGATCTGATACTCTCCTCTGGCTTCCACCAGGGTGAAGCATGCATGTGGTATGCATATATCTACATAGTCAAACACTATACACATAACAACAAGTAAGCCAGGTATAGTGGTGCATGCTTTTAAGCCCAGCACTCGGGAGACAGAGGCAGGTGGATCTCTGTGAGTTTGAGGCCAGCCTGGTCTACAGAGCAAGTTCCAGGACAGCCAGGGCCATATAGAGAGACCCTGCTTCAAATAAATACATCTTTTTTTAAAACCTCAGCTACATAGAAAATTTGAGGCCAGCCTAGGCCACATGAAACCCTGTTTCAAAAAACAAAAAGCCTCCCCAGGAAGAAATCATCACAGAATATTCAGTTCCCCAGCTGCAGATAGGCTCCCAAAGGCATCTTGATATGTAAAGTATAAACCATTTCAGTATCCAGGTCTTCCTAAGGCTAAGTGAACAGTTCTGAGGATTCCTTTAAGTTTAAACTGAGACATTACAAATGCTTTATTACTTTATTTAAAAATAACAAGGGCTGGGATGTGGGTGGGTGGCAGAGCTCTTAGCCTGTGTGAAGCCCTGGGCTCAGTCCTCTGCACCATCAATGACAGCAACAAGAAATGGCAGAGGGCCACCTGCCTGTCATCCTCACTGCCCAACTGAAGCAGGAGTGTCCAATTTGGGGACAGCGTAGGCAACATAGCAATACTTTCCCTTTGAAAATAAAGTAATGAATTTGTCCTATGTTAACAAAGTAATATATTTTAAGTAAAAAACAAAAAGCAAAAAACAAAAAAACAAAAAACAAAAAACAAAAAAACATTTTTTTCCCAAAAATGAAACCCAAAGCTAATGAGAAGAGTGTCATCGTTTCATGCTTTGGTAACTATTTTGGTAACTATCTTTGGCTTCGTAGCTGGGAACTGGGTTCCAAGACAGCATCTCTATTGACATATTACGATACTGGCCTTATATCCCTACGGTACAATACTATTGAGTAAAGGAAGGACCTCCTTGAGAGGGCTTTGAAAGCTCCAGGTCTAAGTGTGGAGTTTAGCAAGTGTTCAGTCCATGAAGCCTATTATTTGAAGAGTTATTTATGTGAGTGAGTGAGTGTGTGTGAGTGTGTGTGTGTGTGTGTGTGTGTGTGCATGTGCGTGTGTGTGCTCAGGTGTCCATGGAGACCAGAAGAGGGCATTAGATTTCTTGTGAGCCTCCCAAACTTGAGTTCTGGGAACGGAATCCTAATCCTCTGCAAGGGCAACAAGTATTCTTTGCCGCTGAACCACCAGGCCTCCTGGTCACCTCTCTGTCACCCTCAGCAGTCTGGCCAGAGTACATTGCTCTACACTGTCTTTGGAGCACGGCTCTTATGACTGACGTCATCAAGTCCCCGTACTCACGCCCTCGGCTCCCACCCCCAGCTGTCCTCGCTTCTGTGAGGTGTATATGAACGAGTCAGCAGCACCTCCCACGGACCTGGTAACCTTACCAGGTGCAGTTCTGGGTCCTGCCGGGAGCATGCTGACAGGCGCAGAGTCCGTCTAGAGGCGAGGATTGGTACTTCATTCTGCGGAGCCATTTCTTAGTTAAATGGCCCATTACTAGTTCTTTGCATTTTGAAAAAGGTTAACAAACGCCACCCTAGCCAAATGCCGAGCTGTGACAACGGCAGATGGCAAGCTGGTACTCACTGTGAGCAGACCTCACAGAGGGATCTTTAACAAGTACGTGCACCCCAACCGCTCCCGCTTACCCAGAGGTGAATCATGGCGCAGCGTTTTCTCATGGATGGTACTGGAAAACTTTCCATAGTTGGTCCTTCTGTGGCCCCCTTTCTCCATTTTCTGTTTCCTAAAAGGAAAAAAAAAAAAGAAGTCTCAAAATTATAGTGTTAGTATGGGTAAACTGAAGTGTTAAATTTCCCTGATATTCTCCAGGCTGGTTGAGGTAGTTCAGTGGGTAGGGTCATTTGCCACCAAGCCTGATGGCTTGTTTGATCCCCACATCATGGAAGGAGAGAACTGATGCCCACAAATTGACCTCTGACCTCCACATATATGCCATGGCTTACACACACACACACACACACACACACACACACACACACACACACACACAAACACACACACTACTTTAAGATGTAAAAAAGAATTTGCAGTACAGAGTTGTAAGAATTGGTGTTTTCTTCATAATGCTATTTCAAAATCAGTTTTTGGGGCTTGGGAGATTTTTGTTTGTTTGTTTTTCAGGCAAGATCTCGAGCTAGTTCAGGCTGGCCAGAAACAATAAGTCTGCCTCCAACCTCCACAGTACTGGGACTTCAGGCCAAGCCACCACACCTGTCTCAGAGCAGACCTTGTCTGGAGAAAAAAGCACGTTTACATTAATTAGTACTGGATTGCATCGCTCTGACCCTCTAAGTACAAGCTAAACCGCATCCAGGAAAGTGGATTGAGGAGCTGATGGCTGGGAGCCTGGAGTTCACGCTAATAGCATACGGCCACCAGGGGGCGTCAGGAAGACGCAAGTACAGTCAGGAGACTTCTCTGGCCTGTGTAATTTCAGCCTCCCTCCACACAGATTCTAACTCCTCCAAAAGAATTTTAATTACTAACAGCTCCCAACAATGCTCTTGCTCAGCCCTGGGATACAGTAACAAGCCCTGGAGGAAAGTGTGCGTTCTAATGTGAAAGGCATGGCGTCCAGGACATCCTGGTGCAGACGGGACAGGGTTGCCCAAGGCTAGTTAGAGAACTTGAAGCATTACTGAGCAAACACATGTCAGTCCAGCTGTGCCTAAGCCTGCTGGTAGTGGAGAGGGGAACCCATTTGGGGGTTCCTGAGGTTGGGACTGGAAAGCCAGGCCCTTTCCAGCCCTTTCTTCCTCTTGGAAAAACATGCTCTCCTCCTGAGTCATGTATTTTCTCACACCTCATTTGGTGTCTCCACCCTCTGCCTCTGGGGCCTGTGAACATCTGCTCTCCGAGTGGGAAACTTGGATGTCGTTCAGGCGAGTGCAGTCCAACGCATCAATTACGTTTCTCTGCTGCTTTTAGACTCCTTTCTGCACTAAGATCTTCTGGCCAAACAGAGCCGCCAAGAGCAATTCTGCTGGAGAAGGCAGTTTTTCAGCCAGACAAAGCGGCTAACATATACCCTCCAATCCCAAATCCGGCATCTGACATAGCACATTGGGATGTGAATTAATATGTCACATCAGCGTATTTACATTTAGGCAATTTACAATTTGTGCATTATCAAACTCCATAAAGAGCTTAACCCCTCGATGACAGTTAAATTGAGACTTTGAACACAAAGGGCACAGCTTTCCTCCAGTGAATAATTCCTCAGGGCTGTCGTGGACGTTACCAAGATTCAATTCCTGAGTCCTGTGTAAGACCTCCCACAGTGGAGTCACATGTGTGATTTTATACTGAGTTGGGCTTATCTTCCCACCTTCTTCTCCATTTTAAATGCTCACTCTGGAACACGGGTCCCGGCCAGAGCTGATATGTTTTTGATATGTTTTTGTAGGCCTTAGATTAGGAATTTGGAAAAGCAACAATTGGTACTTCAATGCTTAATCTTTTTTTTTTTTTTTCCTCCCGAGTCAATGTCTCACTATGGAACTATGTAGACCAGGCTGGCCTCTAACTCAGAGATCTCCTCGCCTCTCCTAGGATTAAAGGTGTGTCACCAGGCCCAGCAATCAAAATCTTTTATAAATGTCAAAATAGTTCATTAGACCTAATAAAAATCTTTTTTTAAGGATCCCAAATCTGGATTGCTGATTAATTCAATACCCTAAAGATCACAAGCCTGGGCTGCCCGGGTGAGCAAGCTTCGGCGGGCGGCGGCATTCTGTGCTTTGAGAGCTTAGAGGCGCAGTCCCACGCAAAGGCTGGAAGCGCTGGCCCATCCCAGGCCATGCGTGGTCCTCTGTAGCCCAACCCATGCTGCTGTTTCTTTTTCTTGAGGCAGGACGTAATAGAGCACTCGTGACAGGTGGCTTCCATGGAGCAGCGCTTTCTAACAGGAAGTGACAGTCCTCCGGAGCTTGTCATCCGCTCTTATTGGAGCGCATTATGTACTTAAACAGCGGTTGCAAAACAGCCCTTCCCTCCTTGACCCTTGACCCTTCCAGGTAAATCAGCTGAGCTTTGTACCAGGAGGTGGTGCCTTGCCTAACTGATAGGAGCTGCAGACGTCCTGAAAGCGCACAGGCCAACTGCTGTTCCAGTGGGTGTTTCAAAGTGTTGCCGACTTCTCTTTAGGGTTTTTATAGCTTCCAGCCTGTTAAAGCTGAAGGATTTCTTCCTTAGGAATTCAAAGGTCTGTCCTGAGAAGAGGAATGAGGCTTGTTTCCCGTGAGATTTGGGGGCTCATGTGAGACCGAATAGGAAAGACTCTGTGTGTGTGTGTGTGTGTGTGTGTGTGTGTGTGTGTGTGTGTGTGTGTGTGTGTTGCAGGCACATGAATGAGTATGTCGGTATACATGCTTACAGAGGCCACTGATCTCCACCTTATTGCTTTGAGATAGGATCTCCTACTGAACTGGAAGGCTGGCTGACCATTGAGCTTCCAGGTTCATCCTGTCCTTGCGGACACACACACACACACACACACACACACACACACACACACACACACTCCTGCAAATGCGAGGGATACAGACATCCGAAGCCATGTCATGCTTTTTATGGAGGTTTGGGGGATTTGCACTCAGAGCTTCGTCTTGCACAGCAAGTATTCTTACCCACAGAGCCAGCCCCGGGAAAGAGTTTTGCTCACCACAGATAGCAGTGCAGGTGAGAGCTAGTCTTCACTGCGGACTGTGACGCCCCAGCCGGGCAGTGTTCAGTCTGCAGAGCGTGGTGCGCATGCTGTGGCTGGTTCCTCCTTAGGGATGCTCATCAGAATCACCAGGGAGACTATAATGAATGGCTCCTACCAGACCACCCCTCCCAGCAATGCTGGCAAGGTAGGTGGGGTGGGGGCGTGCTCATTATTGAAAAAAACTTCTGCAAGGGTTTTGGATGCTCTCTGCAGTCAAGAACCAGCGATGACTGATTTTCAAAGTGAGGGGGAACCCAGCCCTGAGATGCAGGCTTCTGCAGCCAGCCAGTGGCTTAGTTTAGCTGTTAGCCATGCTCACTGGGATTATGAAGCCATCACTGCCTTCCACCCATCCTCAAGAAGCCCTCACCACCAAGGAGGGGGCAGCAGAAAGCCCAGTGCGGCTGGGGCGCCATCATATCTGCATGTACCTGCCTTCCCCAGACACTGTAGGATTCTCCTGTGCCACAAAACACAGCTCAGACCTGGATAACTTCGCCACATCAGGACCAGAGATAATCGCCGGGCAACCCTTACAGACAGGAAGTGAGCCCGGGGGACCAGAGGAAAGCGCTCTCCCTTAGCTCTGATAGCTCTCACTGGGGACAGAGCCTCTCATGGCCCGGTTTGGAGAAGGGAAGCTTCGGTCCTATTTGCGCTTCTTTCTTCCTCCAAAAGTATTTTGAAATCTGGAGTACAGATGAGAGAGAATACGTCCCCTTCCCCGATGCTCACCTTATTTTCAAAGTCCTCCACCCTCCACCCCAAGATGAACAGATTTGGGAAGTCGTAGGGATTTCCTTTTGTTGCAAGGATGCAGTGAATCCATGCCAAGCAAGTGATCTACAGCCTGCCCCCCGAAGATGCTTTTTAATGGTCTATTTGGAGAGAGAGAGAGAGAGAGAGAGAGAGAGAGAGAGAGAGAGAGAGAGAGAGAGTGAGAGTGTGTGTGTGTGTGTGTGTGTGTGTGCGTGCATCACATGCCATGGTGTATGTGTGGCGGTCAAAAGACAAGTTTCAGAATCATATTCCACCTTCTACCTTGCTGAGACAGGTCTCTCTTTTTCTTTCTTTCTTTCTTTCTTTCTTTCTTTCTTTCTTTCTTTCTTTCTTTCTTTCTTTCTTTCTTTCTTTCTTTCCTTCTTTCTTGTTTTTTCTGAGACAGGGTTTCTCCGTGTAGACTAAGCTGGGCTGAAACTCGCTCTATAGACCAGGTTGGCCTCGAAATCTGGTCTCTCTTGTTCCTGTGGATGCCCTGTGTAGTTTGGGCTAGCCAGCACTGCCCTGTCTCCACCTCCCAGCTCTCTGAAGGAGAGCTGCTGCATCGGTCTTTAACACGTGGATTCCCGGGTCCAGGGACCACATTTGAGTCCTCAGGCTTAGACAGTCAGCGCTTTTACCACTGAGCTATCATCCCCCAGCCTCTAGAAGAAGACTTTTAAACCACTGGATACTCCAGCTCAAAGTTTTTTTGTTTGTTTTCCAAAGAAATGTATTCATTCATGAATTAGCATGAGATCTAGGGACCACTGGCAGCCTAAGTGGTGGGAACACACATACACTCCTTAAACACTGTCCGATTGCACAACTGAATGCACGGGCTGACAGGCCTGCCATGCCGTTTAGCTGCGGTCCTCTCATCCCTCACGAAAACAACATAAATGCCCCCTTTCCACCATCATAAACGAGGCTGGCACAAACATTACCGCACGCGTGGGTTTTTCCACATTTTGAATTATTTCCTGAGGAAACATCTGGGCCAAAGGTTTCGAGCGTGTTTGTGCGATGACGCGTCTTCCAGATCGCCTTCTATAAGTTTCGTGATTGGATTAGACAGCTTCCACCGATGTGGGTGCCTCAGCTTGACCACGCCTTACTCAGCACCAAGAAGAATCTCCTGAAAATGTTTTCGCTGACTTAAGGTGGGCGGAGCAAGATGTGTGAGTTGGCATCTTTTCTAGTTTCAAACAAGGTGAACGCTTCTCTCACGGTTTTTTGTTTGTTGGTTTTCTTTCCTATTCACTTTTGAACTCCCATCCTATTTGATCATTAATTTTTTGAAGTGCTTTGGTATTTTTTTTTCCTTTGAGAGAAACAGCTACAGTCCGTGCTGTTTTCCCGTTGTGTTCCAGATGCCTCTCATGCACCTCATCTGTGACGTTCTGTCGTCGCAGCTCTGCCGGCTGCACTTCGATGATGGACAGAATTAGACGCAGGGAACTTGCCAAGGTCACAGGAGAGTGAGCCGCCGAGCCGCCATCTCCCCTGTACCGTGTGGCTCACACGAGTGCGTTCTTAACCCCAGGTCTGCTTCCTTGTGGGAGCCCTGGACAGAACGAAGATTTCCACACCAACAATACACACTCTCCTACTTTCCCAACTGTCTGCCTTAAAAATAAATAAATGACTGAGGCTTTGGCGTTACCTATGCAAGTAACAGAGAAATCGTGAGTAGCCACTAAAGGAACACCGGTGAATTTCACCAATGGTCAACAGAAACCAACAGGGAGACACCAGGTTTTACCTCCCCCACCCCTTAGCAAAGGTTGGGAAGACAAGACTCTCTCGGGCGGGCTGAAGTAGGAGAGCCTGGCATTCCCACGTGGAGGTGGGTCCTGAACACTGGCATCCAACTGCTTCGCGGGAAGGTTAGGTGTGCACTGTGTGACCCATGACCTTTCTCGGGGAAATTTCTTTTAGGGAAAGGTTCTTGTTCTGTATCTCTAGCTGGCCCAGAACTCATTGTGTAGACCAGGCTGGCCTCAAGCAATCCTCCTGCCTCTGCTTTCCAAGTACTAGGACTACAGGAATGTGTTACCATTCCTGACCGGGAACTTTTCTCTACCCCTTCATCATTTCTGAGTGCTTTTGTAATAAGAATATTACTTGTTTTTTTTTTTTTTTGTTTGTTTTTTGAGACAGGATTTCATGTAGCCCAGGCTAGCCTTGATCTCCTGTTCCTCCTGCCTCTACCTGCCACCACACCTGGCTCTCATATTTATAGTTCCCCTGCCATTTTTTCCCTCTTTTCTTCTTGTATTACCACTAAGCTCACAGAGTCATCCCCACACTTAACATTTAAACTACAGTCAGCGGCAGAATGGAGACGTCCTCAAACAATTTGGGAGATTTGGGTTTTATTATCTTTCCTGTCATTTGTCCCATGTAGGCCTCACCCCTCTGAAGTATTCCTCCTCGGCAAAAAGTCTTTATAAACCAAAGCTCCCAACCAACAGAATTATTGTATTATTATTATTTTCTGCCTATGACAATTAGGTTGTAATTTTGTCAACTGGGCACAAGTTACAGTCATGTGGAAAGAGGAAATTGAATTTGAGGAAAAACCTCCATCAAACCTGCCCCCAAGCATGTGGGTCATTTTCTGGATTAATGATTGATGTGGGAGGGCCCAGCTACTTGGGATGGTGCCATCCCCGTGCAGGTGGTCCTGGTTGTATAAAGTAGGCTGGGTAGGCCATTGGGGGAAAAGCCAGGAAGCAGCGTTTCTCCACGGCTTCTGCTTCAGTTCCTGCTCTGACTTCCCTCAATGGTGGACGTGACCTGTGAGGTGAAAGAAACTCTCCCCTCCCCACATTACTTCAGGTCACCGTCTTTATCACGGCAATAGAAACCCAGTCGCGACACAGACCCGAGATATTTACTCCCTGTAGATCCTGGTTACCCAAATGCTCATCCCCGGATGGGAACCAGCACCACTGGCACCACCTGGGCTCTAACTGCGGAAGCACATGGTCTTACCGGACCCACTGAATCAATGCCCATTTTTCAGTAAGATGCAGGGCTGACCCCTAGGCCCAGAGAAGCCCTGGTCTGGGTTCCCCAAGTCCCTCCAGAACTGGAAGGGTGGGAGACATTAGCCACAGCGGTATCACTAACACACACCAGGCCGCCTGAGAGGTGTAGAGCCTGAGCTGAGGTAGAACTGAGTGGGAAACTGAGTTTGCGATGCCAGGGCTCTGGGGTCAGGTGAGCCAGTCGATCTAACAATCCCAATGTTCATCATACTCAACAACAAGGTTTTGGAATTTGAGTTTGGGCACCGAGGGTCAAACCTCGGGCTCCGTGCATGCTAACTCTGTGCTCTACTCCTGAACCACATCCCTAGTCTTTTCCATTTGTTTAAAATTTTGAGACAGGTGCTCATGAAGTTGCCCGGGCTGGCCTGGAACTTGCAACCTGGGCAGGCCTTGGATCTGTGAGCCACCCGCTTCAGCCTCCAGAGTAGCTAGAATTGCAGGCAAGCACCACAGGCCTGGCAACAGGAATTTTAATTAAGGAGCCAACGGAGCAAGCGGTATGGAACCAGGTGATGCTCACAGGATCAGAGCAGCCTGATGGCCGTTTGATCCATTTAATCCCGGGCAGCTATATTCCTACTTGGTCTATGTAGGTAAGTAGGTTTTGTTGTTGTTTGCTTTTTATATAAAGAGGAAGAGAAGGCAGTGTGCATGTTAACATTAATTTCTGAACTTCCTTCTCCAGGTGGGGAAAGGCCCATGGGAATTTAGTTCAGTGCTCCTGGGCCTGTGGAAGGAGCGACCTATGGGACAGTGTTGTGAGGATGTCCTGCAGCTACTGTCCCTCTGTCATTCTTGGCTGTGTGGGACCTTGGCCCTCTGCCTCTGGGCTGTGTGGCCGGATGCAGGCAGGAGCCCCCACCCCATCCCACTTCAGGCCCGATACCGAGTGGTGGAGGCATCCGGAGAGGACTCACATCTTTGGGGCCAGCTCACTGAGCTCCCTGGAGGTGACCTTCTGTGGCCCTGCCTCTGGCAGCCCTGTCACCTCCCTTCTTCGTGAGCTCCGGGGTCCTGGGACACAGCCAGCGTGCTCCTTGGTCATCTGCAGGAACACACAGAAGGAGCCATTAGGACTGCGGCTGTAGGAAATGACTCAATCAGGTCAGCACCCAAACACCCCCAAGGTTTACCTGGCTTTACCTCCCGTCCTTTGCTCCAGGCTCTTCACCTTGCCGGGGTCTCACCTTAGGACTTAGTTTAAATGCCCCTGGCCGCCTTCTGTCCCTTAGGATGGGACCTCCCATGCTTACTCGGTCATATCCCATTACTTAATAGGCATGACAAGCTAACAGCCAGGCGGTACCTCACTCTGAGTCCTGCCCTGTTTTAAGTACCTGACATCCATTAGCTCATCTAAATGAGCTAACCACCCGGCCAGGCAGGCATTGTTCTCCCCATTTTCCAGAGGAGGGAACTGAGGCACGGAGAGGTTGCATAACTGTCCCGAGATCACAAAGCTGATAAGTGACAAACTAATATTTGAACTGAGGTGATCTGGTTTCGGAGCCGTGCAGGATGCATTGTTACCCCTCAAGGCCCTTTTTATCATTCTGCAGTCATTCCGACTCTTCCTCACAGAGGCATACGTATCTCCGTGGCAGGTGATTTTCTGTCCTATACTACAGTCTTAGAAAAGTGCCTACAGTTTACCAATAATCGCTGTAAGGATGAATGGATTGCTGAATGAGTAGGGTTATTCGTAGACTCTCGGGACTATATACTTTTTGGAGTATATAAGATGTCATCCCTTCACCACAGTTGCTGTGAACTTTAGGACCACATAATGAGCAAATGCAGACTTGTTGCGCAATGGCTGGGCCTCTTCAGGCTCCTCCCACTGCTAACTCAGGTTCAAGCTCAGGGGGACATCATGCTGAGAACCTGAAGCTAATGCAGATTCAGGCTTAGCAGGGTACCACCACACCAGTGCTGGCGTCCTGGGCGGCACTGAGACTGTTGTTAAGGCTAAAGGGCTCCGGGCTTCTGATATGGCGCTCCCACCCCATGTCGGGTATTTAGGATGTCGGGGCACAAAACAAGTCAGACTCAAGCTACGATTTCCCAAAGGCTGGAACAAGGAATCCCGCTTCGAAAGAGGGGGAGGGGGAGGCACACAGAACGCTATTCCTCTGAAGCTGGCCTTCCACTAAGTGAGGTTTGGCCAGGAAGCAAGCGCCTGGAGGAGGCAGGCATACCTCTTTGGAAGAGTTTACACTTATATAATATCTTGGCTTTAGCTGACAAAAGCTTCATTCAGATTTGGAATATCCCCTTCAGGCTGGGTCTTCATTACTGCATGAAACTAAAGAGCCTGGTGAAGGCAATTATTTAGATGACTCAGTTTCTCAGAATTCTAGCGCAGTCTGAATTGTTCTGATAATTGAGGCTGAATTGGGTGTGGTGGCTGATGTATGTAATCCCTGTACTCTGGGAGGCAGAGGCAGGAGAACCAGTCCAAGTTTGAGGATAGTCTGGTCTTTGTGGCAAGTTCTAAGACAGCCTGGGCTACATAGCAAGACCCCATCATAAAAAAAAGTTAAATACAAGGGCCGGGAGGATGCTCAGCTGATAAAGTGCCTGTGGTGCAAAAACTGAGCACCAAAGAGCAGAGAAAGCCACTGCAGGTTGATTCTCAAGCCTGCAGGTATAGAAAAGCCAAAAGATTCTAACGTTCGAGACAGAATGCAGGAGGGGACTCAGAGGAAACCATTAGTTTACTGAGCTTGCTTTTTTTGGTTTTTTGTTTGTTTGTTTTCGTTTAAAAGGGGGACTACGGCGGATGGAGAGATGGTTTGGCAGTTAAGAGCACTTGCTGCTCTTCCAGAGGACCTGAGTCTGATTCCCAGCAGCCACATCAGGCGACTCACCTTAACTCTTGCCACAAAGGGATCCTCTGCCTCTGCCTCCACTCAGGTACATATACCCACACAGAGACAAGTACACATAATTAAAAACAATATTTTAAAGAGGCGGCATAAAATTAGGAAGAAAAGCCGGGCGGTGGTGGCGCACGCCTTTAATCCCAGCACTCGGGAGGCAGAGCCAGGCGGATCGCTGTGAGTTCGAGGCCAGCCTGGGCTACGGAGTGAGTTCCAGGAAAGGCGCAAAGCTACACAGAGAAACCCTGTCTCGAAAAACCAAAAAAAAAAAAAAAAAAAAAAAAAATTAGGAAGAAAAATCTTTATCCAGGCATGAGCCACGGGAGTTTTGTTATTCACCCGGAAGAGCTAGCTCTTTAGCGTCTTGTCATTTTGAACTGCAGTGTTGAAGCCTAAACTAATGCAGTGTCTCAAAAATTAACACTTGAAATAGCTTCCAATCATGAGAAGCTGGCTCCATTTTAAACAATATGACTCATGAGGCTTTGGCAAGTCAAAGATTAAGACAGAATCCAGCAGGCCCACGAACTGAGAGTGCTTCTCATAAACAGTGCTTCTCCTGGTGCCGCGTTAGGCTGGCAGCTGCTGGATTGCCTCATCTGAGGCTGAAGAGGACACAGATCCACAACATCCAGGGTGAGGGGAGAGCACTGGGGGGAGAGAAGGGGCCCAAGGACACGGGTGTGCATCAGTTTTCCCTTTACGATCTTCAAGTAGTACAACTAACTCGAAGATTACCCCGTTCACTTCTTGAGTGGATGGATACATACAGGCGTATTCTGGGCTGTATAGTCAGCCCTCAAGCTAGGGACAACAGTTCATAAACAGGACCCTGGGCTGTGTTATTCATGTCCCCTGTCTTCAGGCAGGAAGGACAATGCACATGTGCCCGAGGGGCATCCTGTTTAGAGTTTTGTTCCAGCAGTCCAGGCTCCAATCCTCGCTCACTGCCTCCAATGTCTCCTCTCTACCCTGGCATGATTAACCTTGCTTCTCTGGACCTGATGATGTCAAGGTCACTCATGCTTGCTTTTTTCCCCCCATTATTAGTGTGTGTGTGTGTGTGTGTGTGTGTGTGTGTGTGTGTGTGTCTGTGTCTGTGTGTGTCTGTGTATGCAAGTGTGCTACAGCACTTGTGTGGAGGTCAAAGGCGTGGAAGCTGGTTCTCTCCTGTCTGTGGACCCCAGGGTATAAACTCAGGTCATCAGGCCTGACAACATAGGCCTTTACCTCCTGAGCTGTCTGGCCAGCTGCTGAAGAAGCTACTCATTTCCCGTGAGTTGGATGCTAAGGCTTTCTGCTGAGCTGTTGAAAGGGAACCCAGTTCTGTGTTGAGGATCAAACCTAAGTGAGCGTGAGAAGCAAACCTCATCCCCAGCTCCCACTCTCACAGTCCTAAGAGCTGTGATTCGGAGGAAATACTTGTTAATGTGAATTTACAGGAGGGCAAATATAAATCCCCAGGCGGTGGCGGCACACACCTTTAATCCCAGCACTCGGGAGGCAGAGCCAGGCGGATTTCTGTGAGTTCAAGGCCAGTCTGGTCTACAGAGTGAGATCTAGGACAGGCACCAAAACTACACAGAGAAACCCTGTCTCAAAAAACCAAAAAAAGAAAAAAAAATCTAACAAGTTTGTTATGAATATATGTACATATATAAGAATATACTTTATCCAACACTCACCTAAATAACTTTGGATTAAATAGGAAATTTTAAAAAAGGGAATCAGGGCTGATGAGATGGCTCAATACTTAAAAGTACTTGCCACCCAAGCCTGACAATCTGAGTCATCACGTGAAAAACTGGATGCATATGATGGTGCACAGCTGTACGCAGCTGTAATCCCAGAACACCTGTGGTGGGGTGGGAGCAGGAAACAAGAGAATCATCCAGGACCTTCCGACCAACTGGCCTGGCACAGACTCGCCTCAACCATGAGGAAGGAAAGAACCAACACCCAAAAGTTGTCCTCTGGCTCCCACATGCATGCCATGACACTCATGTACCCGCATTCATACACACACACACACACACACACACACACACACACACACACACACAAATAAACAAAAACTGGAGATCGGGGACAAGGAGAGACCGTACCTTAAGACAAAGAAGTGAGGGCTGGAGACACAGTTCAGTGGTGGCGTGCTTGCCTAAGACCTCAGTGACTATCCCGGTGCTGTGTTAAGACACTATGACCAAGACAACTTACAGGAGGAAGGACTTATTTGGACTAACAGTTCCAGAAGGATAGAGTCCATCATGGCAGCAAGCAGCAAGCATGGCAGCTGGAACTGAGAGCTTACATCTTCAAATGCAAGCATGAAGAAAAACAAAACAAACAAAAACAAAGCAAAAATGAATGGGAAATGATACAAGTCTGTGAAGTCTCAAAACCTGCCTCCAATGACATACTTCCTCCGACAAGGCTGCATCTCCTAAATCTCCCCAAACAGATCTACCGTCTGGGGACCATGTGTTCAAATACATGAGCCTGTTGGGGACATTCTCATGCAAAGCACCATATCCAGCACACACAAGGCCCTGGCTTCAAGCTCCAGTAGGAATAAAACGTGAGATGAGAGAGAGCAAGACCCCAGGTAGTATAAAGTGGAGGGCTCAAGGACATGCCTGGAGACTGCAGGTGGTAGCTAAAGAAAAAAAAAAAAAAGACATGGAGATATAGGAAAGACATTTAGGAGGGAATTTATGTTCTTTTCTGTAAAATGGAAGACAAGATTGTATTCTGGAAATATCAGGGGGAAGGGATTGATGGAGATAGACTAATTTCTTGACTACAGATTCTTCTGTTAATGTGTAAAAAAACAAATGCCTATTGGATAGATGCTAATGAGCAAGACACATCAGATCCAAAATTATTGAATCCAAAATATTGCATATTAATTTGTGTGTATGTGTGTTGCTAGGACTTTGTGAGTGCTAGGTAAGCATGGTGTCGCTGAGATATATCCTGTTTTTTAAAATCTATTTATCCATTTCTTTAGTTGAGATGGAGTCTCATGGAGCCCAGGCTAGCCTGGAACTCACAGAATAGCTGAGGATGACCTGGAATTGCTAATCCTTTTGTCTCCATCTCCCAAATGCAGTTGATGGTTGTGTGCAGCTCTACATGCTTGATTTTGATTTTGATTTTGATTTTGAGATAGGATCTTATGTAGCCCAGCCTGGCCTTGAACTCACTAGGTAGCCAATGCTGGCTTTGAACTCCTGTGTGCTGAGATTACAGGTGTTCAGCACCACACCTGGCTTCAAAAGGTAACATGGTTTTAATAAGAGCACAGCTACCAGAGAAGCAAGCAATTAATTACTCAACAAATTTGCCAAATTCTTGCCCCTGTAGCAGACATTATCTACATTAGCTACTGGGTAGACCTCTGCTAACGTTCGGCACTCTGCAAGACCCTGATATTGCATGGGATGCTGCCCATTGCCCTGTTAGCCCACATGAGGCTGAGAGCCCGTCTTGAGCTTTCGGCCCTTGCTTGTCCTGACGTGGCTCCAAATAAGTGTGGGGAAAGACTGAGTCCCTCCCTTCTCCCAGTGTAGAGAACTTCTCCCGTATATGGGATATAATTGCAGCTCAAACCCTTTTGATTTATATTCATACCAGACACAGTGTGGTTGTAGCTAGGATATAAATAAACATTGTATAACTTTGGTCTCACTGTGGACAGAGGCCTGTCTTGAAAATGGCTGCCAAAATGAGAGATTCCTTGGAAAACAAATATACTTACTCTATTAACTTCCTTTAAAAAAGCAGAAACAGCCGGGCGGTGGTGGCGCACGCCTTTAATCCCAGCACTCGGGAGGCAGAGCCAGGCGGATCTCTGTGAGTTCGAGGCCAGCCTGGGCTACCAAGTGAGCTCCAGGAAAGGCACAAAGCTACACAGAGAAACCCTGTGTCGAAAAACCAAAAAAAAAAAAAAAAAAAAAAAAAAAAAAAAAAAAAAAAAGCAGAAACATGTGGCAATTTTTCCCCCAGGAACAAAAATAAAAACAAGCCCCTGGGGGGAAACCAGTATTAAACCCATTGCCGCTGGCTAATTATGCAGCATTGACAGAAGGTAGGCAGCTTTCATTTATTTTTCTAAAAAGTAAAATTGTGCCCCAGGGAAAAATACATCAGGATGCTTTTTCCACACGTCAATTGTTAAAATATTTTGGCATCAAAATTTCCTGTTAAAATGCTATGAGTGGAAAGAGCTGAACTTGACAGATTCTAAGTCTACTCAATGGATTCTTTTAATTCATACCAGGAAATTCATGAAAATAAGCTTAGCCTGGCGCTCTGGAATGAATTCTAAAATTACTTAGAGTGGAGAGGGAAGAGAATGACTCCACAAAAATGGAAGTTCAATATGAGGGTGAATTCAAGTGTCTCATATGACACTTTAGCATTTAGCTTTAGCATTTTTCCTTTGTCTATGGGCCCCTGACCGGCAATCTAAGCCATCTACAGAATGGGTATCCTGTTTGCATCATGTAGAGCTGAAAACCCATTAAGTCAAACTATCCTGAGTTGGTTTCATCTGCGCACATTCAGTAGATTTCAGCTGCTATTACTACAGATTCCTATTAATACAGAAATGACTGGGCATGGCGGCACACACCTTTAATCCCAGCACGTTGGAGGCAGAGGCAGGTGGATCTCTGTGAGTTTGAGGCCAGCCAGGTTTGTACAGCAAGTTTCAAGCCAGCCCAAGCTACATAGTGAGACCCTGTCTTAAAAAAAAAAAAATACTAAACATGAATAAACGTGACTTTGGAAACCTATTGGCTCTTGGGTATACAAATGGCTGGGTTGTTTTCCCTTCTCCCTATGGCTGCCCTCTGTCTTTCTCTGCAGGAGGCTGGCCCTGGCTCCACCAACTACCAGGACCCTTCTACCCTGGCTTCAGTAGTTGTGAGCCAAAGGAAGAGAGCAGCAGGAGAGAGGAGCTGGCCAAAGATGAGGCGAGAGTCCTGGTTTCTCCGATTCCCCCATTGTTGTGCCATCACAGACAGACTGGCTGCATCCTTCTACCAAAAGCCACAGACCCTCTCAGCTCCTCCTGCAGCTGCAGCTGCTCCCTTGGGCCGCAGGGCACGCATTTCCTCTGCTCCTTCAGGCCTGGGGATGAGGTAGCTCCCCACAGCCTGCATGAGTTTCCCTTAGCCTTACCCAGGCTGCTGGAGAGCAATGCCTTTATTCAACTCTCCTCAGTTACCACATTCGCGTCAACCATCTGGTCCCTGCCAGGACGCTGGTTGATACTGGGGGTCTCACAGATGTCACTGGGGTTTTAGGATGGGAGGTGGAAGGGGTGGGACAGGTCTGACTGAAGTGAGGAGGAGTGAGAGCACCAACTCGGGGCAGGGCAGAGTTCACAGTGCCCATGAATGTCCAAGGGGAGATGAACACAGACACTGAGAGCCGTAGGCAAAAAGTGGGGGCTAGCCATTAGGACTCTAAGCTGGAGAACGGCAGTGGAAGCTATGAGAGGGGACTAGGTGGTCAAAATAAAGAGGGGAAGAGGGAAAGAGAAGGCAGGCGTAGTGGTGCATAGCCGTGATCCTCCGTATATGGGAGTCAGAGACAGGAGAACCATCTCAGGTTCAAGGCGTCTACACAATGAGTTCTAGGTTAATCAGGGCTATATAATATGACTCGGTCTAAAAGAGCAAAGGGATTTGGGTATTTAAGTCACATTTCTGAAGGCGGCATGATTTATCTCATTTCGTTTGCTAACAGTGCTGAGATTAAGGACATGCGACAGTATGTCTAAAATGACCTATTTCAAGTTCAAACTCCTTGCACTCTGCTGTACTAAGAAGGTTGGTTTTAGCCCTTCTTCCAACACTGTGGGCCTGCAACTCTCAGACTGACCCCTAAGGGGCCACTTTAGGTCCTAAAAGTCCCACCAAGAATGCCCATTTAGCCTGTACAACTAGAAAGAAACTTCAACTGAGGCCTCTGGGGGCCAGTGACTCAAATCAGTTCTGCTTTGCTGTGCCCTTTAAAAGTCCACATTCTTGTGCCAGGAGGTGGTGGCACACTCATTTGATCCCAATACTCGAGAGACAGAGGCAGGTGGATCTCTGTGAGTTCAAGGCCAGCCTGGTCTAGAGAGTGTGTTCCAGAACAGCCAGGCCCAAACAGAGAAACTCTGTCTGGAATAACCAAACCAAACCAAACCAAAACGTCTGCATTCTTCCATTTGGACAGTCCTTTGTCAATCATTTATTCCTTAGTCCTCCCTGGCCCCACTGGCTTCTAGATCTAGCTTCCAAGACTGGCCAGGGCCCTGAGGCCAGCTCGCTTGCGAAATCCACCCGTATCTTCCTTTCCTTGAGCACATGCTGCCATGCTGCCATGCTGCCCACTCTGCTTCTCAAAGCCTTCTTTCCCCTGGCTTCAGTGGTTCCGCTCCTTCCGGTCTGCTTGGCCTGGAAGTCCTTCCTCTTTTGCCTCCTTTGTGGGTTGCTGTTTTTCCCCTGTTCCCCTTTGCCTGGGACTCAGTCCTTGACCCTTGCCACATATCACCCCGTGGCTGTTTGTTGGGGGCGGGGGCATCTCACCTACACCACGACTTCAACTATTTCGCCAAAGCATCTATTCTGACCCAAATACCGCTAAGGGTCAGGTCCATTGCTCCAACTTCCTGCTGCTGGATCTCCTCACTTGAAGGTCCTTAAGAGGACCTCAAACTTCCTAAGCTATGCTCGATTTCTGGCCTGCTTGCCACACCCTTTCTGAACAGGATCCTCCACTTTGATTTCTGACTTCGTTTTCCAAACCAGGACCCTGTAAGAATCCACACCTCCTCCTCTTCTTGATTTTTTTTCCCCTTTCAAACTGTCACCCTGTCTCCATCCCCATTGCCAGCACTGGTTCAGAACTTGCCCAGTATTGGCATCCTGACCAGTCCCTACCTCCAGTCTCTCCCCATGGCGCCTGCCATGCCCTGGCTTCGATTCCTTCCCCGTTGCTCCACCATCAAACCCAGGGTGCAATCCAAGCTCCTTTCGTGACATGGTCCTCGTCCGTCCCACTAGTCTCCGTGTGCACTGAGTTCAACCTGGTGAGTTAGGTGATCACACAGGTCCTCCTCACACTAGTTCCGTGTGGCCTCTGTGCTATAGCGCTTGCTGTTTCTTTTTGGTCTGGAAGATTCTTGTCCCCTGCTCTGCCAAGCTCACTCTGTTCCTCTTGTAACACCCAAATGAGCAGTCCCTTTGAGGACCATCCAAAGCACCCCCCCCCCAATGGCAAAGGATGAACTTCCGATAGGCTGCAATGTGCATCAGCTATCACGTCCCTCAAGCTGCATTTTAATGATCTCTTCATCAATCTGTTCCTAGCAGAATAAAAGACATTTGGCAAAGGAGGTCTTTCTCTAACTCCCTGCTGCATGGGATGTTTAAAATGATGCTTGATAAGTGTTTTCTGAATGACAGAGCAGTTAATTAATATGATGAGTAAACAAATAATCACTGGGTCCTTTCCTGGGTTTGGCCCATTGTGTGGGGTTTCTTCGACCTGGTTTGCCCTGAATATTGCTCAAACCTACATTAGGTCTTCTGGCTGTTCCCTGTGTTGACCGCATGGCCTAAACTCCATCTTCCACATCTTCAGCTCATGTTTCAACCTTTGCCCCCTTGCTACACTTCCATTTCCTATGACAGCAAAGCTGCTGTGGTGACAACAGGCATTTGTCATTTGATTGGCTGTGATCACAGGCATGGTTGTGGAAGCATGTTGGAGGTGACAATCTGCAAGCCCTGCTTGGAGTTTCATTTCTAGGTGTTTTCAGAGTCTTGAAGGTCAAGTTGCCAGATACCAGCTACTTTTACAATCGGAATTTACCAGGGCCCATTCACTATGGACAAGGTCATCCTTTAGAGTGGCTTCCATGGTCTCCTCTGGAACATTCCATGGTCTCAGGTTTATCATGAGGTGACTGGTGAGGTAATTACAGCTTCTTTGAGAAGAAAAGAAGGATAAATACATATAGAAACAGAATTCTAAACCATGTAGCTCTAGAAACTAAGATGGGCTGATTTTCCTTCCTCCTTTCTATTCCTACCACTGTACAGACTGTCCAGTACCGTGGAAGCCTCCACATTTACCCACTGGAGTCCCCAAATAAAGATCGAAAAAACTGAATTAAGTTCATTACCAGTCTGATGTCTTGCAAATGGCAGAGAGGGTCCTGTTTTATTCTTTTGGAAAATTCTTGTATCTGCAGTTTTAAAAAAATGCAATATTTCATTCATGGCATGGCCTCTTTTGTTTGGTGCACACACACACACACACACACACACACACACACACACACACACACACACACAATAAGTATTACCTTAGTCTTCAGTTGGTCAGTCTGTTCTTTCAGTTTCTGGCACATCTGTCTTCCTTGGGAGATCTTTTGAAATATGTAAGAATTTAGGGAAGGGTCTCTCTGAGTTGTTGGTGTCAACTTCAAGTGACATTTCACAGATTTAACTCCTATGCAAAAGAGGCTAAGTTTGGCTACCATTCATTTCGACTCAGCACAGTTTTACTAAATCTTACAAATAGGAATCTGTGACAATGAGCACCATTTTTATTAAGGTTTCAAAATGCTTCTCTAAATAATAGTTTAAGACACTACCTGTGAGAGCTTCTTGGCAGGTGTGTGTGGCAGGCTCCATCTGCAAAATTAAAGAGTGAGAAGGCATTGGTCCTGAAGACTGACCCGTGACACTGTTGTTCAGAATGCCTTGTGTCCTGGTCATTGAGGAGGCAGCACAAAGCTATGGTCCAAGCTGTGATCGATGTGTTGAGGTAGAATTTCTCTGTGACACTGTAACTCTGACTGAGTGACACTGCTTGTTGTTGCTCTAAGTCTCCAAGTTCTCGGTGGTAAAGTGGGGACAGTCGAGAATGTACTTTATAGGGCTACTCTAGGGACTAATTGGGGCACACATGAATGTGCTGACACTAACATGTGGACTACTCCAGCATTTCTCCTAGACGTAAGCTGCATGAGGGCAAGGACCACTGTCAATCTCGGCACAGCTCTGTTGCTGATGCTCTTGTTAATACCAAACATGGCAGCCAGATTCTAGGAATAATACAATATGCATTAAATGCTAACCGCATCAAGATGGTGGTGGTTCCTACTGCTGCAGGATGACTGGACAGGGGTTAAACTCTTGAGTGACTCACCTTAGGGTCTTGAGAAACACACATGCCAGAGAGATACACGACTGTTCAACGTTGACTCTGACCATTATGGATATATCCAGTAAAGAAACCTATTGGGTCCAGCTCTCTAATTTAAGCTGATAGGACTGGTGGGGGAAAATATCAGAGGCTTGACCTCAAGCACACTGACAAATTCAAGCACTGCTGAGGAGAGATAAGTGGACATCTACTCTGATCCCACGATCCACGGGCCACTGAGAGCCGGCCACGTATGAAGGTGCTCTTGTAAGAAGAAAGAGGAACCCCAAAGCCTCCCAATATCACAGGAATGTAGATTTCTCTAGGACAGGAAACAGCCAGTCAGGTCAGGTGGGCTACTGGCTGCAAGTGTGTGTGTGTGTGTTGTTGTTGTTGTTGTTGTTGTTGTTGGGGTGTTTGTTTGTTTGTTTGAAATGGACCCTTTATGGTCCTGGCTGACTTGGAGCTCAAAATGTAGACCAGGCTGGCTTTGAACTTACATAGATCCTCTTGCCTTTGCCTCTAGAGTGCTGGGATTAAAGGTACACGCCACCATGCTCTCCAATACATTTCTTAAGTTCATCAGTATTGTTAGGGACCGTTCTCCACTTACCTGGGTTTCCTGGGAAGGTTCAGTAAGTTTCCTTTTTTGCTCTGGTTGATGTTTTCTAACACAATTTGGCCCAGACATGGCTCCTAAACTATCTTGCACAACTGTTGATTTATTTCTCAACCCAGGAGAAAAGCTGGCTTGGTTAGCTATTGTAAGTGGTTTATTAGTTATGGTATTTCTAGGGATTTTCACTTGGGGAGCAACCCTAGAAAAATCTGGAAGCTGGTAATGCACTTGACCTGGACTGTATTTGAACCGGTGGCCTGAACTTGCTTTTTCAGTCAGCCATCTCTGGGGTGTCTGCCCTTGGCAGTTTCTGTGTTCATCACCGGGACCTTTAGTTCTACTTAGAAAGCTTGGAGCTTCTTGGTGGCTCTGCCCAGCAGTCACTGGTGTTTCTAAGGGAGAGCTACTATCTCCTGTTGTGCCTGGAGAGAAGCTGGAACTACTGCTATTTTCTGTACCACTTTTGGAACTGGGTTGGTCAGTGAATTCTGGACTTTGTTCCTTGGGGCAATAGCTCTTTCCATAACGTGAAATGACACTTTTAAGAATGGCTGTGTCATCAAGATGGTCAGCATGCAAGGTCTCTGGGAGATTTTCATAGCCAGGGCCTTGTCCCCTTAAGAATTGCTCCCTGGAGAGTCGATGGAGTAAAACATCCGAAATGTGTGACTTTGGGGCATCTCCTTTATTAGCTGGACCACAAGAAGCCAAGGTGCACTGTTTATCTTTATCATGCCTGTTGTTGACAACATTTGCAGTGACCACCGCTGTGTTCTGGCACATCTTACAGCAGGCAGACTTTTCCTGAGGGTCCTTTCCCGACAGAACAACGTCTTCCCAGACAGCAGGGTTGTTGTTTGTTGAGGTCAAGTTGTAAGAGCTGCACATCTTCATCTGAGAGAAGACCCCATCGTAAGGCAAGTCTTCCTGTTGTTTACAGGTTGTGTCTTCTGAAAAGTCGGCTTCGTCCATGATGGTGTGGGCTGATGTCTGTGGTCCTCTGCTGCCTGGCCTTGGCATTCTTAATGGTCACAATATGTCGTCTGGCTTTCATTGAATGTCTGCACTGTGTGTTCTATGCTGTCAGAAGAGAAAACAGCTTCATTAGAAAATGTATCAGAATAATGTATGAAACAATGCTTGTTCTGGTTTCTGTGGAGGAACAGAAACAGATGTTTTTCATTTAGAGAAATTCAATTACAGACCTGAAAGCAGAAATCTCAACCAAAGGATGACTCATCCTAAATACTGTTGAGAAAAAGGGTGAGGGAAGGGTAATAATTTTTAGCCATTAAATTTTAAGGAGATGTGCTCTGTACTTAACCATATCTTGATCACTCTCTTGGGAGGTTCCATTTGGCGTTTGTTCTCATCATTTCTCAGCCTTTTGGTGAAGATCAAATGTGGAGTTGTTCTCTCAGAGTGAGAGCTTGAAACCCAGGTAACAGGTTATTTAGAGTTGCTACCCATTACTTATCTACACATCCCTGACGTCTCCGAGTCACGTGATGCTTGAAGCTGGCTCAGCTCAGACATGGCCACTCAAGTTCTCCATTCTGTTGCCTTTTCTAAAGTAGTATTTTATTTTCTAATTGATATACAATAGTTGCAAATATTTGTGGCACACAATATGATGTTTTTATACGTATATGAAGTAGTAGCATTTAAAAAATACAGGGTCTAACTGTATAGTTCTGACTGACCTGGGACTCACTATGCTAACCAGGTTGGCCTCCAATTCAAAGATCTGCCTGCCTCTGCCTCCCAAGCGGTAGGATTAAAGGCGAGCAGCACCACACTGGGCCTAAGAGTACCTTATTTATCACTTTGAACACATTATTTTTTATAGTGAAATATTAAAAATCTTCTCACTGGGTGGCGGTGGTGGCGCACGCCTTTAATCCCAGCACTTGAGAGGCAGAGGCAGGCAGATCTCTGTGAGTTCGAGGCCAGCCTGGTCTACAGAGCGAGATCCAGGAAAGGCGCAAAGTTACACAAAGAAACTCTGTCCCGAAAAACAAAACAAAAATCTTTTCTGAGAGCTATTTTGAAATATTTATCTTTGTCAAGTGCCTCATTGTGCACTAGAATATCAGGACATACTCTCCCTAGACTAACTTTGTAGCCATTGACCAGGTCCTCCCCATCCCTGCCACAGCTCTGCTAACCATTGTTTTGCTCTCTGCTTCTATGGGATCAGCTTTTCAATGTGTGTGTGTGTGTGTGTGTGGTGTGGTGTGGTGTGTATGTGTGCACTGATTGAATGAACATATGTTTGTGGGGGGGTGTGCTTGAACATGTGTGCATGTGGGGTTTCTGAGACAGGATCTCTCATTGAGCCTGGTGTTTACAATTGACTAGACAGGCTGGCCACTGAGCCCCGAGGACCCTCCCACCTCTGCTTGCTCAGCACTGGTTCTACAGGCACCTCACAGCACACCCGGCTTCTTACATGGGTGTTGGGGATCAAATTCAACTGCCCGTGCCATGCAGCAGGTGTTTTATTGACCCAGCCATCCCCCAGCATGGGATTAGCTTTTCTGGATTCTACATAGGAATGATCAAGTACTTGGCTTCCTGTGCCCGGCTTACTTTACCTCACATAGGTCTCAGTGCTCTTTCCCCTCAGCTGTCTTCCAGTGGTTTCCTCTTGTTGTGTCTTAGAAGAGCACAGAACAGTGGCTCTCAAACTGTGGGTTGTGGCCCCTTTGGGAGTCACACATCAGATATCCAGCATATCAGATATTTACATTATGATTCATAACAGTAGCAAAATTACAGTTACAAAGTAGCAACGAAATAATTTTATGGCGGGGGGGGGGGGGTGTCACCACCACATGAGGAACTGTATTCAAGGGTCTCAGCATGAGGAAAGTTGGGGACCACCAGCATAGAAGGACTGACAGGAATGTGCACAGGTGGGGTCTTTTGAATACCTGGAAGACAGGCTGCAGCCAAACATCCCTCTTCTAGGGGGGGGGGGGGCCCAGGCCAGAAGCTTGCCAGGGAGGCTTTGCCTCAGCAAGCCCCTAGCAGCTGCCATAGCCCAGAGGGCAGGGTGGTGGCTGCCAAGTGTCTTGGGGATATTACTGGGAAATGGTCAGGGTACAGCTGGCTGCCACTGGGTACAAATGCTTTTTGCTACAGAAAATCTACAACATTCATTTAGAAGACCGCTCTTGATTGATGAACACCTTAGAAGTAGTAAAATCACCTCAGCTTTTAGACGGCTCCTGCTCCCCAAGAGCACCAGTCAGGTCCTGAGCTCTACTGATGCAGGGTGACCATAACCACTGGCTAGTCCCGCCCATCTGATGATGGGGTTAAGTGAACAGATCTTTGAGGTCCTTCCTCATCCAGATTTTTATGTCCAAGAACTTGTGATTTATTAGTTAACCTCAAAGGCTGAAATAATATGCTTGACAAAGAAAAACATTGAACTAAGTTTCCCTCCCCACACCCTCTCAAAAAAAAAAAAAAAAAAAAAAAAAAAGAGGAGCAGAAACTTAAGGCACATGGGAAACACCAAACAAAGATCATAGTTTGTGGTTGCACGCCAGTGTTACAGAGCCCGGATTTTAAAGAGTGAAAACTGCTTTGGGGAGGGGAGGAAGAGACCATGGCCACAGGATTACTTTGCCATTTGTATAGAGGCGGACGCTGACTGCAGACGGGAAGGCACATCTGTGTGAGCAGAATTACGAGTCACTCCAGCCCAAGCCGAAGGCAGCAGGAAATGTTTCCTGGGACAGACGAAGACACAATGGGAGAGCTAGAGTCAGCCCTGGACCTGGTTCTTCCGCCTCCACCATTAGCTGGAAGGCATCTAGTCGTTTAGTGTTCTCTCCCTCTCTTCCTCCTCCTCATCTACCTTTTCTGTTGTTCTATGATAAGAACTCACTATAGCCAGCTGGCCTCAGACTCCTGGGCTTACATGGCCCTTCCGCTTCAGCCTCCTGAGCAGCTGGACCTACAGGGTGTGGTGGTGCACACCTTTAATCCCAGCACTTGAGGCAGAGCAGGCAGATCTCTGTGAGTTCGAGGCCAGCCTGGTCTACAGAGTGAGTTCCAGGCCAGCCAGAGCAACATAGAGACCCTGCTGATAGATGATAGATGATAGATAGATAGATAGATAGATAGATAGATAGATAGATAGATGATAGATGATAGACAAACAGATAAGAAAGATAAAGGGCTGAAGAAATGGCTCAGTAGACAAAGGTACAAGCCCCATGTTCAAACCCTGGGAACCACACACAGGAGGACAAAACCAACTCTTGAGATTTGTCCTCTGACCTCCACACACATGGTGTGGCACAACACAGCCACAGTCACACAGATTCTCTCTCTCTCTCTCTCTCTACACACACACACACACACACACACACACACACACACACACACACACACACACACACTGTTAAAAGAAAAAAGGAAAGACCTCACAAAGATGAGCCAGACGTCCAAGGAATTCCCTCATCACACACAGAAAAGCCAGCTTCAGAACTACTGTTGTCTCCCTGGGTGCACACCCAGAACGTCACAAGGCCCTTTTCTAGAACAAGGCACCCCACATCCTTTGATTATCCCAACAAGCCCCTTACAGGCAGCTGGAAAGAACCGGAACATCTTCGCGATGCCACCCAGCGCAGTCTTGGAATCTGAAGGTGTCTTCTGAGAGATTCTGGTGAGAACCCAACAGAACTTTTGGCATCACAACTGCCCCCACAGTGACTCGAGTATTGTGAACTCAGCGGGGGCTCGCAGTCACTCTGTGGGACAGAGGAGCCCCGGGGCCCCAGCCTGTGAGAACACCTTAGTCCAGCCCTGAGCAGAGGTGTGCAGGTGCCCACTGGGCTGACAGCTCTTCCCAGTGTGGTTTACGACATCGTCAACTCTGAACTGGGTGCCGAAGCGCTGGCCTAAGCCCACTAACTTGCCCGTGGAGGAGAGGATGGCTGGAATAGCTGGATTCTGAGAAATCAAAGATATCTTCAGTTTGGAGGTGGGGGACCACAGTGTAGAGGCAAAGGTCGGTCGGCTGACCCTTGTTTCCGGCTGGTAGGTGGTGTTTCTTCTGTTTACTGGGTCGGTTTCATGATAGCATCACTTCACATCCTGGGAGGTCTGTTTTCATCACTGGGTCATGGGTTGGATTTGTTGGTGATGTTTTTGTTTGTTTGTACTGTAGTACCTGGGGCTTGAACCAGGGGCCTCACAGATATTAGTATCCTACCACTGAGCTACATCCCCAGCCTTCGATGCTGAGGATGACCTTGAACTTCTGATGCTCCTGTGTCTATTAGAATTTCTATTGCTATGGTAAAACATCATGACCAAAAGCTACTGGGGGAAGAGAGGGTTTATTTCATCTTACAGCTCTTGGGTCACACTCGGAGTCACTGAGGGAAGTCAGGACAGGAACTCACGGCAGGAACCTGGAGGCAGGAGCTGAAGCAGAGGCCATGGAGGGACACTGGTTCTTGTCATGCTCCTCATGGCTTGTTCAGCCTGCTTTTTCACCAGGACCGCCGCGATCCTCCCCCAAACATGGTCAGGTCTGTCAGCAATACTCCGTTCCCGGTACTAACCTCTGTCTTAAGAGTTTCTAGCAGGGCGGTGGTGGCGCACACCTTTAATCCCAGCACTCGGGAAGCAGAGGCAGGCGGATCTCTGTGAGTTTGAGGCCAGCCTGGTCTACAGAGTGAGTTCCAGGAAAGGCGCAAAACTACACAGAGAAACCCTGTCTCAAAAAATACCAAAAAAAAAAAAGAGTTTCTATTGCTGTGATAAAACACTGTGACCAAAACTAATCGGGGAAGAAAGGGTTCATGTTACAACTCCTAGGTCACACTTCAACACTGAGGTAAGTTGGAACAGGAACAAGGCAGGAACTATTGAGGCCACAGAGGAATGCTGCTCACTGGCCTCTTTGTTCAGCCTGTTTGCTTTTATATATATACATATACATATATACATAATTTATTCATTATGCATACAGTATCCTGCCAGCATGTATCCCTGCAGGCCAGAAGAGGGCACCAGATCTCATTACAGATGGCTGTGAGCCACCATATGGTTGCTGGGAATTGAACTCAGGACCTCTGGAAGACCAGCCAGTGCTCTTAACCTCTGAGCCATCTCTTCAGCCCCTAGCCTGTTTTCGTAAAGCACCCAGGACCACTGTCCCAGGGGTGACACTGTCAATTGTGGTTGCTTGAATGAGAATGGCCCCCTTAAGTTCATAATTGGTGGACAAGTTTAAGAAGGATTAGGAGGTGTGGCCTTGTTGGAAGAGGTGTGTCACTGGGAGTGGACTTCGATGTTTCAAAAGCCCATACCAGGCCCAGTCTCTCTCTCTCTCCTCTCTGCTGTCTCCTCTCTGCTCTCTCCTCTTCCTCCCTTCCCTCCCCTCCCTCCCTCTCTCCCCTGCATTCTGTTTGTGGATTAGATATAAACTCAGAGCTACTGTTCTAGAACCATGCTTACCTGTCTACCTGTTGCCATGTTTTCCACCATGATGGTCACAGAATCAGCCTCTGAAACTGTAAGCAAGCCCCCAATGAAATGCTTTTTTTTATAAGTTGCCTTGATCATGGTGTCTCTTCATGGCCATAGAACAGTAACTAAGACACCAATAATACACTGGGTCCTTCTACATCAATTATCAATCATGAAAACACACCATATGCTTGCTTGCCCATAGGGCAACCTAGTGGCGGCATTTTCTCAACTGAGGTTCCCTCTTCCAAAACGACTCTAGCTTTTATCAAGTTGACATAAAACTATGCAGTACATAATAAAGCTGATTAACACCATGGAAAGATGGACTTTGGACTACAAACTGGTCAGGACAATTTAGAGATGACTAGCTGAGATGATCCAGCCTAACAGACTACTCACGCAAGGACTTGTGAAAAGTCCTGAACTTTCCTATTGTGACTGGACAAATGATACAGGACTTGACAATTAACCCCAAAATTTTCTTTTCAGAATCCCCTAAAGATGCCTTCACCCTAGAAAGAGGAAGTAATTTTAAGAAAACAACACCCACATTCCCAAGAGGTGGGATGGGAGATTTTTGGTTGTTTAATGAGTTATGGATATTGTCATTGTTTATGATGGTTGGTTACAAGTTGTTAATTGTTAATGGTCAGGAAAAAAGCTGAACATGGAGATTAGATTCAGAGGTTTTGTTTAAAAAGAAAGAAAAAAGAGAAAAGAATATGAATATGAAATAGATCACTGAATCTATTCTGAGAAAAAAGATAAAGAATAATAGGATAAATGGGTAGATGACTGAATCTACACTAAAAAGAAAAAGAGGAAGATATAAAAATGACAAAAGGTAGATTACTGAATCTATAATGGAAAGAAAAATACTTTTAAAAAGGAATTACTTGTTTTAAATAAGATAAGTAATGAAAATTTTTAGAGTTTATCAGATGTTACTGGACTGGATATTGTTAATATATTAATGGAGTTTTTTTGTCTGAATCTGTCAAATGTTAGTGGACTAGACATCATTAATGTAATTTTGACTGTGTATATTGTATATACTTATTGGACATAATTTTTCTTGTATTAGTTATAAGCTTTTTTTAATTTTAGACAAAAAAGGGGAAATGTGGTGGTATTGTGTTCCCCAAAATATTGTGCACCCTAATAAAGTTATCTGGGGTCAGAGACAGAACAGCCACAATATTAAACGTAGAGGATAGGCAGTGGTAGCACATGCCTTTAATCCCAGTACTTGGGAGGCAGAGCTAGGCAGAAATCCATGTGTTCAAGGATACAGCCAAGCATGGTGACTCACGCCTTTAATCCCAGAAAGCGAGCCTTTAATCCCAAGGAGTGGTAGTAGAAGGCAGAAAGGTATATAAGGCGTGAGGACCAGAAACTAGAAGCATTTGGCTGGTTCAGATTTTAGGTTTTGAGCAGCACAGTTCAGCTGAGAGCCATTTGGCTATGAGGACACAGAGGCTTCCAGTCTGAGGAAACAAGACCAGCTGAGAAATTGGCCAGGTGAGGTTAGCTGTGGCTTGTTCTGTCTCTCTGATCTACCAGCATTGACCCCAATAACTGGCCTCAGGTTTGATTTTATTAATAAGAACTGTTAAGATTCCTGCTACATCTGGTGCCCAACATTTGTGGTACGAATTCATGAAAAAGCTGCTTGCCTGTGGCCTTGTGGGCCCCAGCTCAGGCCTGAGCTACACTCAGCTGGTTGTGGTGGCGCACACCAGTAGGATTTACTGAAGGAGGCAAAGATAGGAGAATTCTGAGTTTGAGGCCAGCCTAGGAGGCTTGGGAGAAGCTTCGGCCCGGGCTGAACCACAAACTGTGGTGGGACCATGGAGGCAAAAGCTGCTCCGAGTTGCTGGCTCCTTCTCATCATGTTGGTGACTGTGGTGATGCTGCTACCTGGGACGAAAGGTTTATTACTGCTGGTTCAGAGAAAAATTGCCAGGACCATCGTGTTACAAGAAAGCATCGGCAAAGGTCAGTTTGGAAAAGTTTGGCAAGACAGATGGTGGGGAGAAAATGTGGTGAAGATTTTCTGTTCTAGGGAAGAATGTTCATGGTTCCGAGAGACAGACATTTATCAGACTGTGATTGCTCCAAACCACAGAGGAGGCAAAAAAAAAAAAAAAAAAAAAAGTCTGCAGGGAACCATGACCATGCCTAACAGTGACTTTGAAATCTTCAAAAAGATGACAGGATCCCACAATGATGGTTCCACATGAACTATGATAGTACATCCTGTCTCTACCCGCTGTGGGGAGGATTACAAGTGTGCCTCATCATGACAAATTCATGCTGGGGATGCAATCCCAGGGTTCCTGTATTCTTAGCCAATGCTTTACTGACAAAGCTTCCATCTGAGCCCTCATTTTATTTTTTGAGACAGGGTCTCAGTTAAGTTGCCCAGTTGGCCTGGGACTCACTTTTACAGCCTACAACCACCTTGAGCTTGTGATCCTCCTCCTGCTCAGCCTCCCTCACAGCTGGAAACGTGGCCCTGTACCACCAGGTACAGTTCCATGACCATCTTTTGATCTCAGAGGCCCCCATCTTTTGATCTGCGAGCCAGGTAGATGGGAAGATGTCTGTGGCCCAGCTGTGGAAGAGAAAGCCAGAACAACTTCTTAAATCTCATCTCCCTCCTGCCCTCCCCATGTGGTACCCATCAGCTCAGCCACCTCCCTCTCATGATCCCAAACCCACGCTTCTGAGACCACCTGTGCTGACTGAAATGACAGTGTGGCTTAACTATTAGAGACAGTGATGGGAACCTCCCCCCGCACCCCCGAACTCTTTCTTATACTGTCATTTAGAATATGACTGACTTAGAATCAGGAGCCTCGAGGGCCCGTTCCGTCACATTTTGTCCCGCACAATGTAACATGCTACCCTGTCGTCAGACGGCAATGTGACAGTCAGCACTGTGGGTAAAACAGGGGTGGTAGCAGGAGAAGCTCACCTGCATCTTGGGGTCCCAACATCCCACGGTGAGGAGTCTTGCAATCCAGGCGAGCCAGCCTTTAACTCGAAGTCGTCATGTTTTATTTCTTTCGGTCACCGGAAGTTGGTTGCCATCGAACGACAGAACAAAAGCAGCCCTTCAGAACTGTGGTGTGTCGCCTCTCCCGGGTCCTTTTAAGCAAGGGATTGCTCTGAGAAGTCTCACGGAGCTTCTGATGTGATCTAAAGTTTTTTGTCTTTGTTTTCAGAGTAGTCAGAGAAACACGTGGTTCACTCTTAATCTTTATGTGCTCTGCCTTTATTTCTAGCTGTGGATTTCTGTTTATCTACGAGGGGAAAAAAGTCAGCTGGTTCAAAATAAGTCCCAAGCCACACCCAGGGGTCAGATAGTCAGGGGTTTTTGTATCCAGTCTATGGTGTTTCTAGATTAAAATATTTGCAGAGGTAATGTGATGAGACCGCCTCCGTGAGGGCTGCCTTGGATTCCCAGCTGGTAATCCGACCCGCTAACTGGCTCTCAGCCCTCTGGCTGCCCACAAATGCGGTGTCTATGACGGTAACTGTATCTCATTCTGTGTGGTGGCCCAGCTTCCTCTTGTCATTGTGGAGTGACAGCAGGAAACTGGGATGGAGCAAGAGATCAATCCTCCCTCGAGAGCCAGGTGGGTGCATTATTTATAGTCAGGCTTGGGGCCACCGTTCTTCCACGAGTGGGCATGAATGCGGTGACCAGCTGCGAGAGCGTTCACCTAGAGGCTATTTTGAAAGTCTTTGAAACTGAGCAAACCAGCATTTGGAGAAACACCTTCTCTTCGCTGTCGTTTTGTCCAGTTTTCCTGTTCATGTAGCCCTGTTCTCGTCATAGACAGTTTAATCTGCACCATACATAACCCATGGACCTTGACCATGCTCAGGGAACACTTGGGAAGCAATTGATTTTCTGAAAAATAATTCTCACCATAGACTTCTTAAGTGTTTATGGGATATGTATACATTCACGTGAGGGGATGCGCGTGGGGGTGCAGGTATGTGTGTGTGAAAGTTAGAGGACAGCCTCCCATGTAGGTCCTCAGGCACCTTCCACGTGTTTGAGACAGTCTGTCACTGGCCTGGCATTTCACCACGTAGGCCAGGCTCTATTTCCCACCTCACCGTCACTGGGATCAGACGGGTGGGCCATTGTGCTTGGCTTCTCTCATGGGTTCTGGGAATCTGAATTTAGGTCCTCACACTTGCAAAGGAAAAGCTTTTACAGACCCATCTCTTCATAAGATTTTAAACACACTAGATTTTAAAGAAGTATTATACTAATAACTTCCGGGCCAGTAAGACAGTTCGGCAGGTAAAGGCCCTTTCCGCATAAGCCTGGAGACTTGAGTTTGGCCCCCGAGACCTACTCCAGGCTTGACAGAAGCACTTTTACCCACTGAGCTATCTCAAGGGCCCAAGAGATGGACATGTGAACAATGCCTGCGCTTAGGAGGCAGAGGCCAAGGATCACAAGTTGGAAACTAGCCTGTTCCACATAGCAAGTTCCAGGCTAGCCAGGGCTACATAGTGAAATCCCATATGTGCTAGGGGTATTGGTAGAGTGCTTGCCTAGCATGCATGAAGCCCTGGGTTGGATCCCCAGCATCAAATGAGCCACGTAGCATGCACCTGTAGTGTTAACATCCAAGGGGTGAAGTCAAGAGGATCAGGAATTTACGATTATCCTGGGCTATAGAGACAGTGACTTCAGGTCAGCCTTGGACCCATCTAAACAAACAAAATCAACCAAACCAACCAGCCAAACTCTTACCATATCGCTATGTGCCTGATACTGTTGTAATCAGTTTACAAACATCCATTATTACATGTGATGTTTTAAATATTGTATCTTACTGTGAATGGGGGAAAGGGTTGTGGGGAATAGGTTAGAAAAAAACTCCTGAGAAAAACAATATTAGAGAGAAAAGGTTTTCTTGTCAATGTCGAGGCAGGAAAGAGTTCTGGGAGGACAAGCATTTCAGACTGGAGCCTGAGGGACTGGAGGGACCCAAAGTCAGCTATGCGAAGTGTGGGGCGTTTACCCACCAACCTCACAGCTCCCCAGAGTTTTCTTGAGTGTGAACAGCAGGAAATATTGGACAGAAGGATTTATATTGCAGAGATAAACAGATAGGAAATAAAGGATAGCCTCGAGAGGGTCTGGAACCTTTTCCAACAGGCCCCGACTGTCTCTGCCCCAGGGTATTTATAGAGATGTCAAGGGGTGGAGCAAAAGGCCTCCCCCCCAGCACAGCCAAGTACAGACCATCTCAGACTCCTGCACTCAGGCCCGTGGTCCTGATCATCCTCTGTGCAGACCTGCTGGGTAAAGCCACGAGGAACCTGAAAACAGGCTCCCACAGCAAAGAGACAGAATGTTCTGGACTGAGGTGTCAAGTCTACAAGACCTGAAAGTGAGAAAGAACTTTGGGTGTCGGCAAGTTGAAAGCCGGTGCGGCGGTGGCAGCGGCGAGGCCTAAAGAAGTACATTTCAGTACACATGAAAAAGCTTAGAAACCAAGCAAGTGTATGTGTGCAGTACATACAGTACAGGAGAAACTGAGGTGTACGTGTCCAATACATATGAAATAATTTGGGGAGAAACTAAAGTGTGCGTGTGCAGTACATATAATTTGGGGAGAAAGTTAACAGGCACTGGCTTGGGAGAGCGCATGAGAAAAAGGAAAAATGAACCTGCCTCCTTGGCCACACCTGCTATTTTTCTGGTATTGTACAATAGAGATCACACAGATCAATATGGAAATGACCTCAAAGAGCAAAAGATGTGGAGTAACAGAAAAATACACAGGGCACACAGGCCTAGGAAAAGATTGTCTGTGTTCACCTTTGTTAGAATATTCTGTCTCAGGTGCTGAACACATTTGTGGTCAACTAAGGTTTACTTTTTAAAATGAAAATTGTAAACTTTTGTGATGGCGTTTCATGCGTCCCACGTTGGCCTCGAACTCACTATGTAACGGAGGATGCCTTGAACTTTTGATCCTCCTGCCTCCACCCGCAGAGTGCTGGGATTACAGGCACTAGGAATCAAACCCAGGGCTTTGTGTATACCAAGCAAGCACACCACCACCCGAGCCCACATCTCCAGCCCTAGGCTAGCACAGAACTATAAGAAGCAAAGAGAGGATGACTTTTTAGACACAGCGTACCTCCCAGACAAAAGAGTTGTCTCAGTGGCCTAAGTGAAGCTGCATCTTTGTTTTGTTTTCAAAACAGGGTCTCACTATGTAGCTCTGGCTATCCTGGAACTTATTGTGTAGACCAGGCTGGCCTCAGAGATCTGTATGCCTTTGCCTCCTGCGTGCTGGGAATAAAGGTGTGACCCACCATGTCCAGCCTGAAGATGTATCTTAATTAAAAAAAAAATCACTATTGCTTTATTATATGTGTATGGATGTTTTGCCTGCATGTATGTCTGTGTACCAGGTACAGGTCAGAAGAGGGTGCTGGATCCCCTGGAACTGAAGTTATAAATGATTGTGAGCCACCATGTAGATGCTGGGAATCAAACCCTGGTCCTCTGGAAGAGCAAGTCAGTGCTATTAACCTATGAGCCGTCTCTCCAGGACCTTTATCTTTTATATAAAAAAGTATATGTTGTTGTTGTTGGTGTGTATGTGTGTGTGTGTGTGTGTGTGTGTGTGTGTGTGTGTGTGTGTACCTGGGTGTGTGTATCTGCATGAAGTGCCATTAAAGCCAGAAAAAGATATCAGCTCCCCTGTAACTGGAGTTAATAAGCAGTTGTGACCCACCTGATTTGGGTGCTGGGAATTGAACCTGGGTCCTCCGAAAGAGCAGCAGATGCTCTTAAGCCTGGATCCAGCTCTCCAGCTGTAAAGCTGTATCTTCATATATATGTTGATGATGTGCTGCCCAGGAGGCCTAGCTTGTCTCTTTGCAGAAGACAGTCTCAGACTGTAAACATCTGGAGGAGGAAGCTGCAGGCCACGCTTTCTGAACACTCTGGCAGCATTCACACACACACACACACACACACACACACACACACCCCGGAGGAAGGCTTTACCAATTCCCTGACCCTGACCCTGACCCTGACCCTGACCCTGACCTGGGGGACGGCTTTACCAGTTCCTATGGGTCTGAGGCATTGGGGTTTTTCCATTATACACAGTCACAGGGGTTTCCCTCTGTTCTCCACAATTCCTCTAAGAACAAAAGGAGAAAATGTGTTTACTTCCTCTACTATTGTCACACATAGGAGTGGAAGCTAATGTACTATAGGACCAAAGTCCTGGGCCTTACTAATCCTCCTCCACCCTCACCCCGGCATGAGCCATCCTAAGCCAGCTATATATTGGGAACATTGTAAACAAATAAATGCAGTGCATTAGGGTTGGGCTGTGTCTATTTTAGCTTTAACACACACGTAGAATTTAGAGCAGTGCTTGCCATATAATGTCTCATAAATACCAGCTTGAAAGCAATATAACTGAAGCCCGTGGGATGGTCCAGCCGCCGAACCTGACAAGCTGAGCTTGACCCCACACAGTGAAAGAACAGACTCCCCAAAGCTGTCTTCTGGCCTTGCCACAGGTGTCATGGCACAGGGGTGCCCACCAATTCAATGTATGCACACAGAATGAAATGAATTAAACTGTGTGACCAAATATTAAAAGGGCTGGGGGTATAGCGCAGTAGTAGAGCACTTGTCTAGCATCCCAGTGACCCCAAATTTAAGCCCTACAATTGTCAGGAAAAAAATAAACTATATAGCTATTATATAGGAATCTTAGCCTTTCAGCTAATCTGTATCATTTTAAAAGCTAAGGATTTGAAATGCAAACCTGTTATAAAGTTAAAAAAAAAGGCAGTTATCAGTACTCCCATAACTCTTGTAAACAAACAAACCTACATAACTCTTCAGAATAAATTAGAAACCCCCATGATTATGAAGAAAATATTAGCTCAGCTGATGCTGAAATGCCAACCTTTACGGGACAGTATCAGCTTCTGTATTACATACCGGAAGTGGAAGTGACGCCCATACTTTAGGTAAACAATCCACATTTAGCTTTTTAAGATAAGCTTGTGTAAGCTTAATAGGCATTAGCTAACTCTAGGTGAGGTATTTCTCTCCTCTCTCAAGCAATGCCATCATTTCAGAGGTGGGAACATTATGATGCTGAATGATTTTGTACTGGAAACTATGATCTGCTCAGAGCACAGCAGCGCTCTGTACCTGAAACATGCTTTCGGCCACATCCAGTCACATCACAAACCTAATTAAACACTAGGAGGGAATTAATGGCGTCACCATCTGCATTCATGGGCTGTTCAAGGGAGAGGAAAACATTTAGCTAAAATTATGCCTTGATCCAGGCTCATGTTGATTACCTGGCACCTAGCATGAATGATATAATCCTGGTTTGGTGTGGCCTGCTGAGGCTTCAGACGAGAGCTTAATACAAGATAATGACCTTCCAAATAAACCTTACATAAAATGATTACAAATTTAGTGACACAGTACAGAACAAGTTTGTTGTCTTTCAGTACTTGAAGCTGGAAGTCAGTAGATTCACTGATCAGAAGTCAAAGCACTGGCATTCTAAGTTCCCTCTGGAGGCTGCGGGGAAGTCCGTCCCCTTGTGCTTTCCAGCTTCTAGGGATGTCTGCATCCTGTGACCCTGACCCCTTTCTCCATCTTCAATGACATCACAGCATCCTCCATCCTGCTGCCTCTGATGTTCCTGCCGCATCCCTCTATCACTTATCAGGATCCCTGTGGTTATCTTGGAACTACCCAGATAACGTGGAGACCCTTAGTCATGTCTGCACAATCCCCTTTGACTTGGAGGGTAACAGATTTACAGTTGGGAGATTAGCATGTGGACCTCTTTGAGGACCATTTGATTTACTATGGTGCTCTTTTGTGTTTTAGAAAACGACTTTCATCCTTTCATCCCCAAACAGCATCCTTTGTGTCTCCAGAGGACGCTTTAACCTCCAATACCTATTCTGATGTGGGGCTTTGTTACCCCATGGAACCACCAGAATTTGTTAAGGTGTAGTAGATACAACTGGAGGGCATATCTCAAAAATGTTTAATGTTTAAAATCAAACTTTAATTAAAGTTTTGATAGTTGCAAATACAAGGGTGAATCTTAATTATGCTACCTGAATTTTTTTAAAGGCTATATATCACATTCTATTTATACAAAATTTCAGATAATACAAGTAGATAATTAGTTGCCTAGGGAAGAGTGGAGGTTAGGGAGCAGGAAGAGGGATTTCCAAAAGGCAAGAGGAACTTTAAGAGGTGTTAGATGAATAAATCGGTTGTAGTGATAGTTTCATTGGTTTTCTTAAAGAACTTACCTCACATGTATGTATGTATGTCAGAACCTGCCTTTAAATGTATACTATTTATTGTATGCTGGCTCTAGTTCCAGCAAGCTGTAAAAGAATAACACAGTGTGGGCTGGGGATATGGTTCCGTTGGTAGTGTCTTGTCTAGCGTGCACAAAGCCCTGGATTCAGGGCTGGAGGAAAGATGCCTTAAAGGTTAAGAGGTTGTATTGCTCTTGCAGAGGATCTGAGTTCAGTTCTTAGCCTCCATGCCAGGTAGCTCTCAACCACCTGTCACTCCAGCTCCAGGGAGATCGGATGCCTTTGGCCTCTGAGGGAACCTTCATTCGTGTGAAGATACCCCCTAGCCCCCTCACATACTCAAATAATTAAAATACCCTCCCCCCGACGTCCTGGATTTAATCCCCAGGACTACGTAAACTGGGCATGGTAGCACACGCCTGTAATCCTGGCACTTGAGAGGTAGAGGCAAGAAGATCAGGAGTTAAAGGCTATCCTGAGCTACATAACTTGTTTAAGGCCAGTTTGGGCTTCATGAAATACTCTCTCAAAAAAAAAAAGTGTGGAGGGGGCTGTAGTAGTACCTCAGCGGTAGAGTATTTGCCTTGCAAGCGTTAATACCCTAAACAATTCCTAGTTCCGCCACACAAACGAAGCCTTACAACATTAAAATCCTCCAAGGCACACAAGAACTTCATAAATGAGAGCATGTATCGCACCAGAGTAACCTAATCTATAAAGCTCAAATACCCCATTCAGATACTGGTGTTTCAAGAAGAGTGAGGAGTTGAGAGTCTTATTTCCCACGTAGGCAAAGCTCCTTAGCATCGAAGAGGAGTTCCTTTGTGGCCGGAGGCTGCTAACCCCGCCCACTTGCCCTCTGGCCACACCCACTCGACAGTCTGGCTTCAGGAATCCTGAGCCTCCCATGGGTTCCCAAGCTCCCCTGGTGCTTTATACCCTTATGTCTCTGAATACGTTGCTGGAAAAGCCCTTCTGCCTCTGGCCTCTTTAGTTAGGTGGGTGGTCCTTACTCTCCCACTCGTCACCTCCACTTCCTATCTGAGCTTCCTCGCCATCTTGTTTTTATTTTTTTCGAGACAGTGTTTCTCTGGGTAGTTTTGGTGCCTGTCCTGGATCTCGCGCTGTAGACCAGGCTGGCCTCGAACTCACAGAGATCCGCCTGGCTCTGCCTCCCGAGTGCTGGGATTAAAGGCGTGCGCTGCCGCTGCTGCTGCCGCCGCCGCCGCCGCCGCCGCCGCCGCCGCCGCCGCCGCCGCCGCCGCCGCCGCCGCCGCCGCCGCCACCCAGCTCCTCGCCATCTTTTAACTAAGTCTTTTACTCTGTCCCTGTCACTATTATGTATTAGGTTCTGCCAACCTGGGCACATAGTGGAGATTCAACTTTTATATTATGGAATTGGAATTGGTAAATGCTGGAACCATCAATGTGTCTATATGGGAAGGAGCTCTGGTAAAGAGTTCAAAGGTCACTGGAAGAAGGGACAAAACTACTTATAAAAGTTGGTGGGAGTCATCCTCCTGCAGCCTAAACCAGAGCAGCTAGCTGGTACTCAGAAGGAAGGCAGGTCAAAGCCGGAGGCTTCAGGAAATGGAGACTTAGTGCTGGTATTTAATACCTGCAGATTGGGTTAGAAGCAAGACACAGAACAGTCCTGAACAACATGAGTCCATCCCACATGCCAATGAGACTGTCGTGTATTTAAAACAAAAAGCAAAGATAGAACCCGTTTGCTATGGAAAGATCACGATTGTTCTTTTCCTGGGTAGTTTGGGTGAGTGTGGGTACAGTGAGTGATGACATTCAGAATCTTCTTCCCAAAGGAGCTACTTTCAAACTTACTCTTTCTTAGGCCCCTGGCCTGCCCCTCCTCAAATACACTGTTCCCTGCCCGCTGTGGGCCTTTTCTTCACGCCATTCTTTCTGTGTGAGGCACATGCTCCACTTTCTTTCTGCTTTCCTTCCTACCTATTTCTTCCTCATCTCTTAGCATGTCACTCACTCCAGAACCTTCTCTCACCCCAGCACTAGGGCAGGGTCCTCCGCTACAAGCCTTCAAAGCTCTCAGTATCTCTGCGATGACATTTATAAGGGCATCAACTATTGATGGGAAAGGAGAAGTGAATGAGAGCAGTGAGGTGGGGGAGGCGGGTGTGGAGAAGATCCGCCGGTGTGTGTGAGGAGAGTGGAAAACCACCAGCTCAACAAATGCACGAAGCTGAGGTTGTAGCCCCGTCAGATGTAGCTCCGTCGGTGGAAAGGTTGTTTAGCGTGCATGAAGCCCTGGGCTGGATCCTCAGCACGTGGTGGCGTACACTTGGAATCCTAGCACTTGGGAGGTAGAATGAGGAACAGAAAAGTTCAAGGTCATCATCTGCTCCATGGTGAGTTTGAGGCTATCCGGAGATATGCAGGACTCTGTCTCAAATAAAACAAAATGGGGCTTGAGAGAAGATGACCCAGCGGGTAGAGGCTTGCTGCCAAACTTGAGGACCTGAGTCTGACCCCCAGGGCACATAAGACAGAGGGAGAGAAACGACTCCTGCAAATTGTTCTCTGACCTCCATGTATATACTGTATCCCAATGGATAAAACATGCAACAACATCTTCGAAATCAAAACAACAATAAAAACGAGGGTTGGGTTCTAAGCTCCGTCTTACTGAGAACCTTGGTAAGTGGTCTGAGGATCTGAACCTTTTTCTCCCTCATCCACAGGATGGGAACGGAGGCTTGTACAGGGATCAATGAGGTGAGTAGACAGAGTAGCAAGACCTTGTCCTTAAAAAAAAGTTACTTAGTTCTTTATATCTCTGAGCTAAAGGTCCTACAGGGTCATGCTGGTTCAAAAGCCAATGTCTGGGAAACATCCGTGACAAATAATTGAGGTGGAGTGTAACCACTAAGAGTAAAAAGAATTCTATATGATGATGATTTAGGTTGCTAGGATATGCCATCCAAAGGAACCTCTGGGCACATTTGCAATCCCATAATTAAGACTGATAATAGCACCATAAAACAGAGGAATTATCTTCAGAGGAGAACATCTGAGCAAGAGCAGTGAACCAACTCTTTAAAGTTAGGCTCAGGACAGTCATAGAGACTCCTGCCTCTCTTCTCTGTGACTTACCCTACTCAGTGGTCCTCTGAGCAACAGGGTAGTTCGTTTGCACATGGCACCACATGGATCAAAAGCACTTGGCCTCATCTGCTGCCTGGCAGCCTCCAGGTCATCCCACGGCTGTTTCGTTTGCATTATTCAAAAGCTGGTGAGGCTGACGTTCCTGTGAAGCCACACTATGGCCTAGAGTTCCCATTGCCAAGCGCTGGTCCAGCCCTGTGCTTTTCTCCTGGGTTGTTGCCTGTATTTATATTAGATCACTTAATTCCCTAATAGTTCTTTACATACTAAATATTTAGTATTGATCCTTTGTCAGTCACATAGGGCTCTACTTGTGATTTCATTTTGAATTAGTAGGGGGCATAAAGCGAGATATCAAAAGCATAGCCTTGAGACAGATCGGTTCTGCTGTTTACCGGGCAGGGTTATTTAGCTTTCTGTCACTGTGATGAAATACCTGAGATAATAATCAACTTAATAAAGAGACGAAAAGTGCTGGCACTAAAAGCATGCACCACTGTGCCCTGCAATACACACACACACACACACACACACACACACACACACACACACACACACACACACGGTGTTGGGAATTAAACAGGGTCATACATGTGCCGGGCAAGCACTGTGCCACTGAGCTAATATTCCCAGCTTTCATCTTTGAATTAAACTTTTTTTAGATCGTTTTATGAGTGTTTTGCTTGAATGTGTGTACCACATGCCTGGTACCCAAGGAAGTCAGAAGAGGGCATCAGATCCCCTGGAACTGGAGTTATGGATGGCTGTAGAGCCACCATGCGGGTGCTGAGCCCTCTCTCTAGCCTATCATTTTACGTTTTGACCAGACATGCGTTGGACCATCTTTTTATTTTTCACATTTCTCTTTTATTTGGAAATATTTTGCCGGGCAGTAGTGGCATACTCCTTTAATCCCAGCACTCGGGAGGCAGAAACAGACAGATTTCTGTGCATTTGGGGTCAGCCAACAGAGCAAGTTCGAGGACAGGCAGGGCTACACAGAGAAACCCTAGCTAGAAAAACAACAACAAAACAAAAATGTCCTGGGTTGTACCTCCTGGTTCACCGGCTCTCCATCCATCGGTCTCTTAGTTTGTCAAACCTGGGCACTGAATTTTAAATTTCAGTTGTTTCCCTCTTTGATATTGCTTTATTCCCTATTATTTCAGTTGTTTCCCTAGAAGTTTTATTGGATTCTTTTTTAAAAACTGCCTTTTTTTTTAAGTCCTTGATCCATACTTTTATGTCTTTAAATAAACATTCTTATTTTATGATATGTGTCATACTTCAGTTTCAAAGTCTGTGTGGCTAGATTCTGCTGCCTTTTTGTCCTCTGTGGACATTCTCATTCCTTGTATAAGCTATCATGTTTCTTTGTGTAAATTCTGATTTGATGAAGAGTTCCCATTTCTTGGAACTTTTTTCTATATAATTTTTTGAGGATCTGGTTAAATTTGGCTTCTCTAAAGATAATTTGGTTTGCCTAACTGGTTGGGAATACCATCAAACCAAAATCAGGTTAAAGCAAAATGCTCCAGGTTTGTTGGTTTGTTTTTGACAAGCTTTAATTTAAAATTAAGAGGCAGGTAAGACTGGAGAGATGGCCTAACTCTTCTAGAGGACCAAGTTTGGTTCCTAGCATCCACATCAGGTGGCTTACAGCTGCCTGTGACTCCAGCTCCAGAGGATTCCATGTCCTCTCTGGTTCCCATATGGCATCATTCACATAGGCACACACATATAGGTGAATAAAAATAAACTTAAATCTTTACAATTTAAAAGTAAAAAGCATTCTCATAGGATAGAGTTCTCTAACTTCTCAGCGATGTCCCACCAGCATCATTGAAACATGGTATTTTCCTTGTTAATATATATTTTGTTTTTTGTAGTCCTTCATTCTTATTTTCGTGTTTTTATTTCTTTAAATATTTAAACATTATTTTATGATCTATGTCTTGTTTCAAAGTCTGTGATATATATTATATATAAAATGCTCTTAATTGCACTTATTAAAAAGTATATATGTAAATATATATATTTTGTTTTTTAAAGATAGAGTCTCACTATGTAGCCCTGGTTGTCCTGGAACTCACTCTGTAGACCAGGATGGCCTTAAATACACAGAAATCCACCTGCTTCTGCCTCCCAAGAGCAGGGATTAAAGCTATGTGAGGCAATCAACACCCAGCTCTTGTTACTTTTTTTTTTTTTTTTGACCATTAAATGTTTTCAAGTAGAAGAATGCACAGTCTGATGTATGTATGTTTTTGGAAAAATGATTTGCAAGACCCTTCAACCTGAGTGACTAGGAAGATGCACATAACTGATAGCAGAGACAGAAAGTCAAATCTACAGAGAAGAGATGCAGGAAAGAAATGGTTCACTGAAATACTTCCATTGTGCTTTACCATATCAATAACCACAAGGAATTTATGAATATGGAAGAATTATAATACCTACCTCTGAAATAGTACAAGCAGCTAATTCAGTTGTTTCTAAGAACCCGGTATTAAGGGAGCTGGCTGAGAATAACAATAAGGGTACCATTCATTTATTCAGCAGCTTCGATGTGTCAGCAGCGATGTTAACCATTTCATAAACTTTACCTCCTGAAGCATCATAACAAACCTTATTAGAGGAGAGCTCATTATCTGCGTTTTACAAGTGAGGAAGCTAAGGCTACAGAGGACGCCTAACTTACTCAAGATCACCCAGTCGGAAGGGGCCCCGAGCTGAAACTCAAATCCAGGTCTACTGGCTGCCAACACTATCTCGAAACAGTTTTCCATGACACACACCTAAGGAGAAAAGTTCCTTGGAACAGTGGTCATGGCCATCACCAGAGAGATACTGAAACCAGGATTTCTTGTGTCCAACCCAGTAAAACATTAAAATTTCATCCCAGTGGAAAAATAACCAATGGCTATAATATAATGTAACTGACATCATCAACTTCACACCAGAGAGACTCTAGTTTGAGTATTTTATGAAGAACAAACTAAGATCTATTCTTTGGTGAACTCGATATGGAGACATAATGGAACGGGAATGTAGCTGCTGAAGCTGAGTCAGCTCGCCTCTCTTGTTTTTCCCGGGAACCAGCGCTCCTGACTTCAAAAGGAAGCTTGCTTTTCCAACAGCTGGAAACGCCAGAATTGTGACACAGTCTCAAGAACTGAGGCTCCTTGTTCCGACTTTCACACGGGACCCTCTGTTCCTTCCACACAGGCCCCTTTCTTCCTCACATCTGCCTCTTGGAAGACTTCCCCGGGGCGGGACAGAGCCCGCAGGGAAGGAGGCACTGGCGTGGGGCTCCGGCGTTCAAAGTCTGAACTAGACCCGGCCTGAACTCTGATGTTTATTGTTCCACTTTTCGGCGTCTGAAGGAGAAACTCGAGAACAATAAGCTTCTAGTCCGGTGGCGGAGGACCGCTCGGGAAGCAGAGCAGGACCGAGCCCCACAGCCCGGGAGGCAAGCTAGCAGGTTTGCAGAACGAGGGAACCACGGCTCGCTTGGCCCCGCCCCCTACTCGCCCGGCCCCGCCCCGCCGTCGCCATTGGCCGGTCCAAAAGACGCGGGGCGTTGTCGGTTTGAATGGGAGAGCCTGGAGCTAGGCGCAGGCGCAGAGGAGCGCAGGCGCTGAGGGCTGCTGGCCGACGCTGGGACCCTCGGAGAGGCCGGGGCGGGGGGGAGTCCGGAGCTCTGGCCCACGTGACCTGCCGGGGGCGGGCGCCGGGGGCGCGGGCCGGCCTCCCGCGGTGCCCCTGCCTGGCTCGGCGTCGCCGCCGCGGGGACCCGCCTGGGGCAAGCGCCGCCGCGGTCCCGAGTCCGCGGCCGGAGGCACTCACCCCTGCAGCAGCGGCATCGCGTTCCCGGCCGCCGCTGGCCGGAGGGAGGTGAGCGGAGCCTGAGGGGCCGACCGAGAGGGGCGTGTGTCGGGGCTGGGGGGCGTGTGACGGGGGCTGGGACGACGCTGGGACCTCAGGGCTCCGCGGGGGGCTCAGCACCCGCACCGGCACCAGCGCCCGACTGTTTTCCTCGAGATGAAGGGAGCCTGGGGAGCTGGTTCTGCAGATCTTGAAAACATTTGCTGGGATGCAGCGACTTCACGCGTTTCCCGAGCGGAACAGACAGACAGGCATCAGGGTACAAAGCCCGCTCCCCGTGGAATCGAATCCGAAGCGCGTCGCCAGCCCCCCCCGGTCTCCAGACCAGACAGTTGTTTCAAGTCCCATTTAAACTCGTGAACTTTGGGAACTCAGACCTGTCGGTCTTCTGCTGGCTGGTGAAATGGATAGATTGTTGCAAACAATTTTAAAGCAGGCGTAAAATGTCGAGACCTTTCCCCGAAACCTGTAAACCTTACCTTCAAAAGAAAAGTGGGAAAGCCAGTTTGCTTGTATGTTAATGGCAGACAGTTAGGTAATTTCAGCTAGTTATCATTTGAACTCTGCTGAAACGAGTAAGGGTGGAAATTTTTATTTGCCTCAATGCATAATTTAACCGTACTGTAGAATTAGAAGAGGTGCGTTCTTGACTTTCGGTGGCGCCTATTGATTGGAGAGCTGTGTGGTTTGTGTTGGAAGTGCCTGTCACCAACGGAGCTGAATTTTCAGGCTGCTGCTTTGGAAGGTTACACTGAAAATTCTCCGACATGTTAGTGGCCATCATGATTGCTTCGAATAAAGAGCGCTTCTGTGTGTAGTTTGTACATGTCAGAACACCGGCTGGGTAGCCGGAGTACAAAGGGGACAATCGCTGCCGTTTGACTGAGGAGGGTGGGGGCTCAGGGATGCCGGGCCAATCCCTTCACTGTTCTCTCCAGGCTTTCTTAGGTTCTTCTTGCAAGCTATTTCTAACTTAGAATTCAAGGATCGGACTGCTTATGAACCTAGAAAATGTGGAGTGTTGTGGAAGCATGTCCCACAGAAAAGAAGTTTAACTGAATTTTCATTAAGTCAGACATACAATTTTACAAATATGTTTTAATGTAAATCTGAGATTTAATGCTAGGCTAATTACAAAAGGTAATGGAATATAGTAGTTTTAAGCGTGGCTCCCACACGCCACCGCCTCTATGCTTGGATTTGAACCCTGAGCCATGTGAACACTAGGCAAGAGTTCCATCACTAAGATGCATCCCAGCTTATTTGTTTATTTAAGACAGAGTGTTGGTAGGTTTCCAGGGCTGGCCTGCAACTTAGAATCCTCCTGTCTCAGCCTCCCCAGTACCTGGGATTATAGCTGTGCACACATTATACCTGGAGTAAAATGGATGACTTTTTTTTTCTTCTTTCGTTCATTCGTTGTTTTGAGACAGGGTCTCAGATAGCCCAGTTTGGTCTTGAACTCTTTGATCCTTCTGCCTTTACCTTCCCAGTGCTGTGATTACAGGTATGGACCCCACCATGCTTACAGTCAAATCCAGGGCAGCTGCATGCTAAGCAAAAATGGAGCCATATCCCCAGCCTTTGCCTTTTCTTATCTATAAAATATTCCAAGATTTACCTAAAAAAAAAAAAAAAAAAAAAAAAAGGACACCAGCTGTGGGCATTTATTTTAAGATTCTGTAATTAATAAGTTACTGACAGGATTGGAGCTGCTGCCCAGTCTCAAAGCGCCAGCTGTATGCAGTACATTTAAATCCCCACATGTCCCTGTCCCATTTGTGGTACATAATTCTAATTAAAACCACCTACAGGGCCAGTGTTTTGTTGCAGAGTGTGAAGAAATATTTCTACCTGTCCAACTATGGGCTTGCTTTTATTTTCGTTTAAACCAAGTTAAGACTTCCCATAGCTTTTAACCTTTCTAAAAACATGAGTAAAATGTTCTTACTTTTTCATGAATATAAATATAGTCTTCCCTGTAAAAACAGAAATGTGTTAAACTCTTGTCTTTGCATTCTTACAGAATTCTTTTTTGTCTTTGAAGTGCTGGGGGTTGAGCCCCTGTTCTTCCCCTGGCAGGCTCCCACTTGTACTCAGCTGCGCCCCCTACTCCAGCATTAGTGAGTTCTTGGCTACCTCACAGTTTTTTTGTTTTTGTTTTTGTTTTGTTTTTTTGTTTGTTTGTTTGTTTTGGTGTTTTTGAGACAGGGTTTCTCTGTGTAGCTTTGCGCCTTCCCTGGATCTCGATCTGTAGACCAGGCTGGCCTCGAACTCACAGTGATCCACCTGGCTCTGCCTCCCAAGTGCTGGGATTAAAGGCGTGCGCCACCATTGCTCAGCCCTACCTCACAGTTTTTGTCTTCTTCTCAGGCAAGAAACCCGGGGAAGATGGTTGGACATCTGTTGTGCACAAAATAATGTACTTGGTGTTCTGAGATGGCAAGAAAGGCTTCTGAGTTTTTGCAGCATTTTTCTCCTCACCCTGCCCCACATCCTCCTAACAGCTAATTTTGCTATTTCTTTGTTGATAAACAGAAACAAAAAGAACCCTACAAGGTTCCCCATTGCAGAAATATACTGCCAAATATGTGCCTCACTCAGATAGTGAAGTCTCAGAATTTGGTCCTCTCCTACCTTCTGAGAACCTCACTCCTGACCAGGGTGCTTGCCCAGGGCAGTCTGAAGACCCAACTCTCCTTTTGCTTGAGTCGGGTCCCTTAAATAGAATGCCTTGCTTCTGTTTGCCTAATAAGCTCCACCATCCTTCAGTGCCTGCAGTACTGATTGCCTGGCTTCCACAGAGGGTTGTTTCTTTTTTCTTTTCTTTTCTTTCTTTCTTTCTTTTTTTCCTTTTTAATCAGAAATTCTTCTCATATAACCTCATAAAATTAAACTGAGTAGAAACATTTCCTTCCATAGAAGATGATTATAACTTATATATATAAAAACATATATATATATATATATATATATATATATACCTATAAAAAATTCTAAACTCAAACTTTGTAGGGCCTTTCCTTTTGTTGATTGTAATGGTCTGCATTTAGGGTTCATGTTTGAAGTTGATGTTGCCTTTGGAAGAAAACTGACATAGTGCTGTTTACTGAGGAAGGACCAGTTCTTTTCAGTCTCGCTGTTCAGTTTTTAAATTGTATTGTGCATGTATTGACTGATTAAAGTTGGCGATTGACCAACATTGTTACAGTAGCCTGTCTTATCCACAGGGGATACTTTTAAGACCCCCAGGTTTGAAACCTTGAGGAGCACCTGTACAGACGTAGGTGTAATACCTGTGATAATTAATTTATAAATTAGACAAAGTAAGAAATTAACAACAGCTATAATAAAAGGGAGCAATTGTAGCAATATACTGTAATGGAATTGTCGGCATCTCGACTGTTGTGCTTTGAAGCCATTACTGTGTAAAATAAAGATTGCTTAAGCCGGGCAGCGGTGGCGCACGCCTTTAATCCCAGCACTCGGGAGGCAGAGGCAGGCGGATCTCTGTGAGTTCGAGGCCAGCCTGGGCTACCAAGTGAGTCCCAGGAAAGGCACAAAGCTACACAGAGAAACCCTGTCTCGAAAAACAAAACAAAACAAAACAAACAAACAAACAAAAAACAAAAAATAAATAAAGATTGCTTGAATGAGGGCTGCAATTCTGTGACATTTACTGATCAGGATAGTTACTGGTAAATGACCAACAGGGCGGGTAGCATATACACCAGGGATACACTGCACACAGGGATGAGTCACTTTCTTGGTAGAACTAGGGAATTTCACCATGCTACTCAGGATGGTTCATAAGTACAGGCTTGTGAATTATTTGCTTTCTGGAATTTAGCACTTAATAATTTTGGACTGCCATTGATTGTAGATATTGAAACTGAAAAGGAAAGTCACAGATCGTGAACTGCTGTGGTAGAAAATGGCCATGGGTCGTGTTTTCAACTGGGCTTGGTAACTTTTTTAAAGTTTTCTCAGAGTTGTATGCTTTCCGCTGTTGACTAATAATTGTTCCCTCTTTTTCTGTAACAGTAATAGTCACGAGACGATTTTACATTTATTTCTCTGAACACTTAATTATATAGTGTTTGTTCAATAATTTGTGTCATCTCTAAAAAGGTTAAATTTAAGCACATCCTTATTTACTAACAAAAAAACTACAGATAGGAAAAAGAAATGACAAATATATATGGATTTTTTTTTTCTTTTTAGAAATTGGGCTGAGTCTGTACTTTAGTATTTTTGTGTTGCAGACCTTCCTGAGTTTGTTTTGTTGTTAGTTTATTCTGTTTTTTTGTTCTGACATGAATAGTCCTTTAGAAAGTACTGAGAATGTGTTTAATTAAAGTTTAGAATGTCTTTAAAAAGCTACGAAATTTTCTGCTGGTGCTGTGTAAATAACCTATGAAGGTCCAGGATGCAGAGCAGCAAGGTGCTTTTGAATGTAGGCCTTTTTCCAGCTCACAAGCCCCATCCCATCCTCACAAATGCCTTTCCTTTTAATAAGCGACCTCTATTTCATTCTTTTATAAAAGTTACCACATTTTCTGCAGCTGGTTTTTATATGAATAGACCCAATTTAAGTATTAATTGTAACTAGCTAGAGATCATCTTTGCTCAAGCCATTACAACTCATTGAAAGTACAGACTTAGTGGCACATTCCTTTATTTCTAGCACTTAGGAGGCAGAGGTAGGTAGATCTCTGAGTTCAAGGCCAGCTTCATCTACTTCACAGGTTCCAGGACAGCCAGAACTACATAGAAAGACCTTGTCTCAAAAAACAAAACAAAAAAAACTAAAAAACCCAACTCATTGAAAGCTTGTTAATTTTATTGATGGACTTAAAAGATCATGGCTATTTGAAATAGTTTTGGTAGAAATGAAAATTTTAAATTCTGGAGTTCAATATGATGAGAAATAAAAGCAACTAATGGGGAAGTATTGGTTTTACTGTCTTGAACGTATTTAGTGTAAAGTCTGTTTCTTTTATTTGAACATGTTTAATGGTCTTTGACCCCACAGTGGGTGCTAGGAATTAAACACCGTTCCTCATGAATGCTAGCCGGGCGTTCTTCCACTAACACCCCAACCCTAGCACACTCATCATTCTAAATGTCAGTAGTCTTGTTGGAAACAAATCCTCATGACACATGCCTGTACTCCAGTCACAAGGGAGCAGGAGGGGAGATCAGGGTTCAAGGTCTTCCCTGGCTACATAGCTACAAGGCTAGCCTGGGTGACAAGTCCTGTCTCAGGACCCCCCCCCCAAACAAACAAACAAACAACAGGGTTGTGATGCTGTGTGTCTGTGATCCCACACTGTGAGGCAGAGACAAGGAGGGTTGTGGGGGTTTGCAAGCCAGCAAGCCAGCTGTGTTGGCAAGATCCAGGTTCGGTGAGAGACCCTGTCTCAAAAAAATAAGACGGAGAGCAATAGAGGAAGATACTCACCATGACCTCTAGCCTTTATACGTGCATGTGAGAGCACACGAGTCTGCATTCATATGTGCACACACAGCCATGTATCATCCACGCATAAAAATAAACACAAATTTTTGGGGGGCAAGATTTTTAATTTAGTAATTACTGTGTCAGAGACAAAAATGGCCAAGACTAGCAATGTTGCTAAAAGCAACCTTTCTTTGACATGGAAGATTTTAAGTGAATGGTTCACTCTCTATTAAATTGTTCCAATTGCTAAAGATTGTACTCAGAAGACAGCAGCTTTTGACCAATCTTGGTCAAGCTGACCCCGTGTATAATACAAAAAGGGTTGGTGATCACCGCAGCCCGCAGCTTCTTTCTGACATAAGTGCTGCTAAACCCCAGTACACCGGAAAGGTGCCATGCACTGGTTACAGCTGCAGTGCTTGGTAGAGATACTGGGACGCTGTTGACCTACACGTGCAGCATTTGGCAGGGAAGTAGACGCCTGCACGTGTAACCGCTGTTACTGATGAATGCTAGAGTGAAGGCTGACCCTACTCAGATCCCTTTCTGTTAGGCTCCAGGTGGCCTGGTGTTCCTTCACTTGGAGATATCATGTATGGGTTTTACTCTTGGGTTTTGGCAATCCAGGCAGCCGGATTCCTTTTAACTTTATATGATGGAAAAAATATAAATGTATGTCCGACTGAGAAAGGACGGTTATACAGTTATCCCTTAGTACCAAGTGGAGTGGTCCTAGGACCCTTGAGATATCCAAGAATAAAAATTGTTTGAGGAGGCTGGAGAGATGGCTTGGCAGTTAAGAGTGTTTGCTCTTCTTCCAGAGGACCGAAGTTCCATTTCCAGTACCCACATTGGCTGGTTCACAACCATCTGTATCCAGTGCCAAGGGATCTAATTTCCTCGTCTGGCCTCTGAGGGCGCCTGTACACACTCATGCACACATACATAAATAAAAATGAATCATTAAAAATAGCTTGGGATTGTGATTTTACTTTCATGGTATTCTTCATCATGACCAATATGAATTAATGTTAGATGCATTTGAATTAATTCCATATCACTTTTAGGCCTTTTCATAAAATTAAATGAATTCATTTCAGGTATTCTTCTGTCAGGTATGCTCGTTTGGAATCATTTCAGGTTCATTTGGAATCTCTAACTCTTGCCTTGACTGTTTGAATATTATCCTATTCATTTAGCTGGTTGGTTGATAATCACAACTTAAAGTTCTTGCTTTGTTTATTTTGTCCTTCTGGGGACCAAACCTAGAGCTGTATGTGATACACTAGGCAAGCACTCTGCCTCTCAGCTCTCCTCAGCCCTCAAGTTTTGTGGGGTTTTTTTGTTTGTTTGTTTTGTTTTTACTATTTATCTCATGCACGCACACGTACACACACATGTGCATGAGTGTATGTTTGTGTACAACATGCACATAGGAGCCTGAGGAAGTCAGAAGAGGGCATCAGATCCCTTATAATGTGTGTTTGCTGGCCCTGATGCTATTTATTACATTTGGGTTTCCAAACTAATTGGTGCTAAAATCTTGCCAACTTAATGATGCTTACTAAGACTTAATCTTAATTGGAGTACATACTTTAGGGGTGTGTGTTGCTCAGAGAGACCTTTGTCAGAACAGTTTTCACAGTGTAACCGATGAATCTAGTTTTGAAGCGTACGTGTGGTAGATTTTTGTAAGTCTTGTCTCCACAGCAGTTGAGAATAAGAGGACCTGCTGAAGTGCATGGCCATGTTTATTTTGTGAATTTGGATTGTCAACTAATATGTACTTGGTATATATGTCAGTTAATAGTAAAACTACACATAACACTTAGATATTGATGGATATTTGTTGTAGAATATTATCTTAAGATGTGTTACATTTGTTTATGCTGTGAAATATTTGTTTAATGATGCAAAGATGTGTTGCATTCTTTTATGTTGCATTTGTTTAACTCTGTGAAGCTGTGTTACCTTGCCTGTCTAAAACACCTGATTGGTCTAATAAAGAGCTGAATGACCAATAACAAGGCAGGAGAAAGGATAGGCGGGGCTGGCAGGCAGAGAGAAGAGAGGAGGAAAAATCTGAAATCTGGGAAGAAAAGATGAAGGGCGAGAAAAGAAGGGACCAGCCACCCAGCCAAACACAGAACAAGAAGTAAAGATAGATATACAGAAATAGAGAAAGGTAAAAGCCCAGAGGCAAAAGCTAGATGGGATAATTTAAGAAAAGCTGGCTAGAAACAAGCCAAGGCTGGGCTGGGCGTTCATAAGTAAGGCTAAGCCTACAAGTATTTATTGGATCCTGGCATATGTATGCCCACCCACACTCTCACACACACACCTCCCGGTCCCCCACCTCCCCAGTAATAATAATGATGATAAAGAAAATAAATTCAGGAGCATCTGTCACTCATATTTTCTTCCTTCCAGACCTTTACCTATTTTTCAGATTGTTGGATCTCGAGCATGAGATGCTCATTTTTTAGCTATCGTTGCTGAATAGAGTACTTTGTGAAGCGCAGTCTACCCCATGTAAGCAGGCCAGTGTCTTCCTTCCCAGTGCAGCTTAATGCAGCTTGCCGGTCCTGGAAATCCAGGACTGGCACGGTTCACACTAGGTCTTTCCCCTCGCTGCCCCCCCCCCCCTACTGCTGGGGGTGAGGTATAGACACATGCATCTTATGTTCCCCTGTATTAACATCCCATGCTTTTGTGTTAGGATTTTTTTTTTTTTGGTTTTTCGAGACAGGGTTTCTCTGTGTAGCTTTGCGCCTTTCCTGGAACTCACTTGGTAGCCCAGGCTGGCGTGTTAGGATTTTTTAATCCAGAGTTTAAGATTTATTTCATTTTTAATTGTGTGTGTGTGTGTGTGTGTGTTGTGCAAATCACCTTCCTACACTTACTGTTCTCTTAATTTTGCATGTATTAATCTTTATACGTGCCAACTGGTTTCCAGTTATCTTTCGAGTAGAGTTGGACTAGAAATAGACTCTGAGGAGCTGAGGATGCAGCTCAGTGGTAGAGCGCGGACTTCGCCTGCCTGAGGCTGTAGAGCAGTGCTCAGCACCTAGTGGAGTGGGTTAGAGCCATGTCTACTCACAGGCACAGAATTAGACTCAAATTAAACTCGAAATAACCAGTTCACCTAGGATAGAGTCCATTCCAGAAGTGGCTGTTTTGGCACCCTGCTTTGTTTCTTCCGTAATCACCACGATGTGCATGGGTTACTTCTGAGTTCTAATATGGCACGGCCTTGTTTTAAGTGTGTTCTCGATTGTTCCTCTTACTTACTCCTGCTCACACTCATAAACGGCTGCTGTATTTGACATGAAATATTATAACTAGATGGACTTAAGGAATTTGAATATGCCTTAGAGGAAATTAATAGCATGCGAAAGATTTAAAGAGTTTAGATGACCCGAGGTGGAGGTAAGAAAAGTAAGTTATCTCATGAGTATTGCCAATACCTGTACATCTGTTTTTAGTGTTTATTTTTTTGGATTTATTTTATGTGCATGAGTGTTTTGCTTACGTTATGTGTGTGCACTGCAGGCATGTCTGGTTCCTGCAGAAACCAGAAGGGCATCGGAAACCTTGGAACTGGGGTTATGGATGGTTGGGAGCCATGAGGGTCCCGAGACTGGAACCTGGGTCCTCTGCAAGAGCAGCAGGTGCTGGTAACCCCTGGGCCACCTCTCCAGCTGCGTTTGTACAGACCTCTGAGGAAAGAAGCAGACTGAAAGCTACTGTCATTCCACTGGAGTCAGGAGCAGATCGTTTAGGTGGATTCATAGAAGTGGAAATGTGCCTATGTTCCTTCCATCGGTTCCCCCCCCCCCATAGTGTGCGAACTCTGCTGTCAGGGCAGGAAACCTGGGGCGGGATTCTAGTCTCCACTTGGTGCATAGTTGTGCAGTGGACAGCACCTGAAGTCCACCAGCTGTGTCTGGGCATCTTCCTGTGTGGCTTTCTAATCGAAGAGTTATATGCCACTTCCTTCCGTGTGTACGCTTCTGCCAGTTCCCGGGATAGGGGGAAATACCACATTCTCTTTATTGCTTAATGGTCAGACAGAAGAATACTGCTACCACTGCCCTTGGTTTTTGGAGCATTGTTGGGAGACGCTGTGGGGGATAAATGTGTCTCGCAGATTATTAGCTGTGAGTCTCACTGGAAGTCGGGATTGAAACTTGGCCACTTTTCACTGTCCTTTCAGAAGTCTCCTTTTCATTTGCAGCTCCTGTCATTCAAATCTCATTCTAGTGCAGGTTAATAAGTGTTGAGATTGTGATTAGTGTTAGTATATATGTGTGTTCATATACAATACATGGATCTTACCAATATTACTGTCTATAAATATGCACATAACAAATGTAGTGCTAAATATGAACTGAATTTGTTAACTCTGCAGTATGAAACATGGTGAACACATTGTTACAGAGTTGGCTGAGCAGTGAGTCATGAGTCAGGAATGGCTTGTTTGCTCAGTGAGGGAGAGGTTTTAAGATGTCAGGTACAAGAGCACCTGAGAGCGTGTTGAGGCCCTGTGTTGAGAGAGAAGAGAATGAAATGCTACACAGAGTGTAATGCAGAGTAAATTTGGGGGAAATAAATTTGAGAATACTAAAACCAGATTAGCAATTTACTTAGGAGTTGCTTGTGGTGGGGCATACCCTTACTTTCAGGACTTTGGGGTTGGAGGCAGGAGGATCAGTTTCTTGGCTAAGTAGGGAATTAAGGCTAGCCTGGGCTATATGAGATGCTAGATTTAATAAAACAACGACAAACTCACAAATCCCTCCAGCAGTCATTGAGTCCATCTATGTGGTCTTTATGAGCAGTTTCCATCAGGTAAGGTCGTTGAACAACTTCATCTGTGTACGTTTGCTAATTATTAAACATGGAAATGTCTTACATTTTCACAAATATGAAGCTCACATTTTAAGTTATTAGTAAAAGTTGGAATTCCATTATCATCTTGTAAACAAGATATTTAAATACAATTTAATTTTAAGTTAGACAAATCCTAATACCTTTCCTTGCACCTCATTTTATAAATGAAGCTAAAGCCCGCAGTGAATAACAGATGACTGTCTGGTTGCCATTTTAGCTGGATGTGTCATCTAGATGTGCTTAGAGCGTCTACACTAATTCCCTTCAGTCATGTTTCTAAGAGGGAGCAAGATACACAATGGAATGGGGGGGCAGGGGAAGAGGAAGAGAGTTGTTGGGTTAATAGCTGTGAGTTATCCTTTCATCCTTAAGTTATTGCTTCCTTTGTTGGGGAGAGAAGGAATAGGAAGAGCAGTGTTGTATGCTCCTTACATGCCAAGCTGGTTGTTTATGTGAAAAGCTCATTTCCTCTAGGAAAGGTTGCCAGTCTCCCAAGACTGAATCTCCCCTCCTTACTGCTCGGCCGCTCTATCAGCAACCACTACAGAGCAAGGCTTGTTCGTTATTTACACTACGGCTGTACCATAGCAGTGACACTTGCAGGGTGTTATATGGGAGAAGAATTGGTCTTTATTGTAGACGGCAGCAGGAAGAAAACCCCAGACAATGGGTAGAAATGAAGACTGCTTAACATAGGAGATAGCCTTGCAGTGGGACTCAAAACAGGCAGCAGCTGCTCACTTTGCAAGCAAAGTAAAAAGTTGGGCAGTCTTACGTGTAAAGGCTTGTTTACAAGGCTGAAATTCCAGGACTTACAGTTACATCGTTGCTTATTTGTTTCCTGGTTTTTGCCATAAAGGTTACAGTTTCATCTGATGCGCTGCTTCTGTGCTCTGTCTGGGCGTGGACCAGCTCTGTGTTAGGGCTTGTGCTGATTCCTGTCTGCCCATTGGTGCCTTTAAGTCTGAAAACGGCTTGGTCTTTGTTCCTTAGATTGTATCTGCTCCTCTTTCCTTCTGGTGTGCCTGTTACGTCTGTTAGAGCCTCTCGGCTTGTTCCTTCTTGCGCTCAACTGCTCTGTAGGGCTTTTTCTTCTACTCATCTGTTTATTTTTCTAACTATGTCTGCTCTGCTGCCTAACTAATAATACATAAACATAATCATACATCGGATTATGAATACCAATCTTTGTGGCAGTTCATTTCATAACAGCAAAAATAGGAATGAAGGTGTTTACAGTCTGCCCATCAGCAGCAGATTGAGAAATACACTTGCTATATAATGGAGTGTGATATGGAGATAAAAATGGGCACATTGTAGCTATGGGCAACAATGATTTGGGTGCATCTCAGAAACATAATGTTGAACAAAACCCTAGAAAGCGAAATGATGTGTTGCTTAGGGCTTGTACACACTTGAGGTAAAGTTGTTAAGATAACAAGAGAGTCCATTCAGACATCATCTGACAGCGGAGTGAAGGCAGAAGTTGGGGTATCCAGGAGAGCCTCAGGGTGGTGGGGTGCACGTTGTCTTATACTGGGTTGTGTTAATTAAATATTTTGTTCTCATTCTTTCTCATATATACAGATTTCCTAAATTCTTTTTGTACCTATTTGATATTAATGCAACTATTTTAAAGAACTTAAATATACTCAGAGCATATGAATACAAATATAATTTAATTACCAGTGTGGTATCATTGAAAAAACAGATTTATAGAGTTTAGTTGACTTATTTAGATAAGTGTTGGATCTTTACTTGATTTGTTAATAGGCGTTTATAAGAGCTCAAAGCATCATGATCTTATTTTCAAATATTAATCTGATACATTGCTTTTGCTCATGATTGCTAATAATTCCGTAAGATAATTATACTTCAAACCGGTGTTAAATTGAAGTGCAGGTCTCAAGCAAACATCTTAGCATCACAGCCTTGCTTCTAATCTCTGTGGCAGCAGTCCAGCCATCCGCCGTGTCCGTAGTGCCTGGCCTGACCCGCAGCCGATGGCCTTAGCTCTTGATCGTGTACAGCTCACGTTACTTTAGGTTAATCTTTGAAAACAGGACCTCCAGCAAAGCATCTTGTATTCCTTTTACAGAAATGTTGCTGAAGTGCTGCTGAAGGGCCAGAGATGCAAGGATCTGGGACGCATTTGCACCTTTAAGCTGTCTGGCCCTGACCTCCTTTCATTATTAATAAGGAAGAAGCAGGAGCTTAGGATGTATTAGCACCAGCTCATTGCTGTACTAACCGGACAGTGCTCTGCAAACGCCTCTGCACTCTAAAGAACTCTCGACTGGCGCAGCACACAGTCATTTCGCACTTTCTCAGCTTATACTATGACTCGATGGAGGGAAATTTGATAAGCATGAGGGAAGACCATTCTTTTCATGTTCGCTACAGGTAAGACTGCTGCTCTTAGCGTGTGGCTCTTCGTCTGTTTAGACATCTCTCTAGCGCTTGTCCATTTCAGTGTTCAATTTCAAAATTCTCAAAATATGCCAACTAAATCTATTCTGCAAGCAGTTTGGTGGTGGTGGTAAGTTTTGTATACTTTGGTGGGAAAACGGTGGTAGAGACCAGATGTTCTGTAACTTATTAATATTCTCTGGGAGAACTTCTGAAGAGCTGCTTTGTATTTTGTAACTTGTGCATTGTAAATATAAAAATCTGTATCTTCAGACTGTCGTGGGTAATGGTTGGATGAGCTGTTGTGACAGTTTCTAAATGGTGGTCTTTTCTAGTTGGCCTTTCACAACAGACGGGTTCAATCAAGTTGGAAGAGTAGATACTTTCTAAACATGGCAGATCAACAGGCAGCGTGATGTTTGGTAATGAAATACTAATGACATGTCTGATAGGAACAGAGCAAGCATATTTCTGTTATTTGACATTTATTCTAGAAGTTCTGGTCCAACCATAAAACAGTGACTCAGGTGATTATGTAACAGAAGATCCTTTCTCAAAACGTGTTGATGAAACAGACACCAGAAGTTCCTAGTGATGAGGAGAATTCAAATCAGTGTCTGTCTCTCTGTTTCCCTCCTCAGGGGGATTGAATCCATGGCCTTGTGTGTGGTAGTCAAGTGCTTTGCTACTGAGTTAACAGTCTCAGCACTCAGACTCTTCCGTGTGAAGGTGTTTGTACTAAATCCTCCATCACCCCCCCCACCCCACCCCACCCCACCCCACCCCCGTAAGGCAAGGTTTCTCTGTGTAGCCCTAGCTGTCCTGGAGCTAGCTCTGTAGACCAGGCTGGTCTTGAACTCACAGAGATCTGCCTGCCTCTGCCTCCCAAGTGCTGGGATTAAAGGCGTGCGCCACCACTCAGCCTTTATTTTTTTTTAATCCTCCATTTTTTCTTAATTATTTATTTTTATTTCATGTATGTTGTGGTTTTGCCTGCATGTATGTCCGTATAAGAGTCTTGGATACTCAGGAACTAGAGTTACAGATGGTTGTGAGTTGCCAAGTGGTTGCTGGGAGTTGAACCCGGGTCCTCTGGAAGAGCAGTCAGTGCTCAATCCTCCATTTCCTAACATGCATTTAATAGGAGATTTATACTGTGAAATAGATGGTTTGTATTAGGGCATGGTGCCAAGAAAGGTTATATAAAGTTAGGGTTCCTCCCTCCTTCCCTCCTTCCCTCCTTCCCTCCTTCCCTCCCTCCCTCCCTCTCTCCCTCTCTCTTTGTGTGTGTGTGTGTGTGTGTGTGTGTGTGTGTGTGTGTGTGTGTGTGTGTGTGTGTGTTTGGGCCAGGGGTGTATACGCCATAGTGTATATTTGGAAGTCAGAAGACAGTTTGTGTGGATTGATTCTCTACTTTCACAGTGTGGATTCTGGGGATGAAGCCCAGGTCACTGGGGTCGGTGATAAGCACCATTGCCCACTGGGCCACCTTACGGGCCTAAAACTCATGTCTTTATACATGGGACTTTTCTAACCTGACTACCTCCCAGCCTAGTAAGGACATCTTTATGAAAGATTTAAAAACATCTCAGGCTGGTGAGAGCACTCAGTGGAAAAGGCACTTGCAGCATAAACTGGCAGCCTGAGTTTAATCCATGGTGTGCACTGAATGTCCGGAAGAGCTGACTCTCAAGGGTTGGCCTCACTGGCATGCGGTGGGACATGTGTGCAAGTGTGTGTATGCACGCAAACTTACAAGATGGGGCATGTGTGCAAGTGTGTGTATGCACGCAAACTTACACGATGTGACTTGTGTGCAAGTGTGTGTATGCATGCACACTTACACGATGGGACATGTGTGCAAGTGTGTGTATGCACGCAAACTTACACGATGGGACATGTGTGCAAGTGTGTGTATGCACGCACACTTACACAATAAGTAAATGTTCTTTTTTTTTCTTTTTAGTCTGAGGCATGATGGCTCAAACTGTAATCTCAGCGCCCAGGACTGAAGCAGGGGTATTGCTGTGAGTTCAGCTAGCCTGAGCTACATACTGGGTTCTAGTTTAGGCTACAGAGTAAGAGCTTGTCTCAAAAAAGAAGGAGTGTTTTCAGATAAAGGCCAGTGGAAGGCATTCAGCCTAGGGCAGGCACTTACTGTGAAGCACCTGAACCCCAGGCCGTGCCTCCGCAGACCTGAAAGCTCACTTCCCTCCTTGCCACGTACCCTGTCTGCGGCACGTGCTGCCACTGTGTAGATCCGTCTGCCCATCCGCACCTCCCGCCCTGCAGTGGTTCAGGTCCCCAGTCTCCCTCTCTACTCCCAGCATTGCCCACTCTTACCTTCCAGGAGTCACCTTAAATTTGCCACTGGGGCTCAGTGAAAACAGAGTTAACCGTGCAGCCCAGGGTGGCCCCTCGATGCTGGGAGCCAAGCTGAGCACAGTGTGAGATGCTCCCCCTCTGCCTTGGTACCTGGGCTGTACACTTTCCCTCTGCTCTTCCCCATGTTGGCGTGGAGCTCTGCACACTGTGCAGGATTGTGTCTCAGTGTTTTTGCTAAGGTTGTGCATGATGACTTGAATCCCCTTCCTGCTGCCTTGGTTTCGCTCATTCTACTCGGTGTCTAAGATTCAGCCCAGAGGCCCTGATGGAACCTTTTCTGAGCTTCTCAGTTTGCCCCCTTTGTGACCTGCGTATTCCTGTCTTAGCACAAACTGTAGTTAGATGGAAGGCTGTTTTTCCTTCTTTACCTCTCCCTTGTTTCGTTGGTTGTTAGTGCCTCGGGCCGCCCAGTCGCTTAGCATTTGTTTGGTTATGCATGCCTGTTGAACTTTGTAGGCCATAACCATCAGATGAACCAGGAACACGGTTATCTGTCCTTTGATCGTTGTAAAGAGTGGTGCGTCCGCCCTCTGGTCTAGTAAAGAACTTAGAGGAGGAGGACAGGATTGGGCCCCTGCCTGTAGGGAGATCTTAGTTTTCTTCTTCTTCCGTGACAGGTCAGACCTGACTTGCACACTGCTTTAGGACTTCACCGAGGAAAGACTTGTAACTGTCTGTAGTAAAACATACCGAGCAGCACACCAGACTCCATGCACAATCTAACACCGCATTCTGGGGAGTGTAGGTTATGTGCAGTTTCAGGTAACGATGCGAGCACTGTGTGTTAGTGTGCCCTGTGCCATGTTCGATCCATCTGGTTCCTTCGCTGTAGAATTCCTCATCTATCCCTCAAGAAGTTTCTATAGTTCAGTGACAACAGCTTTGGAGTATTTCCCTAATAATTGAGGAAGCCCCCCTTCCTGGGGACATCAGAATACTTTAGGAAATACTTCACACCTGCTTAGGAACACGTGTGCTGATAACAAAATTGAATACATTTCTAAACTTTAAAAAATCATGGTTGGCTTTAGAAAATTTTAAGTGTGATAAAATGACCCCCCCCATTTTGAGACAAGGTCTTACTGTGCCCAGGTTAGCCTCCAACTCCTGAGCTCAAGTGACCTTCCTTACCTCTTTCTTCCAAGTGCTTAATGATATTAAAAATACTTTCTAGCAATACACACTAAACATTTGTTAGTGAAATTATGTGCACTTTGGAATATACTTCAAGATAATCTGGGGTTGGAGTGAGATTGGGAGTAGAGGTGAAACATTGACTATTGGCAATTGCGAAGTTGAAAGATGGATACATTGTATTCATTACACTGGCTTCTGTAGTTCTGTGTTCCTCTGGGGCCTGTCCTTGTTTGTCCTTGTCACGTGACTAACAAACACTTAAGCGCTTTGATATCACAAGGGTCAGACTGTTGCATTCAAGTGAAAGGAGTCACTGTATTTTGTGATTATAAATATTTGACTGAGTTTAGGGAATTTGTCATAATATTAACTTGTCTCCTCATAATATATATAATAGAGTCATAGAATGTCTCTGCGTTAACAGTCCCCTAGATAGTTTTGAGTTTTATCTCAGATGTTAATTAACATAATAACATTCTCACTTACGATCTCAGGACAGTGATGTAGGTCAGCAGGGTTCTGGTTGACTGTTATGGTCTCTGGTGATAATTACATCAAATGTCTTCCAAACGTGTGTACTTGGGCTAAGGAGATGTCTTAGTGGGTAACGTGGATTACAGGCATAAGGGCCTGAGTTCAGGTCTCCAGTACCCGTGGAGTGTAGCTGCTGAGTGTGGGAGCACATTTGTAACCTCAGCCCTGGGAAAGCAGAGACCACTGAGTCCGGAGCTCACCAGCCGGACAGTGTAGCCAGGTTGATGAGCTCTGGGTTTAGACTGTCTGGGACAGACTGGGGCAGACTGTCTCAAAAGTACGGTGGAGAGCGATGAAGATGACACTTGACCTCAGTCCCTGACTTTCCCAGCTGCAACACACAGGCAAGCAAACACTCACATCCATGCACACACAAATGTGTAACTCTTATGATACCATTTTGTCTCCAGCAGATATACCAGCAGACAGAACACACCCATATACATAGAATAAATAAAATAAATTTTGTTATGTATCATGTCATTTGGACTGATGATATCATGTTGTATAAAAAAACGTACAAATCCAGAAGGTCGTGTATTTGTCCTGGTGATACTTACTGTATATGTATGTTTGCTTTATATGGATGTAGGCAAACACACAGGTCTTGTTTGTGAATGCCTTCCACGTGACTACTTCTGTTTGTCTCCGATGTCCTGCGTGACCCAGTCACCCAGGATTGAGATCACTGCTGCCTGACCACCTCCCTGCTCTCCCCCTCTGTGGAACTGTGTGCCGTGCGTGGTGGCATGTAATTCCTTCTTCTTTGTACAGTTTTATTTATGAGTATGGGTGTTCTGTTTGTGGGTTTGTCTGTGTACCACATGCCTAGTGCCCAAGGAGGCCAGAAGAAGGTGTTGGATCCTCTGGGACTGGAGTTACGGATGGTAATGAGCCACCATGTAGACGCTGGTAATCAAACCCAGGTCCTCTAGAAGAGCATCCGGTGCTCTTAACCACCGAGCCATCTCTCCAGCCATACTTGTCATAGCAGTCTTTTGCTGCTCTAAATCTCCTTGCATAGACATCTTGTGAAATTGTGGAAATATACACTGACCTTCTGTTCCTAGAAGGGAAAATGCTTGATATATATTTTTACATAATTAGAATGTTTAGGTTAAATTTTTAATAGGAAGATTTTTATACACACACACACATATACATACACACACTTTTTTCTCTTTTCCAAATGTTTCTCCTTGATAATTCTTAGGCATTCATTGGTTGGGGTATTTAGACAAAGACAGCGAGTTCAGATATCTCATCTAGCAGTTTTCATGTAAAGGGAACTTTTCACTTGGGAAAGACAAGAAAAGTTATATTAATTTCAAACCTGCATATAAAGAAATGTAAATAGCTGCTGTGGTGGTGCATGCCTGTGATCCCAGCACTCTAGAGACTGAGGCAGGAGAATCTCCAGTTCAAGGCCAGCATAGGCTACATAGTGAGCTGACTCAAGAATAGGGAAAAAAAATCTACAAATAACAGCTGACTAAATACCTGCACAAGACTGGGGCATCACCATTCCATCATGGATGGGGGAGGGGCTGTGAGACACCCCCCCCCCCCCCCCCCCCCCGCGCCTTTTCCTGAAGGGCTGTGGACAGTTAATAGTTGCTAGGAGACAGGGGGTCATATTCCCAGTAAGTTGCCCGGCTAAGTGAATGACCCCCTGCTCATGCTCATTCAAGCAACCCTAACTAGATTCAGTAGGGCACCAACGCCCTTACACACACACACACACACACACACACACACACACACACATCATAAGTGTTACACTCCCACCCAGGAAGCTAAGAGGACTCCTTGTTGGGAAGAAGAATGGTTTGGCATCCAAGGGAGGGGGTAAGAGAGGGTCAGGGGCGTGAAGTACATTGTATATCTGTGTGAAATTGCGAAAGAGTAAGTAAATTGTAAAAAATATAGCTGTTACGTTTCGGATTAGACTGATTTAATCTGTCTGTGTACTTAGTTCTCCCTGTGTCTAATTGATTTCACCTAATGTTGAGACATGTTAGAGCCTTGGTTACATGGACTTGGGTTGGTTTATAAGTTCATACATGGAAGTTACTGCTCTAGAACCAAGCAGTAGACATTGCTTAAGTCTTTTGAATTGTTAAGGAGAAAGATACCTGAGTAGAAAATTGAAAATTCCCTGTTACAGATTGCGGGTAAATCTGCCTATTCTAATTCAGGAGTCTGTGTGCAGTTGGCTCTTAGTTGATCTCAGTCCATACTTTCCCTAGTTCCATCAGGTTTCTACTCTACTTTTACAAATCCATTTTAATGGGTGGCTCTGAGGACAGCCTGGCATGTCATTCTCAGGAAGAGCATACTCCTCCTCTGACAGCTTCTCACTACTCTAGAGGTACCGTCTAGGCCAGGTTGGCTGACCAGCAAGCCTGTGGACCCTTGCCTCTCCAGTGCTGGGTGACAAGCATGTGCCGCGCCTGGCATTTTTACATGGGTCTGGGGAATGAAATCAGGTTCTTTTGCTTGCAAGGCAGGTGCTGTACCAGCTAAGCCCTCCATCCCATCCCGGAGATGTGTGAGCTAAGCCCTCCATCCCATCCCGGAGATGTGTGAGCTAAGCCCTCCATCCCAGAGATGTGTGAGCTAAGCCCCCCATCCCCCAGCTGTGATGGCTAAGCCCCCCATCCCCCAGCTGTGATGGCTAAGCCCCCCATCTCCATCTAAATTAATTGCTTTCCAGGAAAGCTTCTTGATCTTTAGTTCTCTGGTAATCAAGATATTTTGTTCCTTTATTCAATTACACTAATTGCTTGTGTGCTGGTAGGAAATGAAAAGGAGTGTGTGTGTGTGTGTGTGTGTGTGTGTGTGTGTGTGTGTGTGTGAAGTACGAGACTGAGAAAGGTAAATGGAATAATGGACGGTGGGTGGAAACACTACTTCAGATAGCCTCACTAGTAAAGTGGGTTACTCTGGGTGGGCCACTTATAATGAACTCCATAAAAGATATTTAACGACCCAATCCCAGAGACCTGAGGCTCAGAGAAATTTGAGTAGGCACATTAGCTTCAAGTTGCTTCAAGTAAGCATTTACTTTTTATCAGTAATTTGTATGTAATTCAACCAAGAGTTGGTCTGCTCCAGAGAAGCCACAAAGTCCATGTTTATGTAGATGTAACCAATCGTCTTATTAAAATAAGAAACACAGAGCCAATGTAAAAGAAAAAGCCGAGAGGTCAGAGCTCAGAGATAAAATCTTACCTCCTGCAGTGCTCCTAGCTTCCCCGAGAGAGAGCTACTTCCTGTTTGTCTGTGTTTAAATAGTCTTTCTGTTCTGCCTTCTCATTGGTTGTAAACCCAACCACATGACTGCCTCATCACTGCCTGTAAGTACCGCCCTCCAGGTCTTAAAGGCGTATGTCTCCAATACTGCCTGTATCCCTGAACACACAGAAATCTACCTAGCTCTTCTAACCATCACACTCTTGGCTATGGCTCTAATAGCTCTGACCCCAGGGCAACTTTATTTATTAACATAAAATAAAAATCACATTTCAGTACAAATAAAATATCACCATACGTTTACATTATTGGGAGTTCATCACCGGTATGGCTGTAATGTTCCAAGTATCTGTCCTATATCATTTTGCAGAATGGAAGCTTCCTGCCTTGAGCTGGCCTTGGAAGGAGAGCGCCTGTGTAAATCGGGGGACTGCCGGGCTGGCGTCTCATTCTTTGAAGCTGCCGTTCAAGTTGGAACTGAAGACCTCAAAACACTCAGTGCTATTTACAGCCAGCTGGGCAATGCCTACTTCTACCTACATGACTATGCCAAAGCCTTAGAATACCACCACCACGATTTGACTCTTGCAAGGTAATGTCAGCTTCTTATAGTCTCCCTCTCTCTAAATTAACTTACTTAGCAAACAAACAAACAAACTTCCATTCTCTTAAAAAACCAACAGTGTATTTAATGACTTCTAATTTAATGGCATTACTTTTGAAAACTAATTTTTAGGCAAAACAGTTTAGTTGAACAGTAATTAAACAGCCCTAGAGCTTAATCAAATGGTTGAAAATTAACTGTAGAAGTTTTTTTATTATTTAAAATAGGTTTCAAGATTAATGAGTTTTATCTTAACTATGCCTCTTCTCTTCTAGGAAACCTGTTCTTTGACTTCTCTGTCTCTCTCTCTGTCTCTGTCTCTCTCTCTCTTTAGGTTTGTTTGTTTGTTGTTTGTTGTTTGTCTGAGACAGAGTTTCTCTGTGTAGTCCTGGCTGTCCTGGAACTCACTTGGTAGCCTAGGCTGGCCTCGAACTCACAGAGATCCACCTGTCTCGGCCTCCCGAGTGCTGGGATTAAAGGCGTGCGCCACCGCCCGTCTGTATCTTAAGATTTAAAGATAGTTTTAACATCATTCACTTTTCACATTTATGTCCTAGGACTATTGGAGATCAACTCGGGGAGGCCAAAGCCAGTGGCAATCTTGGAAACACCTTAAAAGTGCTTGGGAACTTTGATGAAGCGGTAGTGTGTTGCCAGCGACACCTGGATATCTCCAGAGAGCTTAATGACAAGGTAATAAAGACGGGAGGCCAGATGACGGTTATTTCACTGAAATAGTTTTGTGTTCCAATACTGCTTCTGTAGTTTATCTATAAAGTAAAAGAGAAAACAGATTTAAAAAAAAATAGAAAAAGCAAATAGCAAAGGATCCTTCTTCGTGAGTAAAATCATGTATTTGACCCTCTGTGGATGGCACTGGGGATACCTCTTTTCCTTGACAGTAGTACTGAGGATGTTATAAACATGGGGACTGGCACGATGGCTCAGTGGGTAAGGGCGCTTGCTGTGCAAGCCTGGTGATCTGACTTCAATCCCGGGAACCTGCGGAAGGGCGGGAGGAGTGAGCCCTGGTCTCCACATGTGCCCGGGGTACACGTACTGCCACACACATCACGCACACACACACAGCACTAACACATAAATAAACCATGAGATAAGCAGTGTAGCCCCTGGCCTCTGATTTCAGAAAGTAAGCTTTGTTGATGTCTCCATCTAGGTGGGAGAAGCGAGAGCACTCTACAATCTTGGAAATGTGTATCATGCCAAAGGGAAAAGTTTTGGTTGCCCTGGTCCCCAGGATGTAGGAGAGTTTCCAGAAGAAGTGAGAAATGCCTTGCAGGCAGCCGTGGATCTCTATGAGTGAGTACAGACTGTGTGGGCCTGTGAGCCTGGATGCCTCCAGGGTGTTCTTTACTCAGTAGTAGGTTTCCAGGTCTGTCAAAGATGGAGCAATAGCCGGGCAGTGGTGGCATACCCCCTTAGTCCCAGCACTCCGGAGGCAGAGGCAGGTAGATCTCTGTGAGTTCAAGGCCAGCCTGGTCTACAGAGTGAGTTCCAGGGCAGCCAGGGCTGCACAGAGAAACCCTCTTGGAACACAACAACAAAACAAACAAAAAAGAGGTAGGACTCGTGAGCTGGTCAACTGACTGTGGTAGCACACGCCGGCCCTACCAGTTTCAAAGTCCACATTCTGAGTTCCAGGATGGCGCAGTGAGATCCTGTCTTTAACAAAACCAAAAACCTAAAACAAAAGCTGGAAAAATGATAGGCTAACGGGAAAACTAACCATTGGAAACAGTCGTTTAAATGGTACTGCAGTGCCGGAAAACTGCAGTTTCGCTTCAACTGCAGACCAGTGCCCCTTAGTGGTGAAAGCAAGAAATAGCAGTGCTTAGTTTGGGGTAAATTTAGTGTTTGGCCAGTACTATTGCCTGGCTATGGGGCTCCAAGCTCATCTCTTGCTGACTCTGAGTAAAGACCAGATGTTCCAGTGAATAAAGAATTCCAGTATTTCATTACTGCCCACCTCAGAATGTACCTCTAAGATTTTGCCACTGTAACTATATGCTGACTTTTTTTCTGATACAAAAAAAAACTCTGGGGCTGGGAGTATAGCTCAGTGGCCAGCACTGGCCTAGATGCGCTAGGTCCTGGGTTTAAATCCCCAGCTATGAAAAAGAGAAATTCTGTCTGTCAATCAACTAAGAACTTTCCCCTAAACTTAACAGTCTCGTCCCTTTTTGTCATCATTAGGGAAAACCTGTCGTTGGTAACTGCTCTAGGTGACCGAGCCGCCCAAGGACGAGCCTTTGGGAATCTTGGCAACACACACTACCTCCTCGGCAACTTCAGGGACGCGGTTATAGCTCACGAGCAGGTAAGCAGAAGGCCTCGGAGCCAGAGCGTTTCCTCCGTCGGGGTGGAGGGCCGCGATCGGACGGTCTTTGGTTCTCTGTGTCTGATGAAGTTTTTCTGTTCCAGCGTCTCCTCATCGCAAAAGAGTTTGGAGATAAGGCAGCTGAAAGGAGAGCGTACAGCAACCTGGGAAATGCGTACATATTCCTGGGAGAATTCGAAACCGCTTCCGAATACTACCGGTTAGTCAGACACTTCCGTGGGTAAATGTAAAATGAGTAACTGTGCATCCTGGAAGAGCACATTGGCTTTGGGGGTGAGACTCGTTGGTCTCACCGGGGGTGTCACTGGGTGTGCGCCAGTGTCAGGGCCTAGGCTCCCAGGCCTGTCTCGTCATCTGTGGTAGGCAGCAGGATCTGGATTTGGGGGTGTCGTGAGAACTGGGTGAAAGGATGTGTTCACTTACCCGGTCGGTACACAGTGCTCAGGAAACATCGTCCTCAAGTGTTATTTTTTTCCTGGGAGTCTCACCTGGTGGCCTTGAATTTGCAATCCTCCTGTCTCTGCCTCCTGAGCGCTGTCATCGCAGGCCTGCATCATCAAATGTAGCCTTTACCTACTACAACAGCAGCAGTATGACGTCCTTAGTGTTTTTTTTATTACTTTTTATCTTTAAAATGTTTTGTTTAAAGTTCTAATCTTCTAAAGTCCTGTATAAACCTGTTCAGCATGTAGGGTATGTGTGGGTATGTGCTTTATCTCACCCAATTATGAGTTGTAAGAGAGGCCAAAAGAACGTTTGGTAACAAAACTAGGTCTTGTCTGAAGAGTACTAAAGTTAAAAAAAAAATAGGTCTTAGTCTCCACCAGTGATCATGGAATTTTCCCTCTTACCTCAGCCCTTAGCAAAAGGTTTCCCTCCCTTCTGTCCAGCATCGACTCCGCGAACGCTGAGGCTCTGTTCCTCTGCCTGCAGCATTGCCCGCTTGGGCTCCTGTGTCAGGAGCCCTGTAGCCCATCAGTGTCCTGGAAACAGAGGGTGGCGGGTCTAACCTGCTCCTGTGTCAGGAGCCCTGTAGCCCATCGGTGTCCTGGAAACAGAGGGTGGCGGGTCTAACCTGCTCCTGTGTCAGGAGCCCTGTAGCCCATCGGTGTCCTGGAAACAGAGGGTGGCGGGTCTAACCTGCTCCTGTGTCAGGAGCCCTGTAGCCCATCGGTATCCTGGAAACAGAGCGGCAGGTCTAACCTGCTTCAGGTTGTCTGCTCTGTCCCGTTAGACTGTTGAGGGTTTTCTGCGCTTAGCGTGCTTCGAACACTCACTCAGACTGAACCAAGAGCACAGGGCTTGATTTGCGCTGACACTTTGGAGGTTCCTGTATTCAGAATTCAGATAGTTTGTCATCAAAACAGCAACAGAAACGGTGCGGCTCTTGGTGTATGCCTTTCCCGGGTCACTCGTCCAGCCCGTCCTTAGGAGTACCTTTCCCTTAGTAAACTTTCTCTATATCTGTTACTTGACAAAGAAAAGTTGGCGTGTGTGGCACACGCCCTTAATCCCAGCACTCAGGAGGTGTAGGCAAGCAAATCTCTCTGAATTTGATGTCTACCTGGTCAACAAAGTGAGTTTCAGGCCAGTCTGAGGTCCACAGCGAGACCTGTCTAAAAACAGAGAAAAGAAAAACTGAGTTGCTTCGGTCCATCTAAAACATTAAACGGTGCTGTCTTTCTTTAAACTTCTACCTGTGCGTGGTTAATATTTATTGGTTGATTATTGATTAGCTCATTGTTTCTCAACCTTCCTAGTGCTGTGACCCTTTAATACAGTTCCTCATTGTTGTGGTGACCCCTAATCATACAATTTTTCATTGCTATTTCATAACTATAATTGTGCTACTGTTATGAGTTGTAATGTAAATATCTGATATGCAGGATATATGTAATCCCTGTGAAATGGTCATTCAACCTCCAAAGGGGTCATGACCCACAAGTTGAGAACCACTGAATTAGCTAGATATGAAATTTCCTCCTAATATGTCATGGTGATGAGTATGATATACATTTTTATTTTAACTGTCAAGTTTCATATAATTTTAAACAAAGAATACAGAATTAAATGTTGTGCCTGTGCTAAATATTGAAAAGTTGTGTTACAAATTGGTTGGTGGCTTTTTGACAAAGAAGTATGAGTTCACTGTAATGGCTCGCTCCCCTGCAGCAAGCAGGCTAGAACTCAGAAATTTAACCTGTGTTCCAAAGACACAGGTTAGTGGTGCTTTTGGAACTCACCTTCAGAACTGTCTTCAGGCCCATGTTAAAGTGTGTGACCCATACTTTGCAGGATACAAAGCGGTGCCTTGGCAAACAGAACTAAGTAATTGAATTTGGTTCTGGATAGATTTCTGATCATTTATAAATCAGCTACACACAGAATAATGGTGGAGCAGAAGCAGCTATACTGTGGGGTCTGAAGGCAGTTGCTGAAGTCTCAGAAATGCCCACGAGGACCTGTCCGTTAGAGTAGGCAGGAAACTCTCAGGGTGGCAGCTCTGGTGTTAGCATCATTCTGTGTAGAACTTGTAATTTGTGTTCTTGAAAAGACCCGTCTTATTACCATATTTTAATTTTTAAGTAGTTATGGGTGGTATGAAGTAATTGTGCTGTTGGCAGAAATTATGGAAAAGGGTCATTTAGATTATTAAGCCCAAATTATCAATCTGTAGGTTTAAGCACTGATACAGTTTATAGACATACGGATTCGTCTCCACCTTCCCAGAAGTCTTGTGAGTACTTCTCCCATCCGTTATATATATGAGAAACGGACAGAGGGCTTGAGTAGCTTGCCCTCAACACACAGCTAGCAACGGCAGGGTCGGAACCAGCAGCGCTGCCCCGGCCCCTGCTCTAACCTCTTACACTAACTTCTTGCTGACAGCGCTGCATGTGTTAGGTAGACTTTGGGAAGGTTCAATGAAGTGATGGGCATTTTGTATGAATCAGTGACTATAAGCCTACATCTAGGGACTTTCCCTAGACACTCTAAATGTTGACAGAAGGGAAAGGTGACGGTAGGATTAAAGACAGAGGCTGGAGTTAGGGAGATGGCTTCTCGGGCAAGGTACTTGCCGGACAAATATGAGGACTTGAGTTGGCCCAGCCCCCACCTGAAGAGGTAGGCACAGTGGTGTTACCTGTAACCCCAAGTGCTGGGAGTAGAGATGCAGAGACAGAAAGATCCCCAGGCTTGCCGGGCAGCCAGCCTGGCCAGGTCAGTGAGAGACCCTGACTCAAAAAACAGAGAACAGTGAGGAAGACAGCAGACTGATATCAACTCTGGGCCTCCACGTGATGCGCATGCACACACACATATGCACAAGACAGCCGTTCCCTGAACATGTGGGTTATTGTCAGCACAAAGGGAGAGAGCTTCTAAATATCTGAAGTATTTCTGCTCTCTAGAGGCATTGGATCTCATGCTTCAGCCCTCCTGTATTTTGGGGAGCTATTAGGACTCAAAGTCTGAATCCGTTTTTTTACACTTCAAAGCATCTTTTCACTTTTTCTAGAACAATGGGAAAATATATTGGACTTTCAAACAGACTTATTTAAAAAGCAGCAGAAAGCAACAGAGATGAAAAACGTCAGTGCTATGATTCGTAGAACCAACATTAAACATGGGCATTATGTGAATTGCTTTCTCTTAGGAAGACGCTGTTGCTGGCTCGGCAGCTTAAAGACAGAGCCGTGGAAGCTCAGTCTTGCTACAGCCTTGGGAACACATACACTCTGCTTCAGGACTACGAGAAGGCCATCGATTACCATCTGAAGCACTTAGCAATTGCTCAGGAGCTCAAAGATAGGTACGTCACACCGTTCCTAAGTTAACTGCAGGTGAATTACTGAATTCCGGCTTTTTGCCTATGCCTCCCAAGTGCTGGGATTCAAGGTCTGGCTACTGCATATTTTTAAAGACTGTTTCCATGTTTTAATATCTGACTTTGAGTTTGGTACTTAGTATTCCCATCTTTCTGTCTAGACTCCTCATTGCTATATCTGAAAGGTTAAGTAAATCCAAAGCATGCTTTAAAAACCTTTAATTATCGCTTGGTTGCATTTATTCTGTACAAGGGCCTCGTTCCAGATCACTGCATGTTAATTTTTAATTATATTTTAGAATTGGTGAAGGAAGAGCATGTTGGAGTTTAGGAAATGCATACACAGCTCTAGGAAATCATGATCAAGCAATGCATTTTGCCGAAAAGCACTTGGAAATTTCCAGAGAGGTATGAAGCTAAAGAAATCACTGCCCATCCCGTTGTCATTTACAAATCAGTGATGGAGTAGCGTGTTTTTCCAGAGCATTCATATAGCTGTGTGAGCACATAGAGGACTGTATTGCCCTGATCTGGGGGCGGGGGGGCAATAAGATGAGCTGAGGCATGTGGGAATAGGGTGTGATCAAAATACTCCATCTTCTTACCCTCGTTCCCAGTAGAGAAATATCGTGGTTTTTAAAGAAAAAGTTGATACTGAGAACCAAGGTCTGGCTCTTGTTACACCCAATGGCTATTTGAGCTTAGATATCTTTTCTGAGCTTCATTTCCCTCGTATGTGAAATTGGAATGGTAATAGATACCTTGGGAATTGTTCATGTGCGCATGCACACACACACACACACACACACACACACAGGCACACATACACACACACAGGCATACACACACACAGGCACACATACACACACAGGCACACATACACACACACAGGCACACATACACACACACAGGCATACACACACAGGCACACACACACACACAGGCACAGGCACACACACAGGCACACATACACACACAGGCACACATACACACACACACACAGGCATACACACACACAGGCACACATACACACACACAGGCACACATACACACACACAGGCACACATACACACACACAGGCATACACACACACAGGCACACACACACACAGGCACAGGCATACACACAGGCACACATACACACACAGGCACACATACACACACACAGGCACACATATACACACACAGGCACACATACACACACAGGCACACAAACAGGCACACACACAGGCACACATACACACACAGGCACACAAACAGGCACACACACAGGCACACATACACACACAGGCACAAACACACACACTGAACCGATGTTGACCACTTGTCTGTGTCGCTCTAACATAGAAACACTCGTGGTTATAGGTTGGGGACAAAAGCGGCGAACTGACAGCGCGGCTGAACCTCTCAGACCTGCAGATGGTTCTTGGTCTGAGCTACAGCACAAATAACTCCATGATGTCTGAAAACATTGAACTCGACGGCAGCTTACATGGTGAGTAGCAGCTTTAAAACCCTGAATTCTCACGCTTACGATTTACTTCGCACTTGGGAAAAGAAAGGCTCTTTAAAGTGCTAAGGAAGTGTGTCTGCTGACCTCAGAGAGTGTGACAGAAGATAACTTCTCCTGCTTCTGTGGTTCACACAGTTCAGTTAACCCGTGAACACGGAACACAGCATTTTATAACTCTTACTGTGAACGTAGGAATGCTGAAGGTATAATCAGTTTCTTTGGTTAAAAAAATACTCAAATGCTGTTAAATTAACCTGTAGGTTACTTCAGAAATCTATAGATATGAAGATGCTAGAATGAAAACATTTCGTCTATGCCTTTATATTTCACGTATTTATAATATATCTGATTTTTAGTGAGTTCTTTTTCTCCCCCATTTCACTTCTGATGAAACAGCTTGGGATGGTTGTCTCTTTCTTTAAATCAAAAACCTCAGGAAATCTTCTACCATGGTTCAATGGGTAAAGTATTTGCTGACGGGCCTTATGACCAGAGTTCAAGCCCCAGAACCCACATGGTAGAAAGAACCAACTCCTAAAGTTGTCCTCCGACCTCCATGAGTACTATGGCACATGCACACCCCACCCCAACAATCAATCAATCAATGTAGTTTAAAAAATACATGTGTTCCCAAGCTTACACTGCTGTGGGATGGTCTGTATGTCAAATCTGTTGCTCTGATTGGTCAATAAATAAAACACTGATTGGCCAGTGGCCAGGCAGGAAGTAGGTGGGACAAGGAGAGAGAAGAATACTGGGAAGCAGAAGGCTGAGAGAGAGACACCGCCAGCCACCACCATGACCAGCAGCATGTGAAGACGCCGGTAAGCCACCAGCCATGTGGCAAGGTATAGATTTATGGAAATGGATTAATTTAAGCTATAAGAACAGTTAGCGAGAAGCCTGCCACAGCCATACAGTTTGTATGCAATATAAGTCTCTGTGTTTACTTGGTTGGGTCTGAGTGGCTGTGGGACTGGCGGGTGACAAAGATTTGTCCTGTGGGCAAGACAGGAAAACTCTAGCTACACTTACACTCACAGTTGAGGGCTGGAGAGACAGCTCAGTGGTTAGAGCGCTGGCTGCTCCTCCAGAGGCCCTGGGTTTGAGTCCCAGCACTGACTGACATGGCGGCTCACAACTGTCACCCTAGTTCCAGGGGATCTGATGCCCTGCTCTGCCCCTCAGCACCGGGCAGAAAAGCGGCACACAGACATATGTGCAGGCAAAACACCCATACACAAAAGTGAAAAAAGAGATTCTTGGTCTGAAGAACATTGGCATGAATATTTCAAACTTGAAAGCCAGTGGAAAAAAATTAGCTTTGTCACTGGAGTTTCCCTCTAAACTCCGAGAGGAAGGTGACAGCAGATCTGTACTCATGACCTTAGGATATCCAAAGAGCAGTTCATCAGAGTCTAAAGTGTGGGGTGTGTAATAAATTGCAATTGTGCTCGGTAACTGGTAATTGTAATTGGATAAAGTTTGCCCGTGTTTAACTTGTAAATCGGTATATTGTAGGAATCCTCATCTTTCAAAAGTGTCATGTGTCCTCATGAGCTCCTCTAGCTACAGACCCATGCTAGTGTCTCCTTCACCTCCTCATGTCCCCGGAACCCATTCACTGGAGCGTCAGGGCAGCTAACACCTCCTGTCGAGGTCACTGGGGACCTGTGTTTTCCCAAATAAACTCACCCGGGCTTTAACCGTGGTTTGCTTTTGCTTGCTTCCTGGGCAGTATTTCCTGTAGCTGACCACTCCCCCTGAGCTCCCCCTCTGCACTTCAGGTTACACACCCTGGCTGTCCACTCACAACGCTCTCTCCTCTCTCCCGCCCTCCATCCAGCACCTCTGCCATGCCCGGGGCTCGGTCCCTGAACCTCCTCTACCCTCTCTTTCCCTCTGTCGCTCTTCCCATCTATCATTGGAACAGATTTTATCCTTTTTCCTTCTACTCCATGTTCTAGTTCAGTGCCTTCAATAGAACCTTTTAGAATGGCAGAAAAATTCTTGGGGCTGGAAATGGCTCAGCATTTAAAGTACTGGCTGTTCTTCCAGAAGACCCTGCTTCCATTACCAGCACCTGCATGACATACAGCGCCCGCCCTCTTCTGGCCTCTGAGGGTACCTGTACTCACAGGTACATACAGCACACATATGCAGACACATGAAATTAAAATCTTTAAGAAATGGAAAACACAGATTTTATGAAATATGAATGCTGATCACTTCACAGCTTGTAGTCAGTATTTAACCATAAGGCTAACCCAATAAAGCGAATAAAAATTTCAGAGGATCTGTATCTCATAGATAGCCTGTCCTCAACACAGGGCAATTAAGATGGAAATTAGTATCGAGAAAGTAGCATAGAGGTCTGGACCTAGTGACACACGCCTGTAATTCCCACCACTGAAAGGGCAGTCGAAGGCCAAGCTGGGCAACTCAGTGATGCCAACCTGAAAACTAAAGAGCATTGTGATGTGGCTTAGTGATAGAACACATGCTCATAGCATGCACAAGCACCGAGCCCCACGTACTACTACACACGTGTACACACACACACACACACACACACACACACACACACACACACACACACACACACACAAATATAGAGCATCCATTTGAAAACTTAAAAGCATACTTCTAAGTAACTTATAGATTGAGGAAGGAATTCTTAAATAAGATTAAATATAACTTAGAAGTTACAGTGAAAATTAGTATTTCAATTAAAATTTTTATTTTATGTATTTGGATGTTTTGCATGCATGTGTGTGTTTGCCCACATGTGTGCCTGGTGACTGAGGACTCCAGAAGAGGACACTGGGCCCCTGGAACTGGAGTTACAGATGGTTGTGAGCCACCATGTGGCCATGTGGATGTGGGAACTGAGTCCAGGTCCCTCGGCAGAAACAATAAATGCACTGAACCATCTCCTCACGCCTTTGTATTTCCATTCTTGTGGCATGTGACTTATATTGGTTCTTTAGCAAAATTTGTGTTTAAAATAATTTTTTAATCTTTTGTATGTACATGTATGTGTGTATTAAGACAAAATGCAATGGAGATTTTCTTTAAAGTTAAAATTTGGTTCTGAAAAGGTAAGCAAATCTACAAGATTATTTTACATAAAGAGAAATTTAAAAAGAGAAGGGGACATACAAACTAGATGTACAGATTGAAAGTGAAAGGTTTAGTATAATTTTAGAACAATCTGTTTCAAAGCCTAGGAGAAATACCAGTTTCTAGAAACATAACAAATCATAAAGAAATTAGGTTAGTAATTAAGTCTTCCCTCTAGGAAACATGAATACTTAGAGTTGTCCCCATCTTTTGATGGGGTTACACCCTCTACCATGAGCCCATCCTAAGTTGAAATTTTCATAAGTCAAGAATGCATTTAATATGCCTTGCTGGGTGGTGGCACACGCCTTTAATCCCAGCACTCGGGAGGCAGAGGCAGGCGGATCTCTGTGAGTTTGAGGCCAGCCTGGGCTTCACAGAAAAACCCTGTCTCGAAAAAACCAAAACCAAAAAAACCAAGTCTGTGGAAGGGCGTGGCTCAGTGCTAGGGCGCCTCGGAAGCACTGGTGAGGCCTCGGGTAGATCTCTAGCCCCGGGGAAGAAAGAATGCAATGGCAAATGTATGTACAGGGGGCTTACCCAGACAGGTGTCTGTGGTGTTCATATTTTAAAGCCGGATGGGAGGTGTCAGCTGTGCTTTGTATTATGCCCTTTTGTTCTTGGTAGTGGGTTTGTTTGTTTTAAACAAGGTCTTGTTGTGTAGACTGGCTTTGAATTTTGATCCTCCATACTCAGCCATCTATCTGAGTGAGGCTAACATGCAGTGCCATGTCTAGGTATATTATTCTTTAAAAAATTCTGCTTAGGGGCTGGAGAGACGGCTCATTGGTTAAGAGGACTGGCTGCTCTTCCAGAGGACCTGGGTTCAGTTTCCAGCACCCACATGGTGGCTCACAACTGTCTGTAACTCCATCTGTAGTTCCAGGGGAACCAGACACCCCTTTTCTGGACTTTTGGGGCACCAGACATGTACGTGGTGCAGACATACATGCAGACAAGACATCCATGCACGTAAAATAAATCTTTAAAAAAAATACTACTGAATTTTTAAAGGATTGTTTGGTTATAGAAATTCTGTACTTAATATTTAGCAATATGATCGAAAGATGTTTTTGAGACACTTTGCTTTTATTTGACTTGTCTCCTGACTGGCAGGGAACCTGTCTGGAAATAGGAAACCTGGGAAAAACTGTGTGGAACTGGAGTGTTATTTTTAATTCTCTCAAAACTGAAGGCCTACAGCTTTCCCATGATTTTATTCACTTAGACCACAATGTCTGTGGGTTTCTTTGAGGCTATGTAGAGAGTATAAGCCATTCATTACAAAATGCCTTTTCTAAATCAAGGGGTAATGTTGGTAGCCAGTGGTTAGCTTGCAACCAACATGTGGCTTCTGACATCAGAACGTTGTGGAGGGACTGTCTATTTTTATGTAGTGTGGAAAATATCTACTCTTTTCAGATGTTCCTTCCATGAGGGTTTGTGAATCGGATGTTAGAATGGAATCAAGAGGCGATGCTAAGTTTGTGTTCTGAAGGGCTCCCTGGTTTACTTGAATGCATTTGTTTTTTTTACAAAGGTACACGCTCCAAGCTGGGACGAAGACACAGTATGGAAAATATGGAACTTATGAAGTTAACACCAGAAAAGGTTGGCAGGCCTATGTTTAAATTTCCATGAACTGTAACCGTATTTCAGTAACTTTTAAGTGGAAGAGGTTAGGCTTGTCCTATGTGGAGATCGCTTAAAGATGTGTTTTTAACTAGAACCAGAAAAAGTCCAGTGCAGAAGGAATGAGAAGAGCATGCTGTCGTGTGCTAATAAAGATAAATGCATATGTATTCTTTGTAGGTGCGTGCAGCATTTCTGGAAAAGTACATAGCAAAAGTTACAGTAGCTGCTTCTAAAAGTGCCTGGGATAGGCTAGAAATATTTTATAGGCTATTTTAAACTGTTTGAACATTTTGTCTTGTGTAAAAAAATATTTTTAATTGAAAGGATACCAGGTAGATTAAAAGCAAGAACGATACCTCTCGTCATTCACTTACATAACAGCATCACTGCAGAGCTGTGCGTGAACAGGTGTGTGCTCGTGCGTTCCCAGGCTGCACGTGTGGACGTCAGGGAACAACTTGCTCTTGCACCTCTTAACAGAACGTTGGTGTGTGCCAGCGGTGGTCAGTAGAAGCCAGAAGACGGCCTGTATGAGTCGGTCCCCTCCCTCCATCATGTGGGTCCCCGGGATCGAACTCAGGCCATCAGCCTTGGCAGCAAGCACCTTTACCTGCTGGGCCCCTTCCCAGCCCCCACCTTGCCTTCTGAGACGGTGTCTCCCCTGCTCCGCCCTCTTTCCCTCCCGCTCTCTTCTGCACAGAGTAGCCCAAGCTAGCCAGCCGGTCCACAAGCCTCTGGCTGATTTTCATGTGTTCACCCTCCTCCCGCTCCTCCATGGGGAGCTCTGGGATTACTGACTTTTTCTTTTTGTGTGGTTCTGAGACTCAAAGCATCAAGTACTTGTACTGCAGAACCCTTTTCCCCGCCCCGTGGAGCTTTTCCACCTTTTAGCTGAAGTGCCTTTTATTTGAGATGCTGTGTTTGTGTTTGTGTTTTGAGACAGGGTTTCTCTGTGTAGCCCTGGTTGTCCTAGAACTCACTCTAGACCAGGCTGGCCTTGAACTCACAGAGATCCACCTGCTTCTGCCTCCCCAGTGCTGGGATTAAAGGTGTGCACCACCACCGCCCAGCATGTTTGTTTTTGTTTCTGACAGTAGATGCAGAGAAGAGATTATGATTGGAAGCTGTTATTGGAAGACAAATCAAGGCTATTTCCACTTTGATTCAGCTTAATTTACATTGTTGAATAGACCTTTGTTGCTTTGTATTATATAGAGTACTTTCTTTTTTTTTTTTAATTCTATTTATTTTACATCCTGGCTGAAGCACACACACACACACCCAATCCTCCCCTCCCAGCCCCTCACCCTCATCCCTCCTCCCACTCCCCAATCCACTCCTGTCTCCATCCAGGAAAGGGCAGGTCTCCCTTGAGTATCAACAAAACATGGCATATCCAGTTGCAGTAAGACTAAGCACCTCCCCATGTGTTAAGGCTGGGCAAGGTGACCCAGTATGAGGAGTAGGGTCCCAAAATCGAGTAAAAGATTCAGAGACAGCCCCTGCTCCCACTGTCAGGAGTGCCACAGAGGCCCAAGCTCACAACTGTAACATGTATGCAGAGTGCCTAGGTCGGTCTCATGCAGGCTCTGGTTGTCGGTTCAGTCTCTGCCAGCCCGAGTTAGTGAGTCTTCCCATGGTGTCCTTGACTCCTCTGGCTCCTACATTCCTTTCTCCTCATCCTCTCAGGATTATAAAGTACTTTCTTATAAAATAGATTCATTATAGCAACTTTAGAAAATTAGAAGAAATCAAAAGAATCAGTAATCTCCTATCCCAGTAGTAACCTCAGATATTAATAACTGTCCAGTATTCATTTGAATATTATAGATGCTGTTTTCTAACAAGCTTCGTGCATGAAGAACATCTTTCAGCTGGGCATGGTAGCACGCACCTGTAACCTTAGCTGGCTGAGGCCAGCATGGGCAATGTGTGTGAAAACCAAAGTTCGTCTTTGCATTCCCTTAAATGCTCTTCTGTTAAAACTAGCATATGGTTTTTAAAATATTGATACTTTTCAAATAACTAGCCTCTAAAAGTCCAGATCTAAGATTTTTTTTAAAATTTGAACAAGATGTTTCAAAATGTGGGCCTGGGAGATGGCTCCTGGGATAAAGGTGCTTACCACTCAGCCTCACAGCCTAGGGACAGACTCCCGCAAGGGTCCTGTGTCCTCTCCTTGTGTGCTGTGACACACACAGTCAATAAATGTAATTTAAAAGTAGTTCTAGGGGGATCAGCTTTTTTTTTAATTAAAATTTTTTTTCATTTTACATACCAATCAGTTCCCCTCCCTTCCCTTCTCACCCCACCCACTCTATCTCTTAGAGGAATCAGTTATTTAAAAAAAAATTACCAGGGGGGGTATGTGTGTGATTTTGTCTACTGAGAATTTATTTCATATTAGTGAAATCACTAGTTTTATCAACAAATTACTTATATAAACTTTAGATACTAATTTTTAATTAAAAATTCTACATATACTCACAAGTTTCTGGCTGTAACAGAATTTTATGTAATTTACATCCAGAATACTACTTTGTCTTCTCTGACCATTCAAAATGTATTTTTAAAGGACTTGGGTAAACTTTGTTTTCTTACTCTTTTTTTTTTTTTTTTTTTTTTTTTTGGTTTTTCGAGACAGGGTTTCTCTGTGTAGCTTTGCGCCTTTCCTGGAACTCGCTTTGGAGACCAGGCTGGCCTCGAACTCACAGAGATCCGCCTGCCTCTGCCTCCCGAGTGCTGGGATTAAAGGCGTGCGCCACCACCGCCCGGCTTTGTTTTCTTACTCTTATGTTCATAAAAGCATTCACAGTCTGCATTTGATACATGCTGTCGAATTTGTTGAATGGATTCATTAAATGATATTTGTGAAGCTGAGGCAGAAGGCTCACAGGGCCAAAGTGAGTTCCAGTACTGCTACCTAATGAGACCCTTTGTCTAAAAGCAAAACACAGTAACAACGCAAAGCCACCCAAGGATCTGACTCTCCCACGCCGAGAGTAACCATGAAGGCGGGGTTTCTCATGGCTTGCTTTCCACTTACCATCCATAGGTACCAAACTGGAACAGCGAGATTCTCGCTAAACAGAAGCCTCTGATCGCCAAACCTTCTGCAAAGCTCCTGTTTGTCAACAGACTAAAGGGCAAGAAGTACAAAAGCAGCTCCACCACTAAAGTTCTCCAGGACGCCAGCAACTCTATGGACCACCGCGGTCCAGACCCTCCGAAGGTATCAGTCAGAGTTATAGCCTAAGTGCCCAGTTGTAATTCTTAGTTTTCCTGACTCACACCAGACTGGGATAAACGGGTAAAATATGTACTAGTCAAAGAATGTGTCTCTCGCAGTCTTCTTTAGTTCTTAGCTGGGACCTGCTCTGGTCATAGTAAATTGCTCCATTGTTTTGGACAGCGATTATTACTATTTTAAGGGACTGTTGCAAAAGTACTATTGTACTGTTGTTAGTAAGACAAACACATGTGAAGTCAGAACAAACTGATTCAGATATTCGGGGTTTTTGTTTTGTTTTGTTTTTTGAGACAGGGTTTCTGTAGTTTTGGTGTCTGTCCTGGATCTCACTCTGTAGGCCAGGCTGGACTTGAACTCGCAGAGATCCACCTGCCTCTGCCTCCTGAGTGCTGCCATTAAAAGCATGCACCACCACCGCCCGGCTTTCTTTTTTAATGAATTAGTTTTATAGCACTAGATGTGGTGGAACAGAAGCCCATGGAACCCACCTCTACCTTTCAGTCCATTGTCCTATAAACAAACCTTTAGAACTGTATTTATCAGTATAAAGCATCTCCAAAAGTGTCCGTTCATTTTTAAAAGAGCCAATACAGATGCACGAGACTTTAGCTGACTTACTTACTCCCTTCTTAGACCTGTAACATTTTGTGTGTACTGTGATTTTGATGTTAGTGTAATACTTAGGAAAATCAATTGCTTGCATTAGACATTACATGCACCATTCAGGTTTGGAGCACTCTGAATAAAAGGCCCCTTTCTTCCCTCAAACACTTAATTGAAGTTTTTTTCCAGGTCTTCAATCCTTAATAAAAGGACTTTGGAGGGGGAGGGACGGTTTCCTGAGGGTTTATGCATTGGATCCCTAGCACTGGTGTTCCCATATGGGAAAAAACCTTGGAGATTGTTACGTTAGGAAAATATCTATGCTTTTCCAGTTAGTTTACAAAAACTAATTTACTTAAATTCTGTTGTGGAGTCATTGAGCCTGGGTGCCTCTGTGTTGCTAATACAGCAGCAGGGTGACATTTCATTCTGACAAGACCACATGCATACAGGCAGTCTACACTGTATCACATAGCCTAAGCATGCAGTGGGTTCCTACACTCACCTAGGTCTGTATTTCTCAGGTGTATCCCCACCACCAATTGACATGACTGCACATCTCTAGCATTCCTCTGGAGACTGAGGTGTTTTTTTCTTGCAGTGGAGATTAAATCTAGGGCCTCAAACAAACTGTGTAATCCACCACTGAGCTACAGCTACATCTCCAGAACTTCTGCAGAGTGTTATTTGGGACACTCACCAAGTTAGCCAGACTTGGCCTTGAACTTTGTGCTCTTCCTGCCTCAGTTTGTAAGAAGCTAGGATCATAGTTGTGATGTCCAAGCCAAGCTTTAGATATATTACTTTGGCCTAAGAAATACAGGAATTAAAAGTGATTCTCGTGGGGTCAGTATGGGGCATTTTATTACCAACATTGCCACTGAATTCTTTTTGTTTTTAATCTTTCCCTTTTGCATTTGATTACATCATGACTTGTTCACAGATGACCTCAGGATAAAGGAGAAATCATGAAGCATATTACATTTTTTTGTTTTAGAAAATCAGTGCAGACACTGTTGGAGATGAAGGATTCTTTGACTTACTGAGGCGGTTTCAAAGCAACAGGATGGACGACCAGAGGTGCTCCTTACAAGAACACTGTCGCACAGCATCCACGGCAGCTTCCTCTACCACCCCCAAGATGACGAAAGGTAAGCCATCTTGTTTCTCTAAGGCATAGCCAAGGCTGGCTTTGAATTCCTGATCCTCCTGCTTCCCTCCCAAGTGCGGGGATCACAGATGACCATCATGCATGCTTTTCCTGTTTTAATAGTTGTCTTTGGTACTGTCCTTTCAGTAAAAGATCCCATAATCCTAGCACATGGCACTGAGACAGGAGTATTAAAGTGAATTCAAAGCCAGCAGGGCTGTTAGATAGGGAAACCCCGACTCAAGAGAAAAAGGCCACTGCTAAGCGGTAGAGCATTTGTCTAGCAAATAGTGGGTCCTTCATCTGCAGCACCACACACATACAAGGTAGTTATTTATATATTACATACAAATAATAAGGCATACATTTCATCTGAAATTTAGAAGTCTAAAATACATTACTTATATTGTTGTATTTCTCTACTAAAAGATGGCTTCTACCATAGACTAAGATTGGCCACTCTCAACCAGGTGGTGGTGGTGTATACCTTTGGTCCCAGCACTTGGGAGGCAGAGGAAGGCAACTCTCTGAGTTGGAGGCCAGCCTGATTTACAGAGTAAATTTCAGGACAGCCAGGGCTACAAATATAGAAACCATGTCTGGGGGTGGGGGGGGTGGGGGAATTGGCCGGTCTTTTAAGTCTTTAGTTCACTAAATGATTCCCATCCAGACATGGGAGGAAACAAAACAAGAGACATTAGATGAAACTATATAAGGAAAGACCACCACCATTTGTTCACCTTCTGAAATCCAGCCCCATACCTGTTATTTTTGGGTGAGGACTACATTTAAAAAAGGGAGAGATCTGAGTACATCTGAAGCACTTGGGAACCCACCCTTCCCACCCTGCTGGGACAGGTCACAGGAGCGGTGGTGCCCTGCAGGAGAGCAGGGTGGAGAAGAGCAGCGTGCGCACAGGTGTCTCAGCACGTAACAGTCCCGTGTTGTTCCTTTCCCACCCGTCCACAGCGCCGTCGGTCTCTGTGGTGTCCCCCAACACAGACGAGTTTTTAGATCTTCTTGCCAGCTCACAGAGCCGCCGTCTGGATGACCAGAGGGCCAGTTTCAGTAATTTGCCAGGGCTCCGTCTGACAAAAGCCAACAATCAGTCTGTACTTGAGCGCCTGATGACAAATGACAAGAAGGAGCCTGACGAAGACTTCTTCGACATCCTTGTGAAGTGTCAGGTGAGTGTCCACACACGTTCATCTGTAGACGAGCTCAGGCTGCTGTGGCAGTGTTCAAACCCTTGTGAAGGGCTCGACCATTGAACACCACTGATGTTACAGGTACAATTTGAGATATCAAGGATGCTCTTGCTTTTGCAGGGTCCTGCATTTTAGTGGGAAGCTAGAGGGCAAGTGTGTATGTACACTGTGCCAGAGGCAGGCAGTGGTCCTTGCTGTGAAGAAGGGTAAAGGATGAAGGGCAGCGGGTGACCAGGATGGATAGTGACTGGGGGAACATCTGTTTTGTGTACCGTCAGTTAGGAAAAACCCTTCTGGATTGCCATTTTAGACTATTTGTGCAGAGAGCTTCAGAAGTAGGCATGAAAGTAGATTTCAAAAGTGTAATCTAGTGATTCTAGTTTGTTGGGCCCTGGCCAAGGTTATTCTAGAAATGTACACAAAGCCTGTAGCGGCTGGGCAGTTATTACCGACAGCTCACACCTGGAGAGCTGCCCTTGCATTTCAGTGTCTGATGGCTTGTGACCAACTGTGATGGAATGACAGACTTGAGGCCCGTTTCTACCCAATACTGTATATTCTCATCCACCAAGTCTGGAAAAGGCCACAAGAAATGCTTACAGATGGAGCTTGTGGCTGACAGACACGACAGCTTGGCACTGTCCCCCCGTCATTGTTTTCATTTCTCTCCGTCTTTAGGGGTCCAGATTAGACGATCAAAGATGTGCTCCACCACCTGCTGCCACAAAAGGGCCAACCGTCCCCGATGAAGACTTTTTTAGCCTCATTTTACGCTCTCAAGCTAAAAGAATGGATGAACAAAGAGTTCTTTTGCAGAGAGATCCAAACAGGGACACTGAGTTTGGACTAAAGGAACTTTTGCAAAATAATGCTTTGTTGGAATTTAGGCATTCAGGAAAGTAACTAGCAAAGCACTAGACGCTGTGGTATTTCCTACTAAAGACGACTAGTTCCCTTCGGAAGACTGCAGGGAAACTCAACCTTTTTCCTGAGGAGGCAACTGTACAGCACTGGAGGTACCATATCTTTAGGGTAGAATTGCTGAGGTGCTCAGGAACTGACATTCTTGTAGACGTTTGTTTCAGGGCACAATGTCCTGTTGGTGCTCCAGCAAACTTACTTATTAGATTCCTTGACTAGCATTTGTAAACTAGGAATTTAAATGAACCTTACATTAGAATTCAGTCCTCTTACTGAGGTCATTTTTTTAAGGATCTAATTGACAATGACTTTTTTACACTTACCCTTGAATATAGTGGATTGCATTGTTTATTGAAAATAATGTAAATGTCCTATGTAAAGAAGATGAAAAATAGTCAGAAAGTCATAAAATTCTAGTTTCTTTAAGAAAACTATATTCAATATATTTTTAGGCAGAGCCAGTGGGGGAAATAAGAAATAAACTACTTTTAGCATGCTTTGGGCTATTTGTCTCTTTATATAATACTGCTATATAGACTTACTGTTGGGAAAACCAGAAAAGCGTGTGGTTTGGTTAAAAATGCAAACTGTATAAGCAGAGAACACAAGAAAAGTCACATGAGCTCGCAGGCACGGCCCTCAGCCATCCTTAGACCTTGCCTCATCCAATCTACTAACAGGCCTTTATAAGGTAGTGCTTTTTTGACAGATACTTTTTCTTATAAGAAAATTCATTTAAGAAAGCAAAGACTACATACCAGATCAAAATAATGTAAAAATAAGTGTTTATTTTGTGTTCACAGTGGTTCTTAAGACCCTGTAAGCATTCAACATTTATTCCATTTTAAAAAGTGCTTTTAACAGCTACCTACCCTGTTCTTAGTTTCTTAAAAGCCAGTTACAATATGCTTTAACCCCAGTGACAAACCCTTGCTAGTCAAGTGGGACACGCCTTCTCTCTTTCCTGCAGTACACTGGCCTGGACATGTCCCCCTGCTTTAGTCAAGTCTTCCTGAACTGCTGTAACCACTCAACAGCATGCCGCTTTGCTAGCTGTCAAAGGAGACTCCATTCCCAAATGGGGATCTGTAAGGAAAATACAAAGATGAGGTTGTAAAGGTTTTTTTTTTTTTTTAGACTGTAAATATTTTTAAGTATTCATTTTTGGATTAAAAACAATCAGTAGTGCTAACAGTACTGCCTTTCCTCTCAGGAACATCTGTTACAGGAGGTATTTCTCTTTAGACTCATACCAGACCTCAAAGGACAGTTCCCACTTTGGGAGTGCATTTACCAGTTAGGGTGAATGGGTCCAGTCCAGAGATAACTGCTTTTATGCACAGATGTTCAAAGTCTAAAGCTACATGCATCCTTTCATCCATTGGGTACATGTCTGCTACAGGACTGTCTTAATGCAAAATCCTTTTGTTTTGGAAGGGAGAATTTTTACCTTCCTGAAGAAATACTAAATAAGTAATGCTGACATAATAAAATTAGTTTTTTAGATACCCAAGTATGAAAAATGGGGGAATAGCATACATTTGTATGTAAAAAAAATCAAAGTCAACTGCTCTGAATGTCCTTGCGATAATTTCAAGACTTACTTGAGTGGTATCGTTGTTTGGAAAGCAGCTGAATAAAATGTGCAGTGTGGACATGGTTACAACAAAGGACACCCCAGTGTCCATAAAAGAAGCCACAGCTAGATTCCTGTCATTTCTAGAGTCTCTTGTACTTACAGCTTTCTCAACAGTTTCTAGCTGAAATTCAAACATTGTAAATGACAATACCAACTCCTTTATGTCCCTTTAAAAAAACCAATAGTTATGCTATAAAAGACTGATAACTAGGGACTTGTACAAAAATATATAATATGCTTTTTAAGGTTTAAAATGGAGAATGCATCTTAAAATCACAAAATGTTGATTTAAAAAATGATTGACAATCTATCCACAGGTAATACATCGTTCCCTATCTACAGCTCTCTGAAAACCATAATTGCATTTGGCCAAGACATTATGGTTCACCATAATAAAAACTGACTAGCATCAATTGCTAGGTTCTGAACATGGGAACTGGGTCTTTATAAAACCAGCACCTCATGGTAGAGAATGAAGCCATTGTCAGAGTCACCGGTAAAGTGTGAAACTGAAATACTGATAGAACCAGACCATCCTCAGGTTGTCCTAGTGAGACCTAACGTAAAATGTGTGACAAGGAAGCCTGGTAACCAGCAGGTCCCATTGTTCTGCAGGTGGCCTACCTGAACATGGATCACATGGATCACATGGATCGACACTCTGGGGCTGAGGCAGTTGCCAGCCTGCATTAAAAACCCTTTGCAATGGAAACACTGAATCTAAATCAAAATCAACAACTCTGAGTAACTAGGTTTCACAGGCCCTTCCCCCAGCTAACAGACGCTTTGTTAACAAAAACACACTGTGATTAAGGCGACTGCGTGACAGTGATGATCGCCATAGCATTCATATGAAAACGTCCAAAACCCTAAAACCTAAAATTAGGAGATACATCTTAATAGCTAAGAGATTCTACTGGTCTGTAAAATTATTAAAGTTGGCAGCTTTGTAGTAAGTTTCAACGTATTTTTAGGGAAGGATGAAGAGTTAATACTTTACAGACTTCAAAGATGACTTCATGTTTCTTAGCCACACGGGCTGCTGACAGGATCAGTCCCGCATGCTGCAGCTCCTGGGCTGAGTGTGGCACCTCCCTGTGGGCTGCATGCAGAGTCTAGCTTCAGCGGGGCCTTCTCCGCTGTGGGCAAGCCTTCCGCAGTCCCTGCAACTTGGCTGGAGACAGCCTCGGCAGACTGGCTGTGTTCTGTTGAGGTGCTTTCTCCTGGGAGTCCACTGGTCTCTTTGAGGTTGGTATTCACGATGGACGATTTATGCTTTAAAATACAGAGTTGTACTTTAACTATTTAATAAAATAGGAAGGTTTCATTGTCAATTCTTACCCCAATCTACTGCAGTGTGCTCCAACATTTTAAAATCCTGGTTCTAGAGCTGCATCGTAATTACAGCACTAAGCCTCACAGAACTGCGAATGGAGGAATGCAATACTTAAGGTACTGTAGGTGGTCTACTGACCCTGCTTAGGAGAGGCCAAGGAGTGGCTACCAGTGATGCTGCCTCTTTCTGCCTGGTGAGAACAATCATCTCATAAATATTTAAGTTTTAAGTTATAGAATATAGAAGGAGAAAAACACAAAGACTGCTCCCATAGGAACCCACACTTCAGCGTGGGAATGAATCAGACCGGGTACAAGAGTATTACATCTGAAGTACAGGCTACATGAAGAACTCGTCATCTTGCAGGTAAAAGTCCAGTCCTGCCAACCAAGCTATTGCTTTCTTGAACATTGCAGAATCGATAGGGATTCTGGGAAGAGACAGGGAAAGCAGAGCTTCTAATCCCTGCCCACCCGCTCTCCAGGTGGGGCCATCAGAGCTCCGCAGGCAGTCCACTAGCACTCTTAGGCCCTCGGGGAGGCCTTCTCTCTACCTTGTCAAAAGCAGAAGTGTCAGTCAGACTCACTGGCTGGCTTCCTGTTTGTTTTCACAGGAAATACCTACCACCTGTTGTAATGAATACGGATAAATCGTATTTAACATAAAAGGTAAACCTCACTTTCTGAGGCCGCCAGACCGGTGACTGAAGTGAGAGAGAATAAAATAACTCATCATCCACTGGTGACTTAATGACGGAGGGTAAAGAATAAACACACATCTGTAAGAAGCTCTTGGGCCCAGAGTGAACAGGCAGCGGAATAAACAAACGGTTGCTGACTTACGCTGGGTACCACTTGTGGATGCTCTGGCGCCTCTGTGTCAGGTAAGTCAAATGCCCGGAGCACTTCGGGGCTCTTGTTGCCAGTGTGAAATCTCCTATCAACGTCTCTCTGTCTCAACACATCTCTTTTACACACATGCGTTTTGTCATAGGGGCCTTGCTCGATGGAGCCAGCTGGGCCCCTGTAAGAGAAGTCTGCATCACCTGCTCCACCCTGGAGTCTATAGTCAGGCTCCTTCAGCCGGCGTCTGCCATCTGGCTCAAGGGCCCGGGGAGCTTCTCTTTCAGGACCACCCAAGTGTCTCAGCATGGGGAATGACCTTCCAGCACCATAGCAGAAGCTCTGTAAGGAAAAAGACATCCTGAGGATTTCGTAACTGACAGAGAATGAAGCAGGAGCTATTTATTCAGGATTTAACAAAACCGCCTTAGTACTGTGGACATAAAATGTTAACTTCTTTAGACTAATAGAGGCCAAAGCAACCAATGAAATGTACTAAATAACTCAATATTAAGTAAACATTTCAATCAGCTGGACACACTTTGAATACATAACAAGATTATTCTTAGACCTAGAAATTTAAATCAGAGAGTTCTAGAAATTCAAATTTCAAAGCCTGATCATTGCTCATGTTTCTATTCATACTCATACAGGGCAAATGATGAAGATTATTAACCCCCGACTTTCATAATCAATCACACACCAAGGCAAAACCCAAAAGAACAATTCAGTCAGTGCACACAGCATTGTAAACTCCAAATCCCCGGGGTCTTCATTTTTGATTCAAACAGCAAGTGCTTTGGGAAGGCCATGGCCATCAACAACAGGATAATGAACCAACTGTGGGAGACCACGAGCAGTATTCTTAGTAAATATCTCTTCTTGGACCACCCCCTAAACTGCTTTTCAGTACCCACACCCACTCCTCCACACCCCCCTTCTGTTCTGTTCTGCAAACTCAGACTGGAATAAAAGCTCATTTCTCTCCAGCGGAATCAATTGACCAACTTCCCGAGTGTTCAAGTTAAAGTTAAAAAGAAATTATTCTAAATCATTGCTATGGTGCCTACGAACCACAAGAACTACTGATTAGAGGAATCTATAAAGTCTTAACTCATTAAAAATCACCTTATACCTCTGAGCACAGTATTACTAATCCAAAGAAGTCTAATGGTTTTAAATTGCCTTCTTTCTCATAAATCAGAGTCTTGTTAACGATCAGCAGTCGGGCTCATGTACTAACCAGGACAGCCAATGCTATAATCACCAGCACAGGAATCTGCAGGAGCACCGGGATCTCCTTCATGAGGGCTTTAATGAATTCACCCGTTCCTTTTCCAATGTGCTTTAATGGTTCTGTCACAAAGTTCGTGAATGTAACGGCCAGGGCCTGAAACCAAAGACCAGAGCAACTTAACTCCAAAGACGAGACATCCACACGTGAAATGTCACTGTGCATAGAGCTCAAACGACACAAACTGAGATGCACGTGTTTATGTGTGCAAATGTGTGTTCTGAGAGCGGGTCTCTCCTACAGCTCAAACTAAGCCACCAGGCCTCGACCTCTGTCCTCCCACCTCTGCCTCCCAAGTGCCAGGATTGTAGGTGTGCCACCACGCCCAGCGAAATTTGAAAACCACTGTCTAATGGAAGTATTGTTTCCATAGGAGGAAGGTTTATTATGAACCCTGTCAATCCTTTATAAAGGCAAAGAATGTGTGATACTGTTATTATTACAAAATATAGTCTATACCTTTGTTGGCGGGACCAACCAAATAGGGTTGATTAATAAGAGCTCATAGTACTTTTGGCATGGGTCATCCTTATAGGTCCATGAACTTCTAAACCACTCTATGTAGAGAAACAGACAAAACAATTAAGAAAAACAAAGTTGCATTTCATTCACTATTAAGATTATTTTGGTTTTGATCATCCTTGCCCACCCACTAGTAAATTTTGAGTTGTTTTATATTTAAATAGACTCTCTGTAATGTTAATTATTTCATATCAAGTCCAAAATCATATTTTCAAAATCCATTCAAATTTGACAAATTTTATGAAGACAAAAAAATAATCTTAGATTTCCAAAGGGTAAATAATTTTTTATACACACAAATAAACATAAGTAAAACTGAGACATGTGAGTAAAACTAGTCGGTCGGTTAATATCCTGGCTCAATGGTGTATGTACTGTGGTAGCTGTATGAAATGTTGTAACTGGGGGAAAATACCTCCTAATCTAATGATCTGGGTAAATTTCACTTTAAAAAGTCCACCCTGACCAAGGTTTCCGGCAGACCAGTCTCCTGATTGTTCTGACGCAGCCTCTGCATGCCTGGAAACCGGCCTGCACTAGAGGCGCCCGCTGTCCCCTGAAGCCACGCTGAACTGGTTCAACCCCACAGCTGGAAAGGGGGACGGGCTGGACGGGCTCGGTGGTGGAGAGTACCAGTACTCAGGTCTCGCTAATACCAATGCAGGTCTCAGCGCCCATTAACTCCAGTCCAGCGCCCATTAACTCCAGTCCAGGGGATCCGATGCCTTCTTCTGAACTCTTTGGGCATCAGGCACACATGTGGTACACAAAAATACATGCAGGCAAAATACTAAACACATTAAATAAAAAATCTAAAGAAAAAATTTTTAAGTTAATTCTGGGACCTACTTGTAGAATCCACTGAGAATCTACCTGTGTCGGTCACTGCAGACTTGTGTTTAAAGTGTCTCTGAACAATAAACCATTCTAGTCTAGAATTCAACAGTTACAGTGCTCAACACTAGTGAGAATTTTTACAAAATCTGGAAAGATAAAAAGCAAACTTTCACTTAGTTAAAAAACAAAACTAAATTGTAGGAAAGCTATAAAATAATAGTTTATGTCAATCTAAGGAGATTAAAGCTTAAACAGCTCCTATTTGAGCTATACATTTACTCACTTTTAGTAAACTTCTGCTAAGGACCTAGAAAATGCTATGGGCCAGGTGATGAAAAGGGAGTCTGGGATCCTTCAGTCTACTGCAGGAGACTGAAGACATGCAAACCACAGGTACACAGCTGCTGCCTTTCCTGTGACCTGAGATGCGCTCAGTACGTCACTACTGTTGGAACTTAAGAATGTATGTTTTCTTGCTTTTGTTTTGTTTTTGAAAAAGGAATAAAACCTAGGGTGTTTCACAAGATGGGCAAGAGTCTAACACAGAACTATATCCCGTCCCTTTCATCTTGGGATCGGGTCTTGCTAAGCTGCTGAGCTCGCCTCAACTCGTGAGCCTCCGGAGTAGCTGGCTTGCTGCCCGTCTCTCCCCAGCCCTACCGCATGCACCCTGTCCACGTTCTTCTCACACAAAGACAGTCATGGGAAGACTCGTCTGGCATTCCATCATTTTGTCATTACTGGTGGATTTTGTTTTTTATCCCTCATTCTCAGAAATTCTACTTATAAATAAAAAATAAAAATGATAAATTACTTATAAGTGACAAATAAAAAAAAAAACCTTACCCCAGAGACTTCCAGTCCAATCCAGCTTCTCAACACACACATCATCCAATGGCGCCATCTTGGCAACGTTGGCCTGATGCTGAGCAAAAGCTACCTGACCAGAACGAAGAGAGATAAAGAAAGAAAGCCGACAGTGAAGGCCTGGCCTGCGCATCCCACAAGATTTATCCCAACACTTTCGCTATCATTTATACAAGCAAGACTTTAATGTTGCTTTTTGTAAAGCTTTTTAAATGTTTTGAGACCAGTTTCACTGGATGGCCTGAAACTCACTCTGTAGACCAGGCTGTCCTCCTGCCTCTGCCTCACTAAAGCTGGGATTAAAGACACATACCACTACATCCAGCCTACATTAAGAAAAACAACATTTGTAAGGACTGGTTATTTTCAGCTCATGGAAAAGTACTTTTTTTTTTTTTGAGACAAAGTCTTTTATATTCCAGGATGGCCTTACCATGGTAGCTGGAGATGACTCTGAACTCCTGATCCTCTTGCTTCTACCCCCAAGCACTGGGATTACAGGTGTGCATTACCACACCCAGCTAGAAAAGCAGTCTTTTTTCTTTTTAAAGATTTATGTATTTATTATGTACAGTGTTCTGCCTGCATGTATGCTTGGACACCAGAAGAGGGCACCAGATCCCATTATAGATGGTTGTGAGCCACCATGTGGTTGCTGGGAATTGAACTCAGGTCCTCTGGAAAAGCAGCCAGTGCTCTTAACCTCTGAGCCATCTCTCCAGCCCCAAAAAACAGTCTTAATTCAATAAAAAGGTTTAAAAAAATAGTAAATATAATGCCTCATACTAGCTTTGTACATAATTATGATGAAGGAAAACTTCTTTATGAGACTTTTTGTTGTTGCTGTTTTATAGGACAGGGTTTCTCTGTGTAGCCCTGGCTGTCCTGAAACTCACTCTGTAGACCAGGCTGGCCTCCACCTCACAGAGATCCACCTGCCTCTGCTTCCCAATGCCTCCCAAGTGATTAAAAGGCATTTGCCACCACTGCCTGGCAAGACTATTTTGAAAAGGAATTCAGATATAGTTCATGCCATGACTGAAAATATAAACAATTCAAGATAAAATGGTGTTTTCCTCTGGGTGGGTTTAACAGAAATGACTACTATCCAATAACGGGCTGAAAAGACTGCACAGGCATTAATCATGTCCAGCCATCTCCCCAGCACGTAAACTGTATTAGGTGTAAGGGACTCAGAGATGATTTCGAGTACTGAGAGGCTACACACAGCTTATATTCAAGTGCTACCCCAGAGGAGGGGTCTCCAGACCCATTCATCCCGGGGCAGGTGTACAGTTTTCATAAAACCACTTTCCCAGGGGGACTCACTAAAGTAACAAACACTCCACCAAGACCTATGTGCTAGTGTGTAAGAGATTTGTTTCAGGACCACAGGGTAAAGGAAATGTAACCCCGATCTCATCAGAAGAACTCAATGTCAGCAAGACTGAAATTAAAATGTCCCTTCAGGGATTATACTACTCTGTTAACAGTAGTCCTTTTAAATTTCTACAACCTTATGACAATTTTGAAAGATAATTAAGATGTCGGAAAAAAAATACCTCAAAAATATCAACAGGCCAGATGTTGTGGCATATGCTTCTAATCCCAGCACCTGCAAGGCAGGTAGAGCTGAGTTCAAGGCTAGCCTAGTCTATTATGGAGACCCTTTCTCAAAAAAGTGGATAAAAATTGAACAATGATTATTTCTAGGTACTAAGACTATAAGTCAGTTTTAAAAGTTAGTTGGCCTGTATCTTTGTTTTCTAATTTCTCTACAGTGAACATACCTAACTTTTATAATCAAAAGCCTAATTTTTAGAGTTAATATTTTCTATCATAATTTTGGTGTCATTTCTAATAGGATAAAAGCTCATTTCCCAAATTGAGTTTCTAAAACATGTCCATTTTGCTCTGTGATGGCCAACAGTAAGCAGGTGATAAAAAGTAGAACTACTTTTCCTCAGACCTCCTAAACCACATGTGGCTGATAATTACCAATTTATTTATTCCCACTACTGATAATCCAATCACTGTCTTCAACCATATCTGAGGCAAGACTGCTCTAAGTGTGGATAGTGGATTAGTCTCCAGTTACTATGAATTTACATTTAACTAAAAAACAAACAAAAAACAACAAGCCCCAAACTTAATACCTTATACAGATAGATCCAATTCCATCCCAAGCTGAAGAGAAAACTGATGATAAAAACTCGTCTCAGCTGCGTGTACCAGCGAACGTACGTCCACAACTCCGTAGCCACCAAGGCCACAATGCAGAGCAGACACAAGAGTACCTTAGAAACAGAATGGGAATCAGAGACATCGCTAAGTGTCTTCCCCACCAAAAAAACCCCAGAGACCAGTTTAAAAAAAAAAAAGGCTAGACTTGGCCAGGGAGGCAGCTCAGCAGGTTACTGCGCTCGCCATCAATCCTGATGAGTTGAGTTCAACCCCAGGACCCACACAGCAGAAACAGGGACTAAATCCCACAAGTTGTCCTCTGACCGCTGCACACACCCTCATACACACATAGTATGCACACCAAATGAATGAATGTCATTTTTAAACAGCCTTAGAAGAACCAGACTCAAACAGAATTCTTTGAACAACTTCACTGCTTATTCATCCTCTAATGAGGATCTAAGATCTCAACTGTGTTGGCATTTTGGAAGTATTTTCTCAACAGAAGCTTCTCATCTCATCTTACCATAAACACATTGTACGGGTCCACTCCAAAGGAGTCTTCAAATCGCCACTTCCATGCTGCTGAGTCATGACACTTAAAGTTGATTAAAATATCACTTAACGCATCATCCAAGGCGCCTGGCTTCCACTCTTCTCCACGGAGGAACTTCTGTATCTCCAGTAGTGTTTGTCTGGTAAGGAGAATCTCGGCATCGTAATGCATATCAACTTGGTTTTCATCAGGCTGCATCAGTTACCAAAGACAAACAACAGAAATATATTATTACATTATTCAACGAGACATTAAGTTTAAAAGGAGTTTGGGCCAAATATGATTTCACACACCTCCAATCCCAGCTCTCAGGAGGAGGATGCAAAGAACTTCAAGTTCAGGGTTAGCCTGGGCTACATACTGAGACCTTATCTCAAAAAATAAAAAACACTTTGGAACTCAATAAGGTGTAAATAGTTCTAGGTGCCAGCACGACTTAAAAAAAAAGTGTATTAATTCGTGATATTTCATAAGTATATTATATACTTCTCAGAGGTGAGCATGAAACCCAAATCCATGTAAAAAGCACTAAAAACATGGCCGACTTCTAAAACAAAGCTACCTTCACTAAGGCAGCAGTTGGTCTCTCTGTGTGAAGTACACGGGCTCTACAAAGCCACTGGAAAGTGCTGTCCCACAGTCCTACAAGAAACACAGGGTTAGGTGCCTGTGCACCCCTGGTCTCAACACCTGTCAACTGATCAGTGTGTAACTTTGTCTCTGTTGACACCTTAACTAGAAATATTGGTGACTCGTAACCACTGAACACATGGCCAACAGTCCTGTAATTCATCTGGATGAAGTTTGTATGACATGTTTTTTTTTCTGTGGGGCACGTCATGGGCTGCTTGCATTAGGGACAGTATGTGGTACTTCACATCTGGGAGCCATTCCAAATGATGAAATTACCTTAAATAAAGAAATCCCTCCCTACCCTGAAGTGTGGAAATTGTAGCATGTAATAGGCCACACTAAACTGCAGGAATAAAAACATAATCTGCAGTACTGGACCTGAAACAAAGTGGCCAAGCTTTGTTGCCTTACCCTGCCTTAGCAAACCCAGGACCTTGCACATGCTAGGCCATAGTGTTACCACTGGGCAGTAACCTTAGCTCCGATTTTCCATTCCTTCATCCATCATCCATCCATCCATTCATTCATTCTCCAGCACTGGCTCATGTACAATGACCACAGAAACAGCTCAAGTAGGGATGGTGAGACGGCCCAGTGGAAAAGCGCTTGCTCTGCAAGGACAAGAGCCTGAGTTCAGATCCAGCATCCACATTAAAGCCAGCTGTGGCGGTGCAAACCCGCAGTCTTACCCGGGACGTGAGACAGGACCCTGGGGCCTGCTGGCCGGCTAGTCGTGCCCAACTGCTGAGCTCCAGCTCAGTTAGAGACTTCGCCTCAGAAAACAGGGTGGAGAATGACTGAGGACGACACCCCAAACTGATCTCTGGCCTTCCCATTGTGAACACACACACACACACACACACACACACACACACACACACTTTAAAAAATGAGCAATTTTTAAAAATCACCAAGTATTGATTTTGATGAGACAAATTTTAGTGAATAGATAAATTCACAGACATGAGAACTGCAAAGAATAAAGACAGACTGTATCTTTATGATTCCATTTATGAGTTCCATTTGCTGACACAATTTTCAGATAGCCTAAAACTTACAGTAAGTCAAATAAACATTTAAAAATTATTTAAAAAGAAAAATGTGTTTCCTTAAAAAAGAAAACACTATCTCTTTACTAGTGCAAGTTCACTCAGAGAAATCACTGTACGCAACTGACATTCATTGACCAGTTGATATATAATTTCGATTTTAGTTCGAGACAGAGTCTTGTTAAGAAACCCAGAATGGTGCAGGGCGGTGGTGGCGCACACCTTTAATCCCAGCACTTGGGAGGCAGAGGCAGGCGGATCTTTGTGAGTTCGAGGCCAGCCTGGTCTACAGAGCGAGAGCCAAGAAAGGCGCAAAGCTACACAGAGAAACTCTGTCTCAAAAAAAAAAAAAAAAAAAAAAGAAACCCAGAATGGCCTCCAACCAGTGTTCCCCTGCTTTAGCCTCCTGAGCACAGGGATTACAGGCGTGTGCCAGGACACCCAGGTTTTATAGTCTGAATGTCCAATGTCGCCCAACGGTCCATGTGCTAAGGGCTTGAAGCCCAGGGCACCACTATAGGGATATGGTCGGACCTTTAGGAGGTAGGACTCAGTGGGAGGAAGTTAGGAACATGTCCCTGAGAGGAATTATGGGTCCAGTGCTCCTCTCTCCGTTCCTTTTGCTTCCTAGCCATGACATGAATAAGTACAACCCACCACATGCTTCTAGCCATGAACATCTGCCACGCCTACTGAAGGCCAAGTCTCGGACTGGAGTGTCCAGAGTCACAAGCCAAACAAACTTCTCTCTTTGTTGTTGTTGTTGTTGTTTTAGATTTTTGTTTGTTTTCTGTTTTTGAGACAGGGTATCCCAGACTGGCCTTGAACTTGCTATGTAGCCATGGATGACTTTGAAATTCTGATCCTCCTGCTTCTACCTCCTGAATTCGGGGATTGCAGGCATGCAAGCCAATGCCTGGTTTATGGGGTGCTAAGGATGGAAGCCAAGGCTTTGTATAAGCCAGGCAAACACTATGAACTCAGGGGCCTTTCTTTGTTAACTATCTCAGGTGTTTTGTTATACTGAGAAAAGACTGCCTAATACTACAAATAGGAATCTCCTGTGCTCGCTCTGGCTGCCCATATTATTACAATTGGAGTGATGGAGAGATTTCTACAAACCTTGCAAAAGGATGACATGCCTATTTCCGATCTTTATGGACCACATAGGATTTTGTCGCAAAAACAAACAAGAAGTTAAACCTGTGGCCTGCTTTTGATGGCTGGAAGGCATGGCCAGATCAAACAAAAGTCTGTCTCCGACCCCTAGACCAATGCTGGTGACATTAACCAAAATACCCTCATGGGTCTACAAATGAGCTTTGAATACACTTCTCAGCTTCTGGCTAAGATGAGTGTAAAAATGAGCTTTATAAGTATAACATAAAATGCAAAATTATAAGTTTTCATCACGTCTTGATTCCCCAAACTGAAACAATGATTCTAAAAAAGATGAAATAATGTACAAACAAACAAATATATAGAAAACTGGAGCTAGGGTTACTGCCGGGTGGTAACACTATGTATGACCTAGCATGTGCAAGGCCCTGGGTTTGCTCTCCAGCACCGCAAAACAATACCAGGAACTCTCACCACCATAACTAACACATGTGCATGATCTACAATCCACAAAGAAGGACCTACCACAATAAACAGCAAAGAGAAAGAGTACTTAGAACACATTTTTCTTGTCCTCAAATGGTGACTCTATACTTTATGGCTATAAAGTATGGGAACAGGGAAATGAGAAGAAGGGTTACAACAGGATTATCTATCTCCCCATCTCCTCAGGTCCACTAGTCGACCCCAGTGGAGCTGATGGAGCTAGTCCTCAGGGCGCAGGGAAAACAGCATGGTCTGCCCTGCTCACCTTCCCCCGGCACCACTGTGATGCTGGCTGGTTCCTACAGTCTCGTATAACAGCTTTTAGGAAAAGGCGAAGCAGCTTATTTTCTGTTAAAGCACAGTGAAGCTTATTACTTCACTTTTTTTTTTTGTTTTGATACAGGCTGGGCCAGAACTTGGAAATTCTCCTGCCTCAACCTCCTGAGTGCTAACATGACAGATGTGTGTCACATGCATGGCACAACTTCTTATATTATGTGAAACAAATACTCAGAGTATCTACTACAATAAATAGTATCATGTCATCAAACACTTACAAGTCCAAGCTTGCCGGCTTCAATTAAAATCTTATTTAAGTATCTCCTAAAAACAGGATTACTTTGACTTTCATAATCTTTCATTTTCTTCTTTTCACAGTCATCAACCTGTAATCAGACAATAAAGTCAGTAGCATTAAAGACTAATGAGAAGGTCAAGTTCTAGTGCTGTGAAATATTATTTTAAGATGTGTTACATTCATTTGTGCTGTGGAACATTTGTTTAATGATGCAAAGATGGGCTGCATTCTTTTAGGGTGCATTTGTTTAACTCTGTGAAGCTGTGTTACTGTGTCTGTCTAGAACACCTGATGGTCTAATAAAGAGCTGAGGAGCCAACAGCGAGGCAGGAGAGGGGGATAGGTGGGGCTGCCAGGCAGAGGGAATAAATAGGACGAGAAATCTAGGCTTGAGAAAAAAAAAAAAAAGAGAAAAGGAGGAGAGGAGAACGCCAGAGGCCAGCCATGGAGTAAGAAGGAAAGAAAGACATATAGAATAAAGAAAGGTAAAAGCCCAGAAGCAAAATGTAGTTAAAAAGAAATGAGATAATTTAAGTTAGAAAAGCTGGCTAGAAACAAGCCAAGCTAAGGCTGGGCATTCAAAAGAAAGAATAAGTCTCCCCTGCTGGGCGGTGGTGGCGCACGCCTTTAATCCAGCACTCGGGAGGCAGAGCCAGGCGGATCTCTGTGAGTTCGAGGCCAGCCTGGGCTACCAAGTGAGCTCCAGGAAAGGCGCAAAGCAACACAGAGAAACCCTGTCTCGAGAAAAAAAAAAAAAAGAATAAGTCTCCTGTATTTGTGATGATACTGTGTTCCCCAATATATTGTGCACCCTAATAAACTTATCTGGGGTCAGAGAACAGAACAGCCATAGATAGAGAGGCCAGAAAATGGTAACACTCACACCTTTAATCCTAGCATTCTGAAGGCAGAGATCCGTCTGGATCTGAGTTCAAAGCCACACTGGAAACAGCCAGGCATAGTGACACATGCCTTTAATCCCAGGAAGTGACAGCAGGAAGCAGAAAGGTAGGTAAGACGTGAGGACCAGGAACCAGAGCCTGGTTAAGCTCTTAGGCTTTTAGCAGCAGTTAGCTGAGATCCATTCAGATGACTCAGAGGCTTCCAGTTTGAGGAAATAAGATCAGCTGAGGAGTTGGTGAGGTGAGGTTAGCTATGGCTTGTTCTGCTTCTCTGATCTTTCAGAATTTACTCCAATAGCTGGCACTGAGTTTTTTATTAATAAGACCTTTTAAGGTTCATGCTACATGTACTTATTTGGGAGCTGGGTGGAGGGCCCCCAAAGAGTAAAAAAAAAAGCAAACCAAAACAACTACATTCTAGCTTGGTGATGCTCTCAGAATTAAGACAAACACCTGGTTGCTGTTTTTTGTTTGACAATGTATAGGATTTACTGTGCGTATGTCTAAAGAGCAAGTAAGCAAACAGAAGCCCCCGAGCTTGATCGGGACACAGGTGGACCTCAGTTAACACTCTTACTGTCTCACAGATGGACAGAGCTCCCATTCACTCTATCTACTCACTGCCCTTGTCCTCACCTATAGAAGATCCACGTCTATCTTTTCTCCTCATCCTCGTCACTGGGCTATTTGGACCGTCAGCACCTCTGCACCTCCTCAAGGACCACATGAAAACCTCCCTCCCCGGTCCAAGCTTTTCCATGCTGCAACCATGGAAACTGTCCACACAACCAACAGAGTGGTTAGCACAGTGACCAGAGGATACACTCCAATCCCTTAACATTCTATTCCCTTTCAGATAAACTCTGCATTTAAAAAAGAGAGAGAGAGCTGGGCAGTGGTGGCGCAGAGGGAGGTGGATCTCTGTGAGTTCCAGCCCAGCCTGGGCTACTAAGTGAGTTCCAGTACAAGCTGCAAAGCTACACAGAGAAACCTTGTCTCAAACAAAAAACAAAACAAAAAATTTCTTCAAGCTTGGAAAGAAGAGCTATCCTCACTAACTTGTAACCACCCTTTACATTTGGAGAACGGTTACAACCTTTAATAAGTCAACTGACTCATCTGCTCACCTGCTACATCATCAATGGCGCAGCAGTATGGCAGGTGACGACAATCATGATAAATCTATTCCTGTACCAACTTTATAATCTCACAAATAATTATAATAAATGTTATTACAAAAATAGTAAGTACTGTTTTTAAAAACAAGATGTAACTAAATTATATCGATAAAAATATTTAATTGTATAGAACACGGAAACATTACAAATAGAAAAATTAGCAAAGGCAAGAAAACAAGTAACTGTCTTAGTTAGGGTTACTATTGCTGTGATGAAACACCATGTCCAAAGCAACTTGTGGAGGAAAGGGTTTATTTTGTTCCATGTCACAGTTCATCACTGAAGAAGTCAGGGCAGGAACTCAAACAGGGCAGGAACCAGGAAGCAGGAGCTGATGCAGAGGCCATGGAGAGGTTCTACTTGCTGGTTTACTCTGCCTGCTTTCTTATAGAACCCAGGACCACCAGCCCGGGGTGGCACCACCCACAATGGGCTGGGTCCTCCCCATCAATCACTCATTAAGAAAATGCCCTACAGGCTTGCCTACAGCCCCATGTTATGGAGGCATTTTCTCAATTGAGGTTCCCTCCTCTCAGATGACCTCAGCTTGTGTCAAGTTGACATAAAACTAGCCAGCACGATAACTTAAAATAAGTAATATTTAATTTGTGAATGGAAAAATAATCAAACCTTGTGAGTCAAAGAATCAAGTCTGTGCAAACAGTCTGATAATTCCTCGGCATTTGACAAGTCAGGGTTCACTTCCGTTTTCTCAGATGTACCATATTTCACCTAAATCAAAGCAGAGATTTTATTCTTTATGCTTGAGTTGTAAAAACAGGTTCCAGTGAATAAAGACTACAAGCTTGACTATCGTTTTATGACTTTGCTTCTTAAATTCTTCACTTGCATCAAATCACCAAGAAGTAAGAATCAACTATACACGCTAAGAACCAAAACTAAACAGGCTCTCTCCTCGATGGGCATTACATCCAAATCCAAACAGAAATAACCAGATGGGTGAGTGCTTGTCTATCATCGTAAGGCCCTAGGTCCAGGCCCCAGCATGGAAGGGGAAAAGTATCAAGAAAATACCTTGCACAACTGCTAATCATTTACAAAACACAACAGAACTGGACTATTCCCACCATGGTGGATAGGGTCTTACCAGTGCACTTAAAGAATAAATACCTGAGATTTTCTCATTGTTCCTGAAGCGGCATCATAATTAAGCATATCTGTGGGGTCAATCCAGTCATCATCATGAGCATAACCAGTTATTGGCAAAAGACATCCACAAAGGAGCAGCAAATACAGCATCCTGAACGAGGCTCTTAAGAAAGCAATGAAATACTAGTTTTTACATAGTTGTTAGGTTAACAAAAATTAACTCCTTCAAGAGTTAACACTTTCTGGATAAAGAACACAAAGAATGTACATGAAGTTAAAAAACAAACCAGTAAAATGTCTTGGGGTGTAGCTCAGTTAAAAGCACTTGACTAGCAAGTACAAGGCCCTGGGTTCAATTCCCAGCACCTCATAAACCAGGCATTATAGCTCACCTGTAATCCTCACACTTAGGAGGTAGATGCAGGAGGATCCGAAGTTTAAGGATCCTTAGCTACATACTGACTTGGAGACCAGCCTGGGATGCATGATGCAGTCTTTGTTAAAAACGCAATAAAATGGTATTCACATCTAAATGCATATGCATTTAGTGGTCTCATTAAAATATAGGCAATTTTTACATGGCACCGTCAATTCCCATCAACCACAAGGTGGCTCACAACCATCTATCTCTAATGGGATCTGATGCCCTCTTCTGGCATTCAGGCATACATGCAGGCAGAGCACTCATACATAAAATACATAAATAACTAAAAAATTTAAATAAGTCTTGTCAGAAAAAGTCAGGCAACAAAAGCCAAGAGGCCCCAGAAGAAACCAAGCAGGACACACCTTCATCCAATTAATTAGGTCTACTCTGGAGACAGAAAAACTGAATAACTGTCTTATTTCTAAAAAAGAAGAAGAAACAGCCTTCAAAGAACTACATGCAGAAGAACGTGGGGACTTAACTAGAGGAAGAGGCAAGAAAGAAAAAAAAAAAGCAAAGTGAAGACACCGAGAAAAGGGCTGGAGAGATGGCTCAGTGGTTAGAAGCACTGGCACCCACATGGTTCCCAGGGATCTGACTCCTTCTTCTGTCCTCAGCAGGTACAGCATGCACAAGGTGCACATGGTACACAGACATGCATGCAGGCAAAACACCCATAAACACTGAAAATTAAAAAAAGGGAATTAAAAAAAAAAGACACCAAGGAGGGGCTTAGTTGAAAGAAACAAATATTAGTCATATTCAGCATTTCAAAGAAATTCAGTAAAGCCTGAGAAAAAGTCATTGGATGAGTTAATTCATTGACCATTTACTAAAAATTAGGGAAAGACCTAATTCTAAAGAGTTAAGAAGTAGGTGAGAGTATATAAACTGAACTGAGGCTCTGAGAAGATGGGAGTTTATAAAATCAATGTTCAGGAAAGGTACCCTGTATCCCTTCTTCATTAATAGCACGAATGAGAAGGAAGACAAACTTTTTCAAATAAACAAGGGAGGTTAGGGTGGAGGTAGTGGAGATTTAGAAACCAAAGCAGAGGGTACTATACGAAGGAAGGTGACTGGAAGCCTGCCAGCCATCTTTCTCCAATAATGGCCAGCAGGTGCAGAGTTAACCAAGACTACAGAATGATTAAAATGATGGGAGACCAGAGGGTCAGATGCCACCGCAGAACGAGCTGGGAAATCAAAAAAGATGGGGAGGAGTATGAAAGAAAACACAGACTCAGATGGGAATCCAAGCCCTCCTGTCAGAGTCCTGTGCTCATTAACTTAAGGCTAGAACTCTTTGAAGAAAAAAAAAAAATAGAACCGATCTCGCACTTCTTCCAAAGCTGCATCTAGACCTGCTGCAAGCTTATTTTTAAAGGAAATTTCTGACCTAGGGCTAGCTTGAGCTGCATAAAGAGACTGGCTCAAAAAACAAAACACCATCAAAAAACATCGTATGTTGTTTAGTTTATCGAAAGAACATGTGTTACTCTACGACTTGTCAGTGGACTTGTCTGTTTCTACCGCTTTTACCATCTTCTTTTTGGTTTTTCGAAACTGTTTCTCTGTGTAGCCCTAGCTGTCCTGGAACTCACTCAGTAGACTAGGCTGGCCTTGAACTCAGAGATCCGCCTCCGGAGTGCTAGGGCTAAAGACCACCGCCCGGCTGAGAATTTGCATTTCTAATGTGTGCCCAGACGACGCGGGGAATCACGTGTCTGGGCACACATTAGAAATACTTCAGTGTCACGGAGAAAGCCTGACTTGTTTTCAAACCCAATCATAAACACACACGCTTACGCCCTCTCCGAACTTTATAAACTCAAATTAGACTTGGAGTTTTAGATCATTAACAAATATATATATATATATACTTTCTAGCAGCCAATAGTTGTTGCAGATTATGCCTAGTTTTCAGGGAAAAAAAAAGAAAAAAAACACGAGCAAGAAGCTCTTTCCCTAGGCCAGGCCGCTCAGTATTCACAGGGCAACGGAAGGTGAGGCAGGGGAGTGACTGGCGGGAGCTATCTGCCCGCGTTAACACTGAGCAGGGGCTCGCCACAGGCCCAGGCCCCGACGCCGGCCCGGCGCCTCCCGCACCGCCTCCCACGCAGCCCCCGCGGGTCACCCCGACACACCGGAGCGCGCCCACTCACTTCGACGGTCACCCTGCCCGCCCAGAGCGACGGCGGCCAGCCCGGACGCGGAAGACGCCGGGCCGCCTACCTCTGACGCCGTGCGCGCGCGCCGGGCTCCAGCGCCGACTCATCGACTCGCTCGGCCCGCGGCTGTGCGGCCTTCCCGCGCGCGCCGCTGATTGGCTGAGCCGCGGGGGCGGGGCCGGGGCCGGGCGGGGGCGGGACTCGCTCCTCGGCTCTGAAGTTCGGGCTTTTTTTCAATTACCCAACCACCAATTCAGTTCGAGGGATCTGTCGGAAGGATCTCTTCAAGTGCGTTAAAGGGATACAAAGTACATTTTCTTACTATTAGCTGGTTTTTATGTGTTCGACCGTATAGGGTTTGCAATAAAACCAAGTCTACTTCGAGCATAATTTTCTTAAGATTTATTTGACATGCATTGTTTTGCCTGCATGTATGTGAGAGAGAGCCAGACAGGTCCTCTGGAACTGGAGTTACAGACAGTTGTGAGCTGCCTTGTGGGTGCTGGGAATTGAACCTGGGTCCTCTGGAAGAGCAACCAGTGCTATTAATCGTTGGGCCGAATCTCCGGCCCCAAGCATAATTTTCTTAAGTGGAAGGTAATGAATAACTGTAGTACAACATTGAGGCCGGCAAATGGGAGTTGGCACACTATAGAGCATTTGGATGTAAGGTTTGTGTAGCCGGAGGGCTTCTCTCCAGGTTCCCCAAGCCCCGCAGTCCCACAATCCACATATAAAATAATCACTCAGACGCTTATATCACTTATAAACTGTATGGCCGTGGCAGGCTTCTAGCTAACTGTTCTTTTATCTTAAATTAACCCATTTTTATAAATCTATACCTTGCCACGTGGCTGGTGGCTTCTCAGCGTCTTTACATGCTCTTCTCCTGGCGGTGGCTGCAGTGTCTCTCCCCTCAGCCTTCCGCTTCCCAGAATTCTCCTCTCTCCTTGTCCCACCTACTTCCTGCCTGGCCACTTGCCAACCAGTGTTTTATTTATATATAGAGCAATATCCACAGCAGTTTGTTTTGTGTTTATCTTCAACTTCTGGCTTTGCAATATCAAAAAAACTCACCAAAGAGGAACCCCACCCCACTCCAGAAGTGGATACAAAAATTAACTGGCAATGAATTACTGCTGGTGTATAATTCGGTATTCTTAGGTATATATATGTTGTTTACAACTTTTAAAGATTTTTTTTTTAATTTTCATATTTTTAGATTTATTTATGTATGAGCGCTTCCCCTGTATGTATTTTAGGTGTTCCACCTGCATGTCTCATACCCATGGAGGCCAGTAAAGGGGGTCAGATCCCATGGAAATTGAGTTATGGATGTTTGTGAATCATCATGTGGGTGCTGGGACTCAAAAGCAGCATGTGATCTAAACATGCTAAGCCATCTCTCTGGCCCCAAGATTTATTTTATGTTTAATTATGAATGTGTGTCTGTGTGGGGTCCTGCCCTACCTGGAACTGAGGTCACCTGTGAAGAGGTGGCCTGGAACCCAGAGGTGGGTTCCCCAGCATCCCTCTTACCCACCTGGAGACAATCAGACACAGGTCGCAGCAGGTGTCCAGTCAAGCTCGAACTCATTTATTGTTAGGCGGTAAGACCCTTTTATAGCAAAACCTCAGAACCCTAGGAGGGGGTAAAGGAACCAACCAATCATTTTAAAGGTCACCCTATACTCATTCTTGTTTCCGAGTTGTTTATGCCCTGACATCTTAGTGTCTTACCAGCATAAACAACTTGAGCTAACTTCCTTCCTCACTATTTGTATCTAATCTCCATACAAACAACCCAAACTAACTTCCTCTCAGCATGTCCTTGTATCTACTCTCTGCATAAACAGCTTAAACTAACTGCCTCTGGCACCATTTGTATCTACTCTCTGTGTAAACAGCTTAAAGCTTAAGCTCTATTTGTCTAACTTTCTCTGGGCACCCTCTTTGCAACCCATGTATGCCCCACATGTCTGTGCATGTGAATTCAGGTGCCAGCGGAGGCCAGAGACATCTCATCTGATACCTTAGAGGTAGAGTTATAGATGATTGTGAGCCACAAAGCACAGATGCCTTGGGTCCTCTAGAAGAGCAGTATGTTCTTTAACAGCTAAGCCATCTCTCCAGCCCTTGTGTCTGTTGCTGGTTGCCCACCAGATCTAGTTGGTAAGATTCTGTTACTGGAGAAATCACATGCCTAAGTCAGACGGGAACTGAACTGGAAGCTTACTCTGGGTTGGTTAGCTTTCATAGCCCCAGAGGGTGCTACAGGCTGCTAGAGAAGTCATCAACTTTCTTGCCTCACTAGGGACCTTGTGCTACCCTTCTGACCTCCCAGGCAAGATGTGCCCACTTGTGCAATAGTAGCAAGCTGCAAAGTGGGTAGCCAGCCTCTTTCTGATTTGAGTTGAGGACAGAATCCATGCCTGGCACGGTAGACCTAGACAAAAGTCTGTGGCCGGGGAGATCATATTCCCTGGTGGGGAAGCTACTATTCTTTTGCTCAATAGATAAGTTGTGCATATCAAACAGCCTCCCAAATACTGATGTTTCTACCCATAGATTAGTACTGCTTTCAGTTCTGGTCAAAGAAGCTTCATTTTGCAGTAGCAGTGGCTCATACAGGGACTCCTAACTGCTCAAGGTGCTGAGAACAAGTGACTTCAATGTTCAGCCCTAAATGGGATATCCATATCACTCATTGGGGCTGGAGAGATGGCTCAGCCGTTAAAGGCTAGGCTCACAACCATATCACTCATTGGCTCAGGGAACGTCACAGGAGGGGTGTGGGAGAATCTAAGAGCCAGCAGGGCAGGAGTGCTGTGGAACATTGTCCCCCTGGCTTGACATGGTCATCACAGTCATGACTCACTAGTAACTATGACCACCTACACAAGACCTGTTCAAGACAGTACCGGTCTTGACATTATTGTGAACATGGCAAAGGGCTCTTGAGGCCCCACTCTGCCCTGAGGCGCTATGGGCAGTTAATGGTTGCTGGGGAGAGGGGGTATTTTCTTTAGTGGTACAGCAACTGGTAAGTCACCCACTCATGCTCCTGTAAATAACCCCTCACCTATGCTCAGGTGCTCAACCCTAATCAAACTCCTAGAGCTGTATTCCCACTCTTTTGATTAGCATGCATTAACTGTGGATACCGGTTACATTTTATTTTCATATGTTTATAATGTATTTTGACCAAACCCACTTACCATAACCTTTTGTCCCCTTCCCCCTCCTTTGGATCCCATTCTTCACATCAGTCTCCCTTCTACTTCCACATCTGTGTGTGTGTGTGTGTGTGTGTGTGTGTGTGTGTGTGTGTGTGTGTGTGTGTTTCATTATGGATGCTTACATGTGAGCATGGGTGAGGAGCATGACAGCCGGAACTTGGAAGCAACTAGTGATATATTATATCCTTCATCAGAAAGCAGAGCACGAGTGATCAAGGATACTAGTGCTCAACTTGATTTCAGTTTTTATTCAGTCCAAGACACCAGCCCATGAAAAGGGGGTGCCCACAATTTAGGTGGGTCTTCCTACTTCTATTAACATAGAGGCATGCCCAACGACTATCGTCAGGTTGACAATATTAGTAGACACCACACTATTTACCCAAACATAATTGATGAAATCTCCGTTCTGTCCTTTGTCATCTTTGACTGGCACATCAGGTGGTTGAGCCTGGCATGTTGGGACTTAGTGCCAGGACTCTGGTCCTAAACTCCAGCAACAGATATTTAATTTTTTTTATTTTAGAAGACTTGTTTCATATGAATAAATGTTTTGCCTACATGCATGTTTGTGCATCACATGTGTGCCTCCTAGGATCCCCCAGAACTGAGATTATGAGTTGTGAACCACCATATGGGTGGCTGGGGATCGAAGCCAGGCCTCTGCAAGAGCAACTAGAGTTCTTAACTACCGAGCCATCTCACCACCCTCAGTAACATATTTAAATGTAGGACTGCTGAGTGGTAATTTTATTTTTTATTTAATTCTGTATTTTGTAACAGGGTCTTACTAGGTAGGCCCCAACAGGCTCGCATGACATAGTCCCTCCCCCTCAGCCTCCCAGGGCTGGGACTGCAGGCAGATGCCAACACACCTGGCTCGCATTTTAACTTGGTGGGAACTGCCAACCTCTCTATAGAGCATTTTATGATCACAAGTGTGCCCAAGGAAAATGTCCTGCATCCTCAACTGTGTTTGAATCCTTTTGTGGAGGTAGGGGGAGATAATAGTGTCTTGTTTTGTTGCCCAGGCTGACCTCAAACTCTTTTTTTTTTTTTGAAGCATTTTTATTTTATTTTATTTTATTTTATTTTATTTTATTTTATTTTATTTTATTTTATTTTATTTTATTTTATTTTACAATACCATTCAGTTCTACATATCAGCCACAGGTTCCCCTATTCTCCCCCCTCCCAACCCCTCCCCTTACCTCCAGCCCACCCCCCCATTCCCACCTCCTCCAGGGCAAATCCTCCCCTGAGGACTGCGAGCAACCTGGTAGACTCAGTCCAGGCATGACCTCAAATTCTTGCACTGCCTCCCAAGTGGCTAAGCATACAGGAATGGAATTGCCTCCAGAGAGAATCTTTTCATGCTCTTCTTTGATGAATGACTATTCAAATCCCTTACTTCCTAATCAGGATTTTTGCTTGGCTGGTTTTGAAAGTTGTTTCAATTTAGTAATCTTCTGTTTGTGTGTCTGGGACAGGGTCTTTATCACAACTCAGGAAGGCCTGAGATTTACTATGTAGCCCAGGCTGGCCTTGAACTTGTGGCAATTCTCCTGCCTCAGCCTCCTAACTGCCATGTCCAGATAAATAGATATAAATAAATAAAGTGTATACATGTGTGTGTTTGTGTGTTTGTTTGTTTGTTTGTTTGTTTGTTTTTGGAGACGGGGTTTCTCTGCCCAGCCTTTGCTGTCCTGGAACTCAGATATCTATCCTCCTGCCTCTCCCTTCTGAGTGCTGGAATTAAAGGAATGCACCACCACCACTGCCTAACTATAATTATACCTTCTTAAAGATTTGTGAATGTTTTCTCATGTTTTATAGGCTTCCTTTCACTGTTTACTATATATTTTGGGCTTACAATTTTTGAGGACAACTAAATATTTTTTGTATTGAAAACAGAAAAACAAAGAGGAGGGGAAATTTGCATTAGACCTCAGAGTCTAGCACTACCTTTTACTCAAATTCCTTCCTCACATCTGGCAGCAGCTGGTAGAGCAGACACTTTGGTCTTGGCATTTCCTTTTGTGTATGCAGCTCAGAATCTATTCAACCCCATGGGGAAGACAGTGCAGAGACACACGGAATGGACATAAGTATCTAAATAGTTACTGCAAGTAATTTCTGGTGCTTTAAGACAGTTCAATAACGGAAAGGAAATCCAGGCCAGTGAGTGACTCAGCAGGTCATGCGCTTGCTGCCATTGCTGACGACTTGAGTTGGATCCTTCGGACCAATAATGGTAGAAAGAGAGAACTAAATCCTAGTGGCTGTCCTGACCTTCCTCCGCCCGCTACAGTGCTCACAGAGAGACACATACACACACTTATGTGTGTGTGAATAATGGAATAGAAATGTCAAAGAGAAATGAATTTCACACCTCACCTGAGAGGGTCCTGAAAGCTTTCTCCCTGGCAATGATTAAAGTAGGGTACATAATTTTATAAACTTGGGGGAGGGGTAGTGGGAAGTGTTGAGAATCAAACCTAGAGACTCACACACATCAGGAAGCTAATGAGCTAAACCCACTGAGCTAAATCCCGAACTCTCTCTCTATATATAATTTACTTATTTGAATATGAATTTTTTGAGATAGGGTCTCAGGCCCTCCAATTTGCTATACAGGAATGTAGCACCATGCACATCTGCCACCATGAAACTTCACAGGTGTAGTGGGTAGCTATTCCAGCTTGGTTCTGGAAGTTCCAACCCCCATTGAGACTCTGGCAACTGTCACACCTACGAGGCGGGGCCAAGGGAGGCGTCTGGAGACCCGAGACCTGGATGGGCAAGCGCTCTCTCTGTTCCAGGACCCTGGACGGTGGAGGTTGACTGAGCAGAGCTCCAGAGAACACTGCTGGACTGCGATACACCTTCCCCAGACCCCCGCAACCTATCTATTCCTTCATTTGTAAGTCACCCACTAAATAAATCTCCCTTTTAACTACGTGGAGTGGCCTTTATAATTTCCCCAATACACAGGTATATTGGTAAGGTTTTGATATTTCATTATATACTAGGGTACGTAATGTACCACTTCAAAAAGCTGAAAGAATGAAACTACACAAAGGAATGGAAAATCCCATAGTATCCTATAAATACAGACAATTTCTATGAGAAAGGATGAAGTGGGAGGGGGGGAGGAGAAAGGAGGAGAAATGAAAGGGAAAGGGGGGAAGAAAGAATTATCTGTCCTAGAATGACTGGGTAGCTGTGAGCATGGAGGTCCTGGAGTTGCTGCCCAGGGAATCTCCCTATACCTCATTTGTAACTTTTTTTTTTTTTTTCGAGACAGGGTTTCTCTGTGTAGCTTTGCGCCTTGGGACTCCTGGAACTCACTCTGTAGTCCAGGTGGGCCTCGAACTCACAGAGATCCACCTGCATCTGCCTCCCAAGTGCTGGGATTAAAGGTGTGCACCACCTCCGCTCAGCTCATTCATAACTTTTATGTATTTTATGATAAACGAGTAATTTTGCCTTTAGGAAAAGCAGCTAACAGGAACCATGAAAAAATCTGCTCCTAAAATGTAGAGAGCTCAGCTATGGAGATGCCCCATACAGAACAAAGGTGGGCTGTGGTTATGGAGGTCCATACAGAACAAAGGCAGGCTGTGGTTATGGAGGTCCACAGAGAACAAAGGTGGGCTGTGGTTATGGAGGTCCACACAGAACAAAGGTGGGCTGTGGTTATGGAGGTCCACAGAGAACAAAGGTGAGCTGTGGTTATGGAGGTCCACACAGAACAAAGGTGAGCTGTGGTTATGGAGGTCCACACAGAACAGAGGGTGGGCTGTGGTTATGGAGGTCCACACAGAACAGAGGGTGAGCTGTGGTTATGGAGGTCCACACAGAACAAAGGTGGGCTGTGGTTATGGAGGTCCACACAGAACAAAGGTGGGCTGTGGTTATGGAGGTCCACACAGAACAAAGGTGGGCTGTGGTTATGGAGGTCCACACAGAACAAAGGTGGGCTGTGGTTATGGAGGTCCACACAGAACAGAGGGTGGGCTGTGGTTATGGAGGTCCACACAGAACAGAGGGTGGGCTGTGGTTATGGAGGTCCACACAAAACAAAGGTGGGCTGTGGTTATGGAGGTCCACACAGAACAAAGGTGGGCTGTGGTTATGGAGGTCCACAAAGAACAAAGGTGGGCTGTGGTTATGGAGGTGCTCCACTCAAACCTCTAGTAGAAGAACCTGCTGAGGAAAGCATGGTGACCAGCATTGACACCTTGGTCTCTAATGCATTCTTGCTAAGCACCACTTCTCCTGGGCTGTCAGACAGAGCACAGCAGGGCAGAGTGCCTAGCCCATCAGTGAAGAAGAGAGGCGACCCTCAAGTGCCAACTTCCACTCAGTGACTGGTGCAAACCACCGACAAATGGGAACCACAAACTGGGCACACTCAAACCCAACCTACACTCATTGCATATCACACACCATTCTACACATGGCGAGAACGCTGTGTATTCTCTGAATGTTCTGATCCTGGGAAACAAAGTCACTCTCTTGGTTTGTCAAAACCGTTGGTTGTCCAAGAAAGAGGGAGCAAAGTCTGATTTGGGAAATGAGAGTAGCATCACCACATTCTTAGCTTAACTTTTGCCAAAAGCAAAATAAGATCATGTTTCTCTGTTTTTTGCCATCCCCTGCCCTAGTTTTTAAACTTATCAAAAAAATGACCATTAAAAACTCCTAAAATAGAGCCTGTAAAGGTAGTGCACGCTTTTTTGGAGACAGAGTTTCTCCATGTAGCCCTGGCTGTCCTGGAACTCACAAAGATCCTTCTGCCTCTGCCTCTGGAGTGCTGGGATTAAAGGATGTGCTGCCCCACCCGGCTATGGTGGTGCACACTTTGAATCCCAGCACTTGGGATGCAAGTAAGTCTCTGAGGTCCAGACCAGCTAGAGCTAAGAGTGAGACTGTCTCAAAACAAAACCAGAAATCCTAAAATTCATGAAATTGTGCATTAAACTAAACCAAGGAGACTTAACTTTAAGACACTGGTTTTTACAGTGTCCCCTCTGCCTCCGTGTGGTGAAGCTGTTCAGCATTCAAAAGCTTCCAAACCCCACTGGAGCACTGAGTTAGAACGTGTACACCCCACTAGGCACTCGTTCCCATGGCCTGGCTTCCTGATAGTGCTGAGGGCAGAACGCGGGCCTTCTGCACGCCCTGCCAGGGCCTCACCACGGAGCTATGTTCCAGCCCTTGCTGTGCCGGGCTCTGTTAATTAAAAACCACAAGGAAAAGGAGGGCCTGCAGCTCAGGAGCAGCAGGTGTCTGCTTAGCATGTGCAGTCTTAGGTTCAATCCTTCAGCACCTCAAGAGTGACCCGAGAAAGGACAGGGTGAGGGCGGGACAGAGAAGTGCTGTCTGTTGTTAGGAGCTGCAGAGCGAGCTAGTGAAAGAGCTTTAGGACAAAGTAAGGAGCAGGGTACGCGTGGTCTTTCTTTCCACCTTCTCCAAGTACACTGGAAGCAGCACTCTGAACGGAGTGCCACAGACTTAGACTGTGAGAAACCGATAGAGTTTTAGGTGTCAAGAGGTCTTTATTGAAAGAAAAGCACAGTTACACGTCTATTACCCTTCCCACTTGTGGGCTATAGATTTAAAATGCTTACTACATATAGTGAACAGACAGGTCAATACAACTGCAGTTGAAATAAATAAAATAGCCTATTTAATAACTTAAAGTAAAATACTGAACAATATGAAAATAAAGATACATAAAATGTTAGAATCTATAGTACTGTACAAATAAAGTCATTATTCTTCATTACACAAAACTGTGCCAGAAAAATCCAAATAAGTTTCTGGAGTGCAAAGTTTCAGTTTTCCATTTTAAATTATCATGCAGACAGTTTTTCAAGCCATGCTAGGGTCATGGCAAAGTCTTTAATTTTTAGGAGGAAAATGCTACCCAGTAAATTACCCCTACCGTCAAATATTGTTCCACATAACTGTAGCTGCTCTGCTTCTACAGTATCGTTTGGAAGGGAGGTATCATGTGCATTCAAAAAAATTGAAATCAACGAGTTTCCAAAGCAAAATAGTTACTTTTTAGCCTGAAACAAAATAATGTGGCAAATGAGCAACCACAGCCTGGACTAAGGAAAGAAGTGGCTGCTGCAGAATGAGCCGAGAAGCAGTTTTCCTTTCATCTGTGAACTCCAATAATGACCCCTATGTAAAGACAATCGTGTGAAATTTGAGACCTCCCAAATTCTGACCTCTAGAAGACACGTGATACAATATGGGATTGTGACAAGAGCAAAGTACTTTCTGAACACCTATGTTTCATCTGGGGAGAACGTGGCTGTATTATACGTAACAATTATTTAAATATTAATTCCATATCAGTGTGTGTATAAAACTGTTATCTGGGGCAAAACCCAAGGAGTGCATTTAATAATAAACCATAAACACATCCTGTACCTTGACTCGGCGTGCACACCAACCTAAGAGCTCTGCAGATTTGGCAAGAAGACTCCCAGCAGCCTGAGCACACATGGAAGACTGAAAACCACCACCCGACACCTTCTGTGGCCAGGACACAGTATCAAGGGGCTTCCTTGTGCTACAGTCTTTCTGGACAAGTCTGTTCCCCGGCCTGTAGTCCTCCTCACAAGTCAGTAGTCTCGAGTCTGTGCTCTGACTGCACGGCCCTGCACGGGCGGCCTCTAGCCGCTGTAAGTCCAGAGGGTGACAGTCCTGTCTGCGGAAGACGACAGGAAGGAAAGGTCCCGGGTGTGCCATCTGCACTGGATCACCTTGTCCTTGTGCTCCCCCACCACCATGAGAGGGAGCTGCTTGGTGAGGTCCCCTGGATTGAGAAAGAAGAGACACTGGCTGATCAGGGGAAGTAAGCAGGTACACGGACTGTACACACCTCCTGCTACTTTGGGGTGCTACAGCAGAAAGGTCTCGGCAGAGAGAAATGTCAGGACCTGGCAGCATACGCATGGCAACATCTGTCACAGCTGCCGCCCTCTCCTCCAGTGCTGCTCATCTCACTCAAGGCCTTCACTGATTTTCCTTCCTTTCCCAATTTAAAGTTTGATGGGTGCCTGGAGTCTGCTGGCAGACCTCTTCTGTCCCCTCTGTATCTTACTTCCTCTGAAATCCCATCTATCGCGGATGTTTGTGTGCCTATGATTCACACTCACTTTATCCACAAACCTAACTGCAGATTAATAACCAAGTAATTTTTTTTTTTGAGATAGGGTCTCCCTATGCAGCCCTGGCTGTCCTGGATCTCACTCTGTAGACCAGGCTGGCCTTGAACTCACAGAGATCCACCTGCCTCTGCCTCCCAAGTGCTGGGATTAAAGGTGTGCCACCACATCCAGCCTTTAAACATCTGAATTAAAATACCCTTGAATTCGGTTACTTCTTCCCCTCCACTTCATACCTCATTCCCAGACACCACCCTCCTCAGGCCATGCCAGCAGCACCGCCTCTGATTCTGCATTTCTATTCCTGCCCTGCTAACGACACACACAGGTAGGAACTCAGATGACTTTAAGAATCTAATTAGATCATATTACTCCTTGATTAATGATCTTCCAAAGGATTCATGTTGTCATTTTTTAAATGCTGGCAGCTCATCAACAACAAATGTACTGTTCTGGTGGGAAACTGACAATGGGGAGGACGCATGTGAAGGGCAGATAGCACGTGGGAAATTAATCTTTCTCTTGATTTTTCTATTAACCTAAAACTGCTTTTAAAAACAGACCTTTTATGCCAATAAACTTAGCCTCAGAAGTAGACTTCTGTATCTCTTCCCTTGGGTTCACTCTGTTCCAGCCATCTCCACCTCCTGCAGCGTCATGACCACTCCAAGTCTGCCCCTGCCTCAGCATCCTTGTCTGTGCTATGCTCTTTGCGAGGACCTTTGTATAGCTTGTTCCTCCTCATGATTCAGGCCTCCATACAAATGGCATCTGTCTAAAACAGCCATCCCCTAACCAGTCACTATCTCCTACCAGCTAATTTTTTAAATTAAACCTAAAAAATTACATCATTTGTTAGTTTATTTTTCACTGGCCTCTAAAATACAACCTCCATCAAGATGGAAATTATTTAATTCATCTGCTCTTAGTTGGATAGAGCAAACATTTAGTTAATGAATGTTTAAAGATAAAACTAGACACTGAAGGACTAATTATATAAATTGTACAATGTTATTTTTAAGGATGCTAAAGGGTGTATAAATCCATCACTTATACCACAGAATAAGTCACTGTAGTAAAAATAAATTGAATAAAATGTGTTTTATTAAATAAAATTTCACTCCATTTACTTAATAATTTACTACAAGAAATCTTAATTTAGTCTTCTCAATAACTTTAAAATTAAAGCTTAAAAATGTTAGCCAATCATATCAGACTAGAAAAAAGGCCCACATAGCACAGGAGACTAAAAACAAAGAGAAGCCAATCTCATCACCTTGCAGGTCTGTCACCTTGATCTTCATATCGTAAGAGCCCGTCAGTAAGTAGTGGGCTCCAGGAGAGAAGCGAACAGAGCGCACATCACTGGAATGAGGGTGGTAACTCTGGACCATTCTGCCACCTCTTATGTCATACAGCATGCAGCTGGAGTCTTCTTGACCCGTGGCTAAGAGACGGCCACTAGGATCCACAGCCACAGATGCCACGGCACTGCCTACAGTGGAGAAATGAAAATTGCAACACAGAAAGTTAATACACTTATGACACAATGTAGCTATTTATGTTCACTGAACCACACACTAATGGTCTGATGTAGCTTATCAATACTGTTATATTCATTTGGTAAGGAATGTATTGTATAAGGAAAAATCTAAATTAACTAATAACCACTGTATCTTTTTTAGAAGCAAGGATAAAACTACATCTGTAAGAAATTAGAACCTATTTCTTGTGAATTGAAAAACCTCCAGCATAACACTGTGAAACAGTGCTAGAAAAACACTTCTACCCCAGTGAGTTCACTACTAGACAAGTCCTAAAATATACCTCTATACTCAGCTTAGAGTATCTAGCTGTGGGAACAAGAAACTCACTAACAAATTTTACTGTAAAGCAACAGTGTAGGAAATATCCAAAGGCAACCCATGATTTATTAACAACAGAAATTAAGTTCTGAGTCTGAAGGACATAGCCCTAACTACCATGTATTTTCAATGGAGTTACTCATAACTCCAAGCAAACATAGAAAGATGGCTAAAAAAATTAAATGCGGGTGGTGGTGGCGGCGGCGCACGCCTTTAATCCCAGCACTCGGGAGGCAGAGCCAGGCGGATCTCTGTGAGTTCGAGGCCAGCCTGGTCTCCAAAGTGAGTTCTAGGAAAGGCACAAAGCTACACAGAGAAACCCTGCCTCGAAAAAACCAAAAAATAAAATAAATAAATAAATGCTAATGATCGTTTGTGGACCTGCCAAAACTCAACTGTATGTAAGAAAATTTCATTACTTAGAATTTAAGTTTTTCTTGGTAGGAAAATGATTTGATTTTTCTCCTAAAAGGAGATCAATCATGAAAATAAGACTGAAGAGTTGTGCTCAATACCCAAGTAGTTCAAGCAGTCTGTGGAAACATCACAGGAAAAAATGATATAAAGTATATCTTGAAAAACAGTAAACAGTCTAAATAATGGTACCTATGTATACACAAATGTAAACTAAGATAATCTTTCCTTGAAACCGACAAGAAAAAAGAAACGTTAGAGCCTGGAAAAATTACAAAAGCAAACATTAAATAAAATGATGTAACAGCTGAGAGATTCAAGCAGTAAGGGCAGACATGAGAGGCAGTTTCAGGGGATCCGACATCCTCTCCTGGCCTCCACAAATAATGTATGCACATGGTGCACAGACATCCAGGCAGGCCAAACACCCATGCACATAAAATGGAAATACGTTTTTAAAAAATAATTGTATAAGATCTGGGGTTCTTTAGAGCCTGTGCGATGGTCGGTCCAAATAGGTAATGGCACTTGCTGCCAAGCCTGATGACCTGGGATCAATCTTCATGTCCAGATGGTAAAGAACAGAATGACTCCCACACACTATCCATTGACCTCCATGTGAACATGTGCCCTCACATAAGTAAGTTAATTAATTAAAAGGTGTTAAGTAGCTGAGATCTGGGCAGAGGGCATGCCTCAGCAGACAAAGTCACTGCAGCCAGGTCTGGAACTCAGGCCAGTCTCTGGAAGGAAGGAATGGTCTTCCACAGTTGTCTTCTGCCTCCACAATCGCAATGCACACTGCTGGGTGTATACACTCACATACAGTACATATGTAATAAATAAACAAATCAATATATATTCTAAAATTGCCCTAAGAGGCCAATTTGGAGCACAATATTTGATCTATATTGGTTTACAAATATGGTAACATATGAACGAATTCTAAAAGAATTGAAACTAATTGATAAAATACAAAGTCAGTCTCCCCCTCACCCCCTCACCCTACCCCGATATCCTTTCTTTTCCCTTCTTTTTTTTGAGTCTCTTGTAGCCCAGGCTGACCTGGTTTGTTCAGTACTAAGAATTAAACTCAGAGCTTCACACAGACTAGCCCAGCACTCTATCAGCTCAGCTACATTCCCAGCCCTGGTACTCTTTGTCACCTAAAGATGGGGGTAGGGAAGCAGACACTAGTGTAATTTATAAAGTTCCTTTCTCATAGAACTTCATTCACATCTATGGAAAACCTACCAGTTCCATGGAATGTTGTGCCAACCACACGAACACAGCTTGGTACTCGAAGATCCCAGAATCTAACAGTCTTATCCTGGGAACCAGATGCAATCATCCAGCCACTCCAGGTATAAAGTGCTAAAATATGCCCTATAAAAGACCATACACAGTTACTGCTGTGGGAAAAGGTCAAAAAGTAAGTTCTTCTCCTGACTGGTTAACCAAAAATGTCCTATCATAGAGATTTTACATACTATCAAATAGATTAATTTTTTAAATTATTAAAACATATCAAAACCACTCTGAACAAATTCAAACTTTCTTTGGTGACTCCACTAGTAGAATAAGTCATTTCTGTATTTCAAGATATAATAATTAGTACACACAAAAACTTGTCACTTGAAATAATGGCGACTTTTTCATGAAGACAATATAGGCAGTTATTCTGTGGAGTTAGATTACTAGCTTTGAATGACATGGATATAGACTCCTATCTTAGATCTGTCACTTCCTGGCTTCCCCCTTTCTGCCCCACTGCCTTCATATATAAAGAGGGATAAAACTTCCGACATCATATAATGTCTGTGAAGATTAAAATAAAAGAATTCTGTGATGAATAAATGGATAATGCCATTATTATTTCTCTGATATCCAAAACTCACAATGAAAGTTTTTGAAATAAAAATCTGTCTCTAAACGATCCATTATGAAGAGATCTATTCCACAATGAAAACAGCACACAGCACAGTTTGAGCAAAGGAAAGAGCACACAGAGCCATGACTACATACCAGTGTGTCCACTCAAAGCATGAAGACCCTGTCCTCTTTGACAGTCTGTTGTGTAAATGTTACAGTCTCCTGCCCCGGCACTTATTAAAATAGCTCCACCACTCTCCGGGCCTTCCATAAATGCCAAATCTCGGATTGTCCCATCATGCATGCTAAATTCCAGATCGGGTCCTGAAACAGCAGTAAGAATTAAAAAAAAAAAAATGCTGCTCAACTTCCTGTGTGAAGAGGATGCTAAGTGCCTGAGCACCGGCAAGGAGAATGCACTAGTTAACATTAGAGCAAAGCGTATTGACACGTCCATGGGAGAACATCACAGTGAAACCCATTGTCTTGTATGCTAACCTAAAAAATTAATTAAAAAACAGTGCAGTAGTAAGACTTATTTTTACGCCGGGCACTGGTGGCACACGCCTTTAATCCCAGCACTCGGGAGGCAGAGGCAGGCGAATCTCTGTGAGTTCGAGGCCAGCCTGGTCTACAGAGCTAGTCCAGGACAGGCTCCAAAGCTACAGAGAAATCCTGTCTCGGAAAAAAAAAAAAAGGACTTATTTTTACTTAGGGATTGACATAACCAACTCATTTATTGAACACAAAACTAAAAGAAATTAAAATACGGATTCAGTATTACTGTCCTTAAAACAGCTATAGAAAGTTCATCACCTCCCTGTCTTTATTTCAAACAAAAAGGACAGGTAGACTCTAGAAAATATTCATTAATTCAATTATGATAGTTTTTTTTTTTTTTTTTTTTTTCGAGACAGGGTTTCTCTGTGTAGCTTTGCGCCTTTCCTGGGACTCACTTGGTAGCTCAGGCTGGCCTCGAACTCACAGAGATCCGCCTGGCTCTGCCTCCCAAGTGCTGGGATTAAAGGCGTGCGCCACCACCGCCCGGCTATGATAGTTATTTAAAAGGTTCTCTCTGTCTCTATTTCTGTCTCTTGTCTGTGTGTGTGTGTGTGTGTGTGTGTGTGTGTGTGTGCATGCACACATGTGCACAGTTATGCACACTCTTCAAGTAGTCTACCACTCAGCTACATCCCTAGTCCATAAAAATTATTTTCACTTTGATGTTTTTCTCAAATTCATATACCATTTGGCTATGTGTAAGACTTATTTAAAAGAATAATACCTCACTGGAGTGGAATAATCAGAACAAAAATAATAAGTTCCAGCCAGGCGGTGGTGGCGCACGCCTTTAATCCCAGCACTCGGAAGGCAGAGGCAGGCGGATCTCTGTGAGTTCGAGGCCAGCCTGGACTACAGAGTAAGTTCCAGGAAAGGTGCAAAGCTGTACAGAGAAACCCTGTCTTGAAAAACCAATAATAATAATAATAATAATAATAATAATAATAATAATAATAATTTCCTTAAGCTAATGTTCTGAGATGTCGTTAATGGCAACAGAAAGACACAGTACAGAAAGAAACGTACAGGATACTGTCTACCAGCTACTGCTGCATCCTTGGGCCCTACCTGTTGCGTTACACGTCTCTGCATTGAAGGGCAGCACTTTCACATATTTGTCATTTGATCCGGTTGCTAATAACTGTCCACAAGGACTCCATGCCACACAATAAATGGATCCTTTATGATGTTTGTTTCGTTTAAATCGTACCACTGGCTGCTTAGGCACGTCATGTGCACTGAAAAGAAAAAGTACGTAAAGATATTTCCATTTCTTGATTTTTAAAATAAGTTAACAGAAATTCCCTATTATAAGAGAAGGAAGAGAAGACTATCCAGCAGCAAGGTTGGATTTCCTGGCTTCCTGAGATATAGTTACAAAGCCGAGATAGCTCTGAACTCAATAATCCTTCTGTCTCAGCCTCCAGAATGCTGATGCTAAATGTGAAAATCACCATATCCAATCGACAGATTATCAAATTTCTAAGATCATAAAAGAAAATAATATAAACCATACTTTAAACCAAACAGTAAAATGATAACTATTATATGAATCTCTCATTTCAGATCACATAATAAATAGGATATGTTTTTTAAATCTCCATTTACCTTTTTTCATAAATTTTTCTGAGGAAAAAATAAACAAAAGAAAGCTAATATAAACTAGGAAAGTGCAATAAGTATTTATTAACAAGTAATAAACAATGTGTCTGAGTTTAAGAAAAAATGAAAATGGATAAAAATAAAAAACCAGATCTCTTTCCAGAATTTTAAAAATCTAGTTGCAGTAGATAATGTCATGACCACTACGTGTAAGTCATTATGGGAAAGTACAAAGTTTGAGCCCTAAAAGAGAAGATTATTTTTTCCAAGAAGTAAAGTCAGAGACTAGCTGCAGGGAAAGAAGCTATGGATGGAGCGCTTGCTCAGGATGTGGCATAGGTCTCAAGCTCAGGGCCAGCCTCCAACAAGAACCAACCATCTCATTCCCTCTACACACACAAGTCTTTGCCTGTGTCATCATAACTACGATTTTCCACTCCCGATCTAAAATTTGGCTTTCTCCTTTTCAAATATCTCTATTTAGTAATACAAGGCTGGAGAGACAGTTCAAAGGTTATGAGTATTTGCTGCTCTTGGGGAGGACCTGGGTTCAGTTCCCAGGACCCATGTAACTACTCACAACTGTCTGTGACTGCAGTTCCAGAATCTGACGCCCTTTCGACCTCTGTGGGCACTGCATCATGTGTTGTACTTACAGACATACAAGAGCATATATCCACTCTATTTACTCATACAATTGTGAATAAAAAATTTTAATGTCCTTGGAGGCAAGAACAAGGTACTGAACCCCTTGACACTGGACTTAACAGATGGTTGTGAGTCACCTGATGTGAGTACCAGGAATTGAATGCTGGTCCTCTGAAAGAGTATCAAGTGCTCTCAACCACTGAACTATCTCTACACCTCTTATCTAAGTCTTTAAATGCTTTCATGGGGCAAAAGTCAAAATTATTATTCAGATATAGAGACAATAAAAATAATATAAAAACTCCACCAATCCTATTCTGTTAGAGTTATAATAAGTCTTTAAATGTTCTTTAAAAATTGGTACTGTTGCCAGGCAGCAGAGGCACACACCTTTAATCCCAGCACTCGGGAGGCAGAGGCAGGTGGATCTCTGTGTTTGGGGCCAGCCTGGTCTACACACTGAGTTCTAGGACAGCCAGGACCACACAGAGAAACCTATATTTGGAAAAAAAAAAATTAAGCTACTCAAAAACCTATTATAAGGGGATATCATTGGCCCGGGGGTAACCTACTATTGCTGATTTGCTAAATATTCATGCTGTCAAACTGTCCTCTAAATATTTATATTTATACCCATAGATCTGTGCTGCTCTCAACCTTGGCAAAAGAAGCAAAAGCTTATTTTGGCAGTGGACAATAGTTAAGATAGAGACGAAAAACTGATCAAAGTGCTAAGAATCAGAGACTGCCAGTGCTCAGCTCTAACCGAGACAACTGTGTCAACCAGCAGACCACTGGGAAGGAAAGTGTGCTATGAGACGCTGCCTTCTGCACGACATGGCCACTGCACTCATGGACCCACAGCAGCTGGGGTCCTATACTAGACCTGCAGATGCTTAAGCCATCAAAATCCCAGCAGTGGACCAGAGAGGGGATCATGGAACCCCACTGTTAGTTGAGAAGCTACCGGCAGTTAGCAGAGAGAGTCAGTTTTCTCTGATTGGTAGGTTACCCACACACCAGTGGATGGCCCCATACTTGTATGTATATGGAAAATACTAACTAGATTCAGTGTGTATTTAACCTAAACAAACAAACAAAAAGAAAGTAGGGTAGTGATGGTGCACACCTTTAATTCCAGCACTCAGGAGGCAGAGGCAGGTGGATCTCTGTGAGTTCGAGGCCAGCCTGGTCCACAGAGTGAGTTCCAGGACAGCCAGCGCTATGCAGAAGAAACCCTGTTTGGAAAACAAAACAAAACACAGAAGTGTATGAAGTTGAGAGGAGGGTGTATGTATGCTTGCCGGGGGGGGGATCTAGCAGGAGCTGAAGGGGAGGAGTGGATATGACCAAAGTACATTATATACATGTATGAAATTCCCAGATAGTAAGTATTACATTAAAAACTCGCTTTAAAAATCCAAAACAAGCCAGGTGGTAGTGGCTCACAACTTTAATCTCAGCACTTGGGAGGCAGAGCCAGGTGGATCTCTGTGAGTTCAAGGCCAGCCTGGTCTACAGGACAGGCACCAAAGCTACACAGAGAAACTCTATCTCAAGAAACAAAAAAAATAAATAAAATAAAATAAAAAATCCAAAACAATATACCTCATAGTACTTGTAATAATTAAAACTTATAGCTTTAGAGCTGGAGAGATGGCTCAGTGGTTAAGAGCACTGACTGCTCTTCCAGAGGACCTGGGTTCAATTCCCAGCAACCAAATGGCGACTCACAACGACCTGTAATGAGATCTGGCGCCCTCTTCTGGCGTACATGGACACGTGCAGACAGAGCACTGTATACATAATAAATAAATGAATCTTGAAAAAAAAAACTTTTAAAGCTTTATATAGCTTGCTTGGATATCTTTCTTTTGATATGAAAACTAATTTTTCCTAGATAGGCACATACTTTCAGAGTTTTTTCATTTGAGTCAACAGCATATAAACTACCACTTGAATGAAAAGCCACTGTTCTAAAAGCTTGTGTGTCTTCTAGAATATTAATATAGTTTTATTTCCCTCACCACAAAAATCTGCCACACATCTCATAATCTTTATAAAGCTTATTTTTTATTTTATGTGTATGAATGTTTTGACTGCATGTGTGTGTGTGCCTTATATCTGTGTCAGAAGTCCCAGGATATTAGTTCTCCTGGAGTTACAGATGGTTGTGAGCCAACATGTGGGTCCTGGTACTCAACCCAGGTCCTCGGGAAGAGAAGCCAGTGCTCTTAACCGTTAAGCCATCTCCTCGCTCTATAATGCTAGTTTAGTCATAGCAGGCATTTTAACAAAAACAACACCTTATCAAAAAGTTCCAATCTAGATTCCTGTGAAGTTACATCTAAAACAAAAACTATTTTTCTGAAGTGTTGGGGACTGAACCCAGTCCAGACTGGTGCCTTGTACATCATAGGCAAATTCTATACCACCACAAAGCTATAAATAATGTATATTAGCATTCTCATGACATATCTTTTAGAATATATACCTAGTTTTCAAATCCTACAATTTGCTAAAACAAGAGGGTAAAAATCATTGTTAGGTTAACCAAATGAAAATTTAATTTTTGTAGGTTTAAAATGGCCAAATATCAGCAATTACTATGGTTTAATTACTATATCTAAACTCCTCTGAAACTATAGAAAAAGGTATGGTGTCAGGTGCCTGCAAGGGAGAAAGAGGCAGAAGGATCTGGAGCTCAAGGCCAACCCAGGCTACAAGTGAAATGCTGCTTCATAGAAAAAAATATATCTATGTTCTCAATCTGCAATGAGCTATAACCTAGTTTTTGTTTTGCATCATTAAATGGAACGTAAGAACTCTGCAGATAAAAAAATATGTCATGGAAATAAGACTTACTGATGCAAAATGGAATAATCAAAAATATTTTATGGAGAAGTGAATAAATTAATAATTATGGATGTATTCCTTGGAAGAACTGAAACATTAGTTAATAACAAATATGAAAAGTTAACCAACACAGCTACTGAAAACTTAGGCAAACAGAACAATGCAAAGCAGCTATTCTTACCTTGGATCAATTTTTTCAGGATAGGCACATACTCTCAGAGTTTTTGAATTCGAACCAACTGCATACAAACCGCCACTTGGATGAAAAGCCACTGCTCTAACAGCTTGTGTGTCTTCTAGAGTATTAATACAAACGAACTGCTTTTTTGACTTGTCATCCTATGGAAAGAATGAACATGAGAGTCATTATGTGGAAAAAACAAGCTTGAGTCCCTTCATCCACTTCAAATTCATTTCAACCCTATTATTCTGGTTTGATCGTAGTAAGTGCCAGTAACCTTTAAGTGACAAACCAAATTAATCAAGTTTCTCATTTTTGCTAACCATTACTAAACCAAAGTCAGACAAACCAAAACAAAATATAGGGTCTGAAGAGATAGCTCAGCAGTTAAGAGCACTTGTTACTCTTGTAGAGGAGCCAGGTTCAGTTCCCAGCACCCACATGGAAGCAGTTCATCATGCATTAACTCCAGTTCAAGGGAACTGATGACCTCTTCTGATCTCTCAGGTACCAGGCATGTATGTAACGTACTTACATACATGCAGATACACAAAGTGTTGCCTTAAAGAAAGAAAGAATTATATATATTCTCAATCTGTAATGAGTCTCAAGTTTTTGTCTTACATCATTTAACTGGAAAATAAAAAATTTACAGATAAAATATGTCACAGCAATAAGATTGTACTGAATGCAAAACACTCAAACTAACAAATAAAATCTTTAAAAATTAAAAAAAAAAAAGAACGTAGAGAGCTAACTCAGTAGGTAAGAGCACTGGCTGCTCTTACAAAGGACCTGGGTTCAATTCCCATCAATCACATGGTGACTCAGCCATGTATAACTCCAGTTCCAGGGAATCTGATACCCTCTACTGGCTTCTGAGGGAACCTGGCATACACATAGTGCACAGATATACATGCACGCAAAACACCCATGCACATAAATAAACACTAAAATTAAGATGAATTATAACATTAGAAAACATATTCCCATATTAAGCTCTCTTTAACTGTCAAAGGGGAAACTCACATATAGGGTTCTAGTTAAAAACAACAGAGCATCATTTGTTTGCCAACAGGAAATTCATGAGCTGCTAGTTGAGAGGCTGAGGCAGGAGAAGTAGTTCTAGACCAGAGCTGGCAACATAATCAGATTACTCTCAGGAAGAAAAGAAGAAATATAAAAGGCTATTATTAATTCAACCCACTTACAGTTAACAACAGAAGCTTACTATTATCTCTGGCAATTAATATTTCAGCATTTCAAACTGAAATTGTAGAAAGGCCTTTTGAAACTGTGAAAATGATTTTAAACAAAATGTATGAAATTAGTGTTTATTTAAAGTCTCAGTCTCTGTGCACAGCACTCTCCAGAGAGGCGAGTTGAAGCAGTTCTATACAGAGATGTCCATAGCTCCTGCTGTTTTGACCTCCGAAACAGGACTGCTACTTTGAGCAGGACTGACTGGACTGGGAACAGGGATCTCCAGGCGGCATGGTTGACAGCCTTAACGTAATCTTGTCTTTGGGAAATACCAATGTCAAGTACACAAAAACACAAATCACTTGGGCTACGGTCACAGCCTGTGGACTCAAGAACACAATGACCAGTGAAGGGACTTTCCCTCTCACTACCAAAGCTCTCAGGATTCACACAATGCGCCCTCCTTAGGGAAGCAAGGCAAAACGAACGCACACATACTTTTCTTATCTAACTGAATTCTGTTATTCATATGGAGTTTAGTCCATGCACAGGAAATGGACATGTAAATGAGTAGCACGGGGGAGATCTCAAGAGAAAGAGGAGAGGGATGGCTGACTAACACGCTTCTGAACATTAATATTAGGAGTTTCTTTATGGCAGAAGTAACATAAGTTGATTTTATTTGTGCCACAATGTGTTTTCAATTTTTTTAAAATGCAGCACTATGCACAATAGGAGACTTGATATAAAAATACAGATGCTAGCTTTTCTTGAGATCAAAGAAACTGGAAACACTGGTATTGTGCATTTCTTTGTACAAAGAACAAATATTTCTGAGTACTTATCATGAAAATGGTAGACACTATTCATTTGTTTCCTGTTTGACCCCTACAGGCATCTGAAAAAAAGGCATCAGGTTCACTTCTGAGCTAGGAAAAAAAAGATTAGTAAGAAAAGGATACCTGATTCTAAAGCACAAAACACATTGAGATGAAAGGCCCAGCAGAAATACCAATAATATCTGAACAAAGCCATCATAAAGTTCAGAAAGCAGCACAGTCTCAGTGAGAAAATTCAAGGTCACCACTAGGCCATTAATATGAATACTTACAAATGTGTTTTCATTTTTAAATTAACTATGTGTGTGGGAGTGCACATAAGCACACTGAGATCAAAGACAACTTCTGGGAGTCAGTTCTGTTTGCACCATGTGGGTCCCGGGGACTGAACTCAGCTTTCAGGCTTGGTGATAAGCACTGTCCCACTGAGACAGCCCGCCCTGTGGATCTCCAAATGCGGTTTCTCCTCCTCCTCCTCCTCTTTTTTTTTTCGAGACAGGGTTTCTCTGTGTACCCTGGCTGTTGTGGAACTCGTTTTGTAGACCAGGCTGGCTTCAAACTCACAGAGATCTGCCTGCCTCTGCCTCCCAAGTGCTGGGATTAAAGGTGTGCACCACCACTGCCCAGCTCCACATGTGTTTTCTAAGGCAAACTCTCCGTGTAGTTCAGTGAGATCTATTCCACTACTTTGAGGTAAATAATGACCATTTTTATAGTTTTCTTTGAATTAAGAATCTTTTTTGGCAAGGCATGATGGCACACACCTTTAATCCCAGCACTTGGGAGGCAGAGGCAGGAGGATTTTTGTGGGTTTGAGGCCAGCCTGGTCTACATAGCAATTTCTAGGTCAGCCAGAGCTACACAGAGAGACCCTGTCTCAGGAAAAAAAAAAAAAAAATCTTTGCAACATGTACACACACAGAAAGAAACTTCTCCAAACATTACCTCTTCCCCTTTTGATCTTGATAGATTCCCTGAAGAATCTCCAAGAGATGGCTTACTGACAGAATGTTCTGATGAGCTGTGGGAACAGAAGTTCAATAAAGTTCACTCTGAAATTCAACACAGAAACTAGGTTAACTTAACCTTTCAATCTTTATTTGTTATTTAATTATTTATTTATTTTAAGCAAATGATCTTCAGTGACGCTATTCAAAGCTACTATATGGGGACATCAGGAGCTCTGGGTTTGGTGATACCTAGGAGAGTTGTAGGGAGAAGGTGAGATGTCATTCTGGAAAGAAGGTCAAATCTCTACACCATAAAGTGAAGGGTAGAGAACCTCTCCTCTGCTTGCCCCACAGTCCTTCTGCAATGTTTAATTCTACCCCAAGCACAAGTCTAGAGATTGCTCTTTAGGAAAACTATCTAGCCTTGGAGAAAAAAAATAAGAAAATGAAAAATAACCAAAACTGACAGTTATCCCTTCCTAGAACAGTATTTCCAATTAATCCTTGTTTTGTAAGGCCAAAGACAGATAAATCATGCAGTTCTTTTCTAAGAAGCTGAAGGAAACCCTCAGGAATTAGACAGAGGCTTCCATCGAAGAAGCCCTCCTCATGAAAGTTAAAAGACTGAAGCAGCTGAGCAAAGAGAAATGCTTCAATGAACAAAACCCCAGGACTAAAATCATAATTACACTCTTTACTGACAAGAGGACTTCATCTCAGAAAAAAAATGCAGTACTTCTTTACAGTAAATTTGTAGAGACTGAGGATCCTGGTTAAACATCACAGCAGGGAAAAACATCACTAGGAAATGGAGAGGAGGAAATTACTAAGCACCTTTCCTAACTTCCTGAATCTTAAATTCCCAGCAAGGCCCAGGGGTATTCAACAGAATGAAATTAGAGAACATCTGGGAAGAAAGGGACCTAAAAATCCAGAGTGGAGAAAGCAACAGGCCTTACACCAAGGATTGGGAGTGAAAAGGACATCGGACTTTTCCTAGGAGCATTCATGTCACAGGCTCAGAAATGGTTACCATCTCGAATTCTACACCAACACTTTCAAATACTATAAACATGAGCAGATACGCATGGTCAAAGAAATTTTACCTCTAACATATGTCCCTTTTCAAAGAACTCTATGAAATCCTTCAAACAGGGGATCCAACACAGGAAGATAAGGAGAAAAGTCCCAGGATTCTCTACACCTGTTCTTTTAAATAATGACTTAAAGCCAGTAAATACAAGCAAGAATGATCCTGGAGCCATGTCCCAGGGAGAAAAGAGACAACAAATTATTGGGTGCTTTTTACCCTAATGAAACGGTTTTGTTTCTTACATTTATTTATGGTGTGTGCACGAATGTGTGCAATGCTTTGTGCATGTGTGCATGCATGGGTGTGTGCATGCTTCATGAATGTGGAGGTCAGGGTGTTAACTTGCTGTCTTCTCAGATCTCAGATCCTCTGAATAAAGCATAACTTTAAGATTTAATTCCTGTTTCTACCCATGGATAGCCTGGGATCCAATAGCCCAGTTACAAAAGGAGAATATGACATTAATTACAAGGCTAGTTTCTACAAGTACTCAAGTGACAAAAGGAAGTTATACATTTCTAAATTAACCTACCTGAGAAGTGTTTTATGGTAATGCAAGAAAATGCCCCTTGACTATTCTCATTGCATAAATTAACACTTGTTTACTAGTGATAGGAAGATTAAAAAAAATGCTCTAATTGGTGAAAACATAAATATGCAAAGTCTTTAGCTGCTATAATTTTTTTCACAGTTGCCAAAATTGCCCTTCTGTAATCACGCCAACATGTTGTAAAAACACCCTCTTGTACCCCAAAAGTCTGTGAGATTATCTGTTTAAAAAATGTCAAAGACAACGGGTAAAAATCAAGATAAAGCCTGAAACTATAGACTCTCTCAGTAACATGGTTTATAAAAAACAGAACCATCTTGGTGCTGTCGAGGAAGCAAAAGGAAAACAGAGGGGAAAGGAGAAAGACAAAGAAGGCAGATCAGAGAGAAATCGGGAGTTAGGATGGCTCAGCTTTGAGGGTGGGGGGAGCTCCAGAGAAGCTCAAGCTTATGTTCCTAACACTAGAGTAGAAGTTCATATTTCAGGTTTCACAGTCAAGCACTTACTTCTGGCTTCCACAAGGTGATTCTTCAAGAAACGGGATGTGATTTGTTGATCCTGGATGACGAGGAGTGCTTGTGTGAATATTTGAAGTATCGTGTATTAACCTCTGGCTGGCATCTTGGGGTGGTGTACTAAAACTAGTCACAGAAGAACTACTTGATCCGTTGGTTTTGTTCCCAGTGCACTGCTGGTTGAGCACTGGCACCTCATTACCAAGACTATCCATTCCAATGTTTAGTTCACCAAGCTTTTGAATAGACCTATAAGAATAACAACACAAATAGTTTAAAATAAAAATGTAGTATAAAATATTCCTAATATATCCAAGGCTAAAAGCTTGAAAAGACAAACACATGCACATATATAATCTAGGGGAAATTTTATTTTAAATATGATCTCCATCAATTTAAGACATAACCAAGATACTAAAAAAGAAAATCCAATGCCTTTAATCCCAGCACTCAGGAGACAGAGGCAGGAGGATCTCTGAGTTTGAGGCCAGCCTGGTCTACAAAGTGAGTTTCAGGACAGCCAGTTTACAAAGAGAAACCAGGTCTTGGAAAAAAAAAAAAAAAAAAAAAAAGGTGATCCACATTTTTTCACAGCATCATATTGTAAAGGAGACAAGCCTGGTGGTAGAATGTGTGCTCAGCACATGTGACGCCCTGGATTTAAAAATAGGAAACAGCTTCTCTTCCAAATATTGTCAATAATAATATTACAGTACCAAAATTTCCTCTAATAAAATAAGCCATTTTCATTTCACTTATCTCTAGTAATATCCTGTCAACAATGACATGAAAGATTAGAGCAGATCACAAATGTCTAGTGGTGCCTCTATCACTCAGATCTGCATTCATTCACTCATCCTGTAACTAGCGTCTGGTAGACTCTGACTGGGGCACGGGAGAGATAAACTCAGTACAACTCTCTCCAGCAGCCCCCATCTGCATGGCCTGACTCCTGGGGGCTCAGGCTTATGAAAGGGACGAAGAGGAAGGTACCAGGCTCTCTCGGATCTGGGAAGCCTTGGTGGCATATATCTGTAATCCCATCACAAGGGATGTTAATGTAGCCTGACCTACATAGTGACAACCTCAAAAAAGCTTAGGTCTAGAACTGACCCACGATCACCCTTTCAGCCAAGAGTCACTATGAGAGAAGACTAGCACAGTAGGTATGATTATTGATTATATTATATTATATTATATTATATTATTATATTATATTATATGATTATAGGTGTGGTAGTTCACTGTGCTTTCTCATTTCCCTTTACTAACCATATACGCGTGTTTGTTTTTTGAAGGAGTCTTCTATTAAAGGCAGGTATATACATACAAATGTCTATAATCATCCCAGTACTTGTAACGCTAGGCTAACCTGAATTACACAGACATCATCAACTCAAAAAACAAAACAAAAATATAATAATAACAAAAATCAGAAAAAATTCAGTATTTATTAAATATTTATTAGGTACAAATTTAATTAGGCAGAATTTCCCAGACTATGTTTTTGTGAAACATTAACCCTGTGATATGCTCCCCTCAAAAAAGACCTAAGTAAATATGGACATTAAGTGTAAAAGAGACTTCAAAATGCTCACATTAGTCTGCCTGTCACTTTGGGGGCTTTCTTTCTTTCTTTCTTTTTTTTAGAGTCAGGGTCTCATTTTATAGTCCAGTCTCTTTAAAGTAGAGTAGAATGAAGGCAGGACAGAATATGCCTATAATAAGTGTCAAATCAGTGATGCCAATTATAATACTGATCAAACAAAATAAACAAATAAGACAGTACTCCCCAATGTGAATATTCAGAGGCCTACTTAGGTTGTCAGATCATCATCATAAACATTTCCTGTGTGAAGATTTGATGATAGGATCAGTTTCAGGGTCAAATGCTATATACACCACTCAGAGTGTCAAGCACATCTTACTTCTAACACTGATGAACATGAAGAACTGAGAGTCATCACTGTAGCTGCCTAACCATAATTATGATAGCTAAAGCACATTCCTACATGCCAGAACTGGTCTAAGTACATATGCAGATGTATTGGGTATATACATGCAATCCTCCAACAATCTCTGCTCATCTAAATACATATATTTTGGTTTCTTGATTTTTAAAAACTCACATAGGCATACACATTCAATCACTAAAGACAATATAGTTAATAGTTTAAGAAGAAATTTTAAGAAGGAATCATTTTAATATACTGAATCCAAAAGAATCTGCAGATTGCTTTTTTTTTTTCTTCTTCAGATAGTCTCATTTTGTTGGCCGGGCTGTTCAAACCTTAACTCAAATGAGTATCCCACCTTGACCTCTCAAACAGCTAGAACTATAAATACATGTCACAATGCCTGGCTGAATCTGAAGGTTTAAAACTAATAACTAACTATTACAATCACAGTATCATGCTCACAGCATGCCAGGTACTGCTCTAAGCACATAAACAGATTAACTCATTTACTCTGGACCCCTGGGGAAAGTGGATGAGCAGACAGAAACTACTAAGTATGGGCTGGAGAGATGGCCAGCAGTTAAGAGCACTGACTGCTCTTCCCGAGGGTCTGGGTTCAATTCCCAGCACACACATGGTAGCTCACAACTATCTGTAGCTCCAGTTCCAGGGATCTGATGACTTCCTCTGGCCTCTGTGAGCACCAGGCATACACAGAAACACTAGTACACATAAAACATTAAAGTTTAAAAACAAAAGAAACAAAGTAACTTCTACATCCTCATCTACCTTGGGTAAAATGAGATTCACCTAACCTACAAGCTCCTAGGCCGTGGGCTGAACCACCACACTGCAGCTGTAGTTACTTGAGGAAGACAAAACTAGATTTTGTAACTGAAAGACATTATGTAATTCCATATTACATGAAACATTTTTAAAATCTTGAAAATTTCAAACTACATAAAAAGTAGCAGTTACTGCATGTTTTTTAAATATTTATTTTATGGGTTTGTCTGCATGTACACATGTGCACCACATGTGTACTTGGTGTCCACACAGGCCAGAAGAAGAGCTAAAGTTGGTGGGGAGCCTTCTGAGTCCCCATGTGGGTGCTGGGAACTGAAGCTGGGTCTTGTGAAGCAGCAGCATGTGCTCTTCATTGTGAGCCATCTCTGCAGCCCCAGCAGTTCCTGCAGGTTTAAATGGCCCTGAATGAATCTCTTGTTTACAATGAGACCTATCAACAGACCTATTAAGGAACTGTTCGGTGAGATTCTGCTGCTGCTCAGGACCGTCCTCTTGGTTCACGCCTCCTTCCAGTAACATCTGCTGGTATATCTGCCGCTGTTGCTCCTTCTGTTCTAAATGCTGTTGATAGCGTAATCTCTGCCTATAATATTCTTGAAACTGTTCAGTGGAATCTCGAAGCTTAAAAATATTAGAAAAATGATACATATGAACAGATCATTACTGAATTATGTTTTTACAATATCACCTATAAATGCTGAAAAAGAATTACAACTACAACAGTTTAAAAATTACATTGCTCTGGCCGGATGGTGGTGGCGCACAACTTTAATCCCAGCACTTGGGAGGCAGAGGCAGAAGCAGGTGGATCTCTATGAGTTCGATGGCAGCCTGGGCTACTAAGTGAGTTCCAGGAAAGGTGCAAAGCTACACAGAGAAACCCTGTCTCAAAAAACAAACAAAAACATTACATTTCTCTTTGAAAAATAACATAGCATCTATGTCTTAACAGTCACAGATTATTGGCTCCTTCACTCTGTAACAACCGACTGAAATGACTGATTACTGTGTGTTCCTGACTAGCCCAAAGTAAACATGCACACTAATAGTTATAACAGGCACACAGTCCGAGAATATGCATGTAGATACTGATAAATTTGATATTACTTAAATTAAATGTCCTTAAAGACTATATTACTATTTAGTAAAAATATTATTAACCTTATCAAAGGTATTTAATACTAAGCATGCAATAGGTTTCTATAGACAAAAACATGTACTTGCTTAAAAATTAGGTTCCAAATGTTCTTTCGTGAGTAAAAACTGGTTTTAAATTCAGCAATCTCAATATTTCCCATTCACCCTCCTAAACAATTGTGTAGGGGCTAGAGGGATGGGCAAATGATTAAAGATGCCCACCATCCAAGCCTGACAACTTGAGTTTGATTCTGCAGTCAAATGCTCTACCACTGAGCTATACCCCCTGAGTTTGATTCTGGAGAGAACTAACTCCCACAAAATTCTCCTCTGACTTACACACATGCACTGTGGCATAGGCATGAGCGTGCACACACACCAATAATTAAAAAAAAAAATTTAAAGAAAAAGAAAAACCACATTTAACAACTCTTCTAAATGGAACAGTACATAAATCTATATTCTATGTCATAATACAACTTCCTATCAGAAACACATAAAAATGGAACCTTAGATTTAGATAAAAGTATTGCTCTATATTATACATTTTAAATTTCTTATCCATTAAATACAATAAATAAAATAGAGAATATATGCCTTAAAATGAAAAGTAGCCACATGTAATCTAAATTCAATTATTTGAGTCATGAAATATGTGGCATTTTAGATTTTTAATAAAGTCCTCTACCTATGAAATACATAACAACTAAACATACTATAAATTCTTTGGGGAGAAGCCAGAAAATGAGCCAATAATCAGAATATCTAAAATCTTTGTACTACTCCCAAATACAAAAGTCTTTTACATTTTATAGAAGAAATCCTATTAGCTCTTACAGATTGAGTAACTGTGAGGCACATTACATTCAGTAAATATTACCTCGTTTTTCTCTTGTTTAGCCGGTACTGGATTCTGTGCTCCATTGGCAGGCTCTTTTTCCAAACCAGAACCCTGGCACGTGGGCTCACTGTTGACAGGCTGCTGGGCCTCAACCGGTGTATCACTTCTTCCAAGAGAATAGAAAAAGCAGAGATGGGGTGAAAAAGGCATTTTAGAGGAACTTTTCTTGCATTAAAAGGAGAGTATTCGTAACTACATAGAATGCTTTCAAAATGTAGAACATGTTTAGAGAGGAGGTGTTTGTTTTTGAGACAGGGTCTTGCTGTGTGGTCTCAAACCTCTGAGCTCAAGAGATCCTCAGTTTCCCACATACACATCTGCAGGTGTGTACTGTCATGGTCCTCAGCTCTCACATTCCACATCTGCAGGTGTGTACTGTCATGATCCTCAGCTCTCACATTCCACATCTGCAGGTGTGTACTGTCATGGTCCTCAGCTCTCACATTCCACATCTGCAGGTGTGTACTGTCATGATCCTCAGCTCCCACATTCCACAGCTGCAGGTGTGTACTGTCATGGTCCTCAGCTCTCACATTCCACATCTGCAGGTGTGTACTGTCATGATCCTCAGCTCTCACATTCCACATCTGCAGGTGTGTACTGTCATGGTCCTCAGCTCTCACATTCCACATCTGCAGGTGTGTACTGTCATGATCCTCAGCTCCCACATTCCACAGCTGCAGGTGTGTACTGTCATGGTCCTCAGCTCTCACATTCCACAGCTGCAGGTGTGTACTGTCATGATCCTCAGCTCTCACATTCCACAGCTGCAGGTGTGTACCGTTATGCCCAGACAGAACAAACATTTACATGAAAAGCAGTGTCTCTAACCTAACATCAGTAGTATGTGTTTTCAGGAATTCATTTTCATTCTTCATGTCCCAGATTCATCTACAAACTAGATAGGCTTGAGGATATTATACCTATATTTTCTTCATAAAATATGAATTGTAATTTTGTTACTCAAATATTGTTTTTCCCTCTCACATGTTTCTTTAGAGTTTTAAGACTTCAGAATTTTTTTTTTCCTGAGACAGGGTTTCTCTATGTAACAGCCCTGGCTGTCCTGGAACTCTATTTGTAGACCAGGTTGGCCTCAAACTCACAGAGATTTACCTGCCCCTGCCTCCTGAGTGCTGGGATTAAAAGGTGTGCACTACCTAACTGCCCGGCTAAGACTTAAGATTTTATTAAGAGATTTTCTTTATTTACACTGAACATAAAAGCAAAACAGACCTTTCCACTTTAAAAAAATTACTTGAGTCTTCTTTTCTTTTTTTTCTTTTTCTCTTCTTTTCTTTTTGGTTTTTCAAGACAGGGTTTCTCTACATAAAAGCCCTAGCTGTTCTGACTAGCTCTGTAGATCAGGCTGGCCTCAAACTAACAGAGATCAGTGCTGGGATTAAAGGCGAGTGCTACCAACACCTGGCTATTTAAGATTCTTTCTTTATTATTTATTTATTTATTTATTTATTTATTTATTTATTTATTTAGACAAGGTTTCTCTATTAAAGGCGAGTGCTACCAACACCTGGCTATTTAAGATTCTTTCTTTATTATTTATTTATTTATTTATTTATTTATTTATTTATTTATTTATTTATTGAGACAGGTTTCTCTATACAGCCCTGACTGTCCTGGAACTAGCTGTATAGACAAGGATGGCCTCAAACTCAGAGATCTGCCTGCCTCTGCCTCCTGAGGGATTTAAGGCACACACCATCATGCCTAGCCTATCTTTCCACTTTTTTAATAAATGATCTTATTTAATAAAGGATTTTATTTCAGGTTGTTCCTAATATTCTTTTAAAACACTAACAATTTCCGCTTTTCATAGATATCAAAAATGTTAATAGTGACCCAAGTGTGGTGATGCACACCTCTAATCCCAGCACTTAGGAGGCAGAGGCAGGTTGGTCTCTTTGAGTTTGAAGCCAGCCTGCTCTACACAGTGAGTTCCAGGCCAGCCAAAGCTACATACCTTGTCTCAAAAGAAAAAAGAAAAGAAGAGAGAGGGCGGGGGAAGAGGAAAGAGGGAAGAGAGAAAAGAGAAGAGAGAGAGAAATGTCATCTGAAGACAATGAATACCAGACACACAGATTTGGCTACTGCTAGAAAACACAATGGAAACAACTATGGAAGTTAAATGACCTTTCTCTTTAAAGAACTGGATTATACAGTACTGACCTCTCTAGGCAGAGTATATAAGGATATGTCAAAACATAGCTGTAGGGGTCAGGAAGGCAACACTGGACAGCCACTGTTGTAAAGGCACCTTTACTTAGGAGCTTGTCCTGACTACCTAAGCAAGTGTGCATGTGGAAGAGAGTTCACTACCAGACTTCTATAAATTACTAACTATGATAAGTGCCCACACACAGAGAACTATGGTTAAAAAACAAACAAACAAACAAAAAGCATGGTATCAGCACAAAACCAGACACAGACAAACAGATAAAATCAGAGGACCAGAAATAAACCCACATATGTTGGAGCATAGACAGCCTTTTTACCAAATGGCACAGGGGAAACTGGATTTCCACATGTCGATGAATGAAACCAAATCCATGTATCTCATGCTACATAAAGATCAATTCAAAGTGGATCAAAGCCCTTACAATCTGAAACCTCTCAAGGAAAAGGATGTACACAGAAGCAAAGACTTTCTGAAAGGACTCTAACCACACAGAAAAGAATCATAAGAACTAGAAAAAAAGATTATTGGAAAAAAGAAATTAAAAGGAGTCTGCAGAGCATACGGATGGGAAAAAGTTCTGCCAACTATACATTAAACAAGGAAATAGTATCTAGAATATAGAAGGAGCTGCAAAAATTAAACACTAAAGAGAAAACTTCATCAAATCAATAAATGAGCTAATGACTCAACAGGTAATTCTCAAAACAAGAAATATAAATAACAAGTAGTATACGAAGTGTTCCATGTTCTTAGTCATCAGGGAAATGAAAATTAAAGCTGCCTTGAGTTTCCACCTCACCTCCAGTTAGAATGGCTATCATCAAGGAAACAAACAATGACAAAGCTGGCACGGATGTGGGAAAAGAACCCACAATTCACTGTTGGTGAGGACGTGAACTTGGGCAGCCGCTGTGGGAATCAAGATGGACGTTTCTCAAAAACCTGAAAACAGAACTGCCAGGTAACCCAGCCATCTTAGTCATACTACTCTCATGAGTATGTGCCCAAAGGTTCCAAGTCAGCACGGGAGCAAAAAAAAACAAACAACAACAACAACAACAACTGTAGTATATTCTCCTCTAGGGCCTGTAACCTGCCCAGCCACAGGCTTAGTACCAGGCATGTGTTCCCTCCAATATACTAGGCCTACAATCCAGTCGGAAAGCAACTGGCGGTCCCCCAAACAGTCTTGCTGTTAGTGCACCACGGGGCACATCTTGCCTGGCAGGTCAGAGTTCACAAAGAGATTTTAACCAGCTCTAAAGAAAAATGAAATAATGACATCTGCAGGAAAATGGATACACCGGGAGGTGATTGTATTAAGGGAAATAAACCAGACCAGAAAGACAAATACCACACTTTCTATCATATCGAGGACCTATATTTAGGATTATATTTATGTGTGTGGTGTATGTTTAGGTCATCAAACTAGAAAAGGGGATCATGACAGGGCAGGAAAGTATCTTTTATTTTTTGAGACAGGGTTTCTCTGTGTAGCCCTGGCTGTCCTGGAACTCACTTTGTAGACCAGGCTAGCCTTGAACTCACAGAGATCCGCCTGCCTCTGCCTCCCAAGTGCTGGGATTAAAGGCGTGCGCCACCACCGCCCGGCAGGAGGAAGGTATCTTAAGGAAGAGGGAAGAAGAGGAACCAGTCAGAAGTGGGCAGGGGATGAGCGAGCACAGTCAGAACAAAATAAACACACACACACACACACACACACACACACATATATGAATGTGCGCCACCATGAAACTCATTACTTTATAAGCTAACTTTAAAAATAAACTTAAAATTCTTAAAACTATAAAATGCTGAACACCAAGAGCATTTGCATGCACACACTACAGACTACTTAGAACTGACAATTTCCTAGTTCTTATGAGCAAATGCCTACCGTTCAGGAGATTCTTCATAGATACTGTGACATTCTGTATTCTCCAGCATGAGACTTCTGCTAAGGTTTTGTACTCCTGGATAATGGAAGTTAGCAAAGGAGTGTGACATGGGAGAAGTTTTGTTCCCAAGATCTGAGATTCTCTTATCATGACTGGTTAATCCACATGTGAGGCCATCTAAAGCAGGATTCAGGGAGCGAGTCATATAGGCATCAGCTGATTGAGGTCTTCTCATTGGTGATGATGGGTAGGGAGAAAGTTTGCTGATAAGAGGAGTCAAGAGATCAGCATAGGCAGCTTTCGTAGGTTTCAGGAGTTTGTCAACATGAATATTAAGCATTTTCTGTTCAAATGCACAAGAAAAGACTGAAGAAGGGAGATTCTGAAGCCAAGACAATAAACTCAGATCTAAATCATCACAACCGTTGCCACATAAGAGGTCAATGCCAAGAAGTACTTCACTTTCTGTGATTTCTTCACCCGTTGCTTTACTCTGACAGAACTCTACACAGCATTCATAAAGTAAGCCCTTCATTACGAGCTGGAATAAGCGATTGTTACTTGCTTTAAAACCAGCCTCACTTAGCTTCCTGTCGGCAGGGATGAACTCTGCAACCATGACACAGACCTCTTCAAAGCAGTGAACTCGTGCAGTACTGGGATTCCAGTCCTTAAATTCAGCATGATTGGTCAAACGAGGCAAAGTGAGGAGCAGACAGAGCTTGCTGTAATCATCTTTAGAAGGGCAGTACTCCTCTAGAGCATGTAGACACTGGACAGCTTCTTGCATGGTAAATTCCAACTAAAAAATATAAAGGATGACTATAAAAAGAGGTGAAAGGCAATTATCACCTTAAAATGAAATGTGAAAGCTGAGAGTATAAAAGATAAAGTTTGGTGCCAGAGAACATACATATAATTTGTAGAATGTGTAATAATTTTAATTGTCAATGTTTCTACAACTTAAAAAATGAAGAATTTGATTAATTATCAAATTAAAGTTTTATCTACTAAAATAACATTCTAAATCAGTTTAGACTTAATATTCTAATTTTCAACTGTTTGTTCTTTAATTTACTTTTATTTTGTTAATGTGGTTAGATGCAGGGCCTCTACATAGCTCAGGCTGGCCTTGAACTCAAGCTCCTCCTGTCTCCTCAGTCTTATGAAAACTGAGATATTCATAATGAATACTGAGAGCCACCATGCCCAACTAAAAGTGAAAACCAAAGAATGTCAATGGTTTGTTTGAAAAACTTGATTATTTGGTTCATCCCAAATGCAAAAGAGCCATTTTCTTAGTCTCAGTTTGTCTTAGAATCAATTCCTATGAGGACAGAAAGCAAAACTGACAAAAGGGGACACTTACAGTCCATTACTACACCAACACCAGAGACAGAACAAAAGGAGCTGAGCTGACTGACAACCGTGTGCACACTAAACACTGTCAGCCGCCTTGGCCAACCTGCCCCAGGTTAGCTACCAATACAGCCTAACTCAAAAATGTCAACTTGCCTTTAATGTTAGCACTCGGGGGCAGAGGCAGGCAGATTTCTTGTGAGTTCAAGGCCAGCCTAGTCTACAAAGCAAGTTCCAGGACAGCCAGAGCTGTTATAGAGAAACCCTGTCTCGAAAAACAACAACAACAACAATGAAATGTAAGCTGACTTAAAACACTGAGGGTTCTCTTCTTTCACTTCAAAGCACTGTAGATGACAATATCACGTCCCAATGTGAAAAGCACTGTAGATGACAATATCACGTCCCAATGGGAAAAGCACTGTAGATGACAATATCACGTCCCAATGGGAAAAGCACTGTAGATGACAATATCACGTCCCAATGGGAAAAGCACTGTAGATGACAATATCACGTCCCAATGTGAAAAGCACTGTAGATGACAATATCACGTCCCAATGTGAAAAGCTTGGACACACCTGACAGATTTTAACTATTTTGGCGTATCTTACACATGGGGGAAATTAGGATACAGATTTAGTCAACTGTTAGTAACAAACTCAAAACAACATGAGGTTTTTGACTTGTTCCAGTATTTTTCCTAGTTGTGGACATCACTATCTGGCAAAAATTGCTCCATCATGAAGAAATTCCCATTGGAACACCCTTGGGTTTAGCTATGATCTGAGTAACTGTGTTCCACAGTTTGTTGCAGGTATAGCTCACTGGATAAGAGCATTTGCTCCACAGCATAAGGACATGAGTTCAGATCCTCAGAACCAGGCCAGCAAGATGGCTCAGTGGGTAAAAGGGCTTGCTAACCAGGCCTAGCGATCTTGAGTTTAATCCCCAGATCCACACAGTGAGAGAACTGATTCAAATTGTCTTCTGATCTCCACATATGTGGACCACGCCTGCTGTGGGATGTTCTGTATATTAAATGTGTTGCTCTGATTCGTTAATAAATAAAACACTGATTGGCCAGTAGCCAGGCAGGAAGTATGGGCAGGACAAGGAGAGAGGAGAATTCTGGGAAGTGGAAGGCTGAGTCAGAGAGACACTGCCAGCCACCGCCATTAGTTCCAACATGTAAGATTCTGGTAAGCCACGAGCCATGTGGCAAGGTATAGATTTATAAAAATGGGTTAATTTAGGATAAAAGAACTAGATAACAAGAAGCCTGCCATGGCCATACAGTTTATAAACAATATAAGTCTCTGTGTGATAATAAGTGGGCTGTTGGACTACTAGGGCTTGGCAGGACCTGGAGAGAAAATGCTAGCTACACACACACACACACACACACACACACACACACACACACACACACACACAGAGAGAGAGGGGGGGGTACCATATCAGTGCCCTGGGAGGCCAGAAGAGGTGTTGAATCCCCTGGAACTAGAGTTACAGATGGTCATGAGCCATCATGTAGATGTTAGGAACCAAACTCAGAGGCCCTTTCTTTAGAGAGTGACTAGAGAGATGGGTCTATAACCCTTCCCCAGCCCTTGCTCAAGGGAACAAGGCACAGAGTAACTGGGGACACCCTATGAGGGCACTCTGGCCTCCGTGTGTACATACATGAGTACACCTCACATATATACATACACAAATCTGGTCTAACTTACCTTAAAGGAGAAGAATATACTCTTGAAGCATTCACATAGCACCTTGATTTAAGTCACAGAGCAAGTTTAAAAGGACTACAGACTGAAAGTACTACAACTGCAAAACTACAGATCTTGCTTCATCACAGCTCACGAACTTTGAAAACTCATGACAACAATATTCTGATTTAGTGAATAAAATAACTGAAAGCAAGACTAGGGCGCAAACCTTCAGGAATAAAAATCTTACATGCTGGGGCTCATCTTCCGCAGACATTGCATTGTTAACACACAAAGCTTCTAGAAACTTCTGCTTCAGGATAATATAACGAAACCTAAGAAAGAGGAAACATTAAAATGATTAAAAAGTTGAATGATACCAGCATGGTAGCATACATCTGTAAACTCGGACTCAGGAGGGTAGACAAGGAGGATGGTGAGATGGACACCAACCTGGGCTATAAGGCAAGACACTATCTTTTTTTTTTTTTTTTGGTTTTTCGAGATAGGGTTTCTCTGTGTAGCTTTGCGCCTTTCCTGGGACTCACTTGGTAGCCCAGGCTGGCCTTGAACTCACAGAGATCCGCCTGGCTCTGCCTCTCGAGTGCTGGGATTAAAGGCGTGCGCCACTTCCACCCGGCGGCAAGACGCTGTCTTACAAGGACAAAGGATGACAGCAATGGCAAATACTAGAGAAGGAACCTAAGCTTCTGAAACACGACAGGCGAAGTTTGTTCCGTGCAGGACTACAGACTGAACCCAGGACTCTGCACATGCCAGGCACACATTCTTTCTTTCTTTCTTTGCTTTGGTTTTTCAAGACAGGGTTTCTCTGTGTAACAGTCCTGGCGGTCCTGGAACTTTGTAGACCAGGCTGTCCTCAAACTCGCAGAGATCCTGAGTGCTAGGCTGAAAGGCATACGCACCATAGCCCGGCACCAGGCACACATTCTATCACTGAGCCAGAGCACCACTGCAGCCATCTTGTTCTACAAATGATCAAACTGGGCCAGCAAGATGGATCCACAGGAAAAGGCACTTGCTACCACACCTGAAGACCTGAGCTTGAGCCCCAACCTCCAACATGGTAGAGAGAGAAAATCAACTGTTTTAAGTTGTCCTCTGATCTCACGTGTGCACATATATACACATACAATTATATGTTTTTAAAGGCACCAATTATTATTTTAAAAGAAACCTAAAAACACAATTTTCCAGTAACTGACAAATGAACTTAGAAGTTACTGTGAGTAAACTGGGATCTGGAGACAGCTCAGTAGTTAAGAGCACTTGCTGCTCTTGCAGAGGACCCAGGTTTAGTTCCCAAAAACTACATGAAAGCTCACAACTTCTATAATTCCAGTTCCAGGAGAACTGGCACCCTCTTCTGACCTCCACAGGCACTGGATACACACATAGTATATATACATACATGCAGGCAAAACATTCATAAACATAAAACAAAAATTTAAAAGTCTAAAAAAATTTTAATAAATAAAACTGCTTTTAGAAAATTCTTAAAATATTTCACCAAGCTCCTTATCACACTGAAGTCATATCTGAAATAATTCTAATCACAAAGAAGTGGTATAAATCAATATGTAGTGAGTTTGAGACCAGCTTCTGTCTCAAAAAACAGCAACAACAAAAAATGTATTTAAAAAGAGCAAAAAGGAACAGTTCTAAGAATATCTTAAAATAATCATAGACTTAAAACTTTTTTAAAAACAAAAAAAATTATGTATTGCTGGGTGGTGTTGGTGCACAGCTTTAATCCCAGCACTTGGGAGGCAGAGACAGGCAGATCTCTAAGTTCAAGGCCAGCCTGGTTTACAAAGTGAGTTCCAGGACAGCTAGGATTGTTACACAGAGAAACACAGTTCCATTAGTGCTAGACAGAGAAACCATGACTCAAAAAACATAAAACAAAACAAATTTATTTACTAATCTGCATGAATGTTTTGCATAAATGAACCTATAAGAGCAAAGAGCTATCAAAATCTATGAGTAAATCAAAATACAAAATTCAACTTCTGTAACTGTAAAGTAGCTCGAGTCTGACTAACCTTTCTGCAGACACTGTTAAGCCCTAGAGAAAAGGTGCGCGCGTGCGCGCGCAAGCACACACACACACACACACATGCATGCACACACATGCATGCACACACATGCATGCACACGCATGCACACACGCACGCACACATGAAGACATTAGAAAACAACCAAAAGTACAAGCATGGCAGCACAGGCCTGCAGGTCAACATTCAGGAGCCACATGTGGCAGGAGGATTTTGAGTCAAAAGGTAGTCTGGGCCATACAGCAAGACCTTATCTCAAACCAAAAAGAAAGACAAAAAGGAGTAGAAAGGAAAAAGTGAAAACAACTAAAACTCAACATAGAGGTGAATTATTGAAAAAAGAGAACTTTGTGAGTAGGAATCAAAAGTGTAAGAGTTTCCAGTACCCTAGTTTGCTAGATCAGACAAAAAATGAGTGAAGAAAAAAACAAACAAACAAATAAATAAATGGAAGCCACATTACAAAATGCGCTTAAATCTACTGTATAAATTCAAGTGACCACGGGCTGGAGAGATGGCTCAGTGGGTTAAGAACACTGGCTGTTCTTCCAGAGGTCCTGAGTTCAATTCCCAGCAACCACATGGTAGCTCACAACCATCTGTAATGAGATCTGGTGCCCTCTTCTGGCCTGAGGTGTATATGCAGACAGAACACTGTATATACAATAAATAAATAAATAAATCTTTAAAAAAAAATTTCAAGTGCCCAAATCTATGGCTATTCCCAAAATGGTTAAGATAAAAGGAAAATGCCAAGGAGCAACGGGAAAACAACAGAGAAAAGGTAAAAGAATCAACAAGAAATTTCACTAGATTCTACCAGAGAAGAGACATTGCTTGAATAAAAATCAACACTTTTATGGTTGTACAGATGGCTCCACGGTTAAGAATGTCTGCGGCTCTTGCAGAAGGCCCAAGTTCAAATCCCAGTACCCACACAGAGCAGCTCACAGTTATGTGTACCTCCTGCTCCAGGGGACCCAACACCTCTGGTATTGGTTGTCAGGCACTGCACTCACAAGCACATCCACACAGAGACACCCACACAGACACATAATTTGAAAGTGTAAAAGTGAACACTTTCAAAGGAAGATAACAGAATTCAGTCTCAAGAATGAATTTACAAACTGGGAATATGGCTTAGTTGTACAGCGTGTGGCAGTGTGCAGGGCACTGACTTCTGTCCCTAGCATTTGGGGCAGCAGGGGTGGTAGGGGTGGGGGGGTATATAATAGGAGGCAGAAGAATATTTTATATAAAATAAATACATTTTTAAGTGAGTTAAAATTAGGAAAAAGGATAATCATTAAAATCTGAACCTGGTATGACTGAAGTTCAAACTTAATAACCAATAAATACACTAGCAAATAAGCAACTATTAAGTACAAAGACTTAAAGAAAAGGACCACAGTAAAGGAACAGGTAAGAATATCTCAGAGAAATTATAAAAGACAAACAATTGGGGGGTTAGGTGCTATGTAGAGCCCAGGCTGATATGAAATTCCTTATTGGCACAGGATGACCTCAAACTCATGATCTACCTGCCTTCTGAGTACTGGGATTATCAGTATATACCACCATGACTAATAAAAAATTGAAACTGAAAAGTATGCTATCTAAAATTTAAAATCCCATGCTTATCATTACATAGCTAATAGAAAAGCTGGGAAACATTAAATAAATAATTCATAAGAACAAAGACAGAAATGTTTTTTAAAAGATGCAGGTGTGTGGTGGCAAACACCAGCAACCCCAGCATTTGGAGTGTGGAAACCGGAAGATTACAAGTCCAGGCCATTCTGAGCTATATAGCAAAACATTGTCTCTGAACAGATTTTTTTCAAGTTGGGGGTAGTAGGCCGAGAATGTGGCTCAGTTGGTAAAGTGTTTGCCTAACATGCACAAATTCCCAGGTTGAAACCCCAGCACCTCATTAATTGAGTTTGGTGGTACACACCTGTATAAATCCAAGTACCCAGGAGGTAGAGCCAGGAGGATCTGAAGTTCGAGGTCACCTTCTTTTTTTTTTTTTTTTTTTTTTTGGTTTTTGGAGACAGGGTTTCTCTGTGTAGCTTTGCACCTTTCCTGGAACTCACTTGGTAGCCCAGGCTGGCCTCGAACTCACAGAGATCTGCCTGCTTCTGCCTCCCGAGTGCTGGGACTAAAGGCGTGCGCCACCACCGCCCGGCTCGAGGTCACCTTCTAGTATCAAGTTTGAAGCCAATCTGAGAGTAATGAGAGGCCCTGGCTCAAGAGAAAAGAAAGAGGTGGAGGGGTGGGAGGGAAGGCTGCAGCTATGGTTTACTAGAGAGCATTTGTTAAGCATGCATGAGGCCCTGTATTCAATCTCTAGTACCACAAATAAAAACTAAACAAAATCCTCAGTCTTGTGGACAAAATTCGATTTAATTTTATATCCCAGAAGGAAAAGACAAAGTGAGAGATACATTTTCAATGTAATAATGGCCAAAAACACTTAAAATTGGAAGAATAAACATACAGTCCCCCAAACTCAGCAAATCCTAAGCAGAAAATATACAACCAACAAATGAACAAATTAAAAAATACTTCAGCATATCATACTCAAACTGCTAAAAACCAATGATGAAGCCTAAAACTTAAAGGCAGCCGGGGAGGGGGACAACACTGGTGACACTGAGAGAAAAAGGGCCCTAATTCCTGCTGACTGCTCACTGAACAAAGACGGCCAAGAGTCAGCTTTCGGAAGACGTCTGTCTTTGAAGTCTGTGCTGGTATCTCTTTACATACACACTACTGACTAGGTAAATCTGCATTTCCGACTTGCAAAGACCTGTAACTCATCCTGTGGATCCAGTGTGTGCTGCTTCATAGGAAGGCTACATCTTAAATGTGTTTATTGCTGATTTGATGTCAGGCTGTTACCAAGGACAAGATACTAAAACTTTAAAATAAAATCCTACCTTTTTTTGTCAAATTTTTCCATACATTCTAGAGGCTGAATGAACTGAAGAACTTCATCCCATTGACCATCCAGAATTAGCTGCCTAAATAAAGAAAAAACTCAGAATGCTAATCAATTCAGGTCACACTAACAGATGACGGAGTAGATGACAAAACAGACATTAGAAGCAAACAATGAGATTAACCTCTGATTCCTCAAACATCAGCAGTAACCTTTTACAGTAATAACTTCTCGATTTGAATTTACGATAACAGTAAATTTATAAATTTTATTTAAAGAAAACTAATAACCAATCACAATATAGGTCACAGTAGTTTTATAAAGGGATGTTTTAATCGTAAAAAGGGAGAAAGGACACAATTTCAAATATATTAACTTAACAAAAAACTTTCTACCCTGTAATTCTTTCCATTTCACCTCGGCCAGCAAAATTCCATCACAAGCCAGCAGGCTCTGGAGAGGACTCAGGGGCCAGTACTAAATCCCAGAGGTATCAACACTTGAAAGACCAGGGCAAGCCAGGTGTGGTGGTGCACACCTTTAATCCCAGCACTTGGGAGGCAGAGGTAGGTGAATCTCTGAGTTAGAGGCCAGCCTGGTCTACAGAGCGAGTTCCAGGACAGCCAAGGCTACACAGAGAAACCCTGTCTCAGAATAAGGGGAGGAGGAGGAGGAAAGAACTTCAGAACTGGTTCCTCACTAGAGCACTAAGTAGGTTCTGAGGCTAGAGGACCACAACATGGATGCAGGGAAGTACAAGTTTAATAAGCTACAGCTCATATAATAATCTGTATTCTCCTTTCAGTCCCATAATCATGAATTAGGAACAGTTCATTTCTTTCAAGAATACACAGTCCTTCTCAAGGACATTTGGAATCATTAAAATAGAATATATTTCTACGTGGGAGTTTGGTATTTTCTTTTCCATCCAAGCCAGTTTGGGATATTCAGCTTTCCACTGTGGCAAATAGAGCAATTCCCCTTGCCTGGCAAATCTCCCCCTCGCCCCCCAACAACTGTGCCCTAGAAAATTAATTCAAGGTACAAAAAGGCCCATGTATAAACACTGCTCAGTAGAGTATTTAAGAAAATTAGAAACAATGATCTAAAAATGGGTGAAGCATTAAGAGACTAAATTGAAAAGCTTTAACATATATATTTGTAATCACAGAGAATTCCTGGATCTTGCTCTGTAGCCCAGGCTGGCCTCGAACTCACAGAGATCTGCCTGCCTCTGCCTCCTGAGTGCTGGGATTAAAGGTGTGAGCTGCCGCTGCCACTACCACCCGGCTTTTTTTTTTTTTTTTTTTGGACAGAGTCTTGCTATGTAGCTCGGACTGGCCTGGAACTCACTATATAGATCAGTGGTTCTCAACCTGTGGGTCTCAACCCCTTTGCACATCACATATCAGGCAGGTATCCTGCATATCAGATATTTACATTACTATTCCCAACAGTAGCAAAATTATAGTTATGTAGTAGCAACAAAATAATGTTATGGTTGGGGGTCACCACAATCTGAGAATTGTAATACAGGGTTACAGTATTAGGAAGGTTGATAACCACTGAACCACTGATGAAAACCAACCTAGCCTGGAACTCACAGAAATCTGCCTGCCTCTACCTCTCAAGTGCTGGGATTGAAGGCATACACTGCAATGCCTGGAAAAATTGCTATTTTTAAAAAATATGCCCAAGAGGGAATAGAGAGATGGTCCAGTGGTTAAAAGCACTGCCTGTTCTTCTGGAGGACTAGGGTTCAATTCCCAGCACCCACATCGCAGCTAACAGCTATCTCTAACTCCAGTTCCAGGGGATCTGACACCCTCTTCTAGCCTTCACAGGTACCAGGCATGCACATGGTACATAGACATACATTCAAGCATGACACAAATGCACATAAATAAAGATGAAATATGTATTATATATATATATAAATCACAATTGCTTCTAGGTAGTGGTAAATTTTCTTTATTTTTAATAATGAATATATTTCTCTAATAAATGTTTTATTTTGTGGAATTCTTTTCTATGAACTCAGTGTGCATATTTTAGAAATGTTTTCTTTACCTCACCAGTGCCTTGGATTTCTTGAATACTTTTTTAAATTGCTACCATACTTTAAGGCTGTGACTTCAAATACTATGCATCTTACCACTGAAAATATTTTACAAATATATTACTATACATTGTAAATATTCCATTATGAAATAAAAACCAATTATTAAATTACATTTATAATCTTTCATGAACATATTACATATATCACCATGTTAATACTCTTCTTTGGAAGAGCTACATGTAAGCCTGGTAGGAATGATGTTAACATACCTCAGGAAAAGCATATCATCTGAAAACAGGCCATTTATGACTCCACTTTCCTTCTCAAGGGCCAACATACTAATGTGAAGCTTCTTGGAATTCAAAAAGTCCAAAATCAGCTTAATGATTTCAACCTCCTTCACATTCACTGTTTCTTCCGCCGTCATATTGCTAGCCTAAATAAACAAGAACAATAAAAAAGTTAGTCCTATTGCTTTATGTATAGGTTTAATTGCCTAGAAATGACAATGTTGCTTTGGAATTTTAGTACATGTATTTCAAAGTGAAATTAACTATCAAAACTCAGTCATTCTTTAATGTGTTAAAAATATGGCTCAGATTTTTTTAAAGTACTAATCTGTGAGAAATACACATTGGAGTGATGGCAGATTAAATGATGAGGTCTGAAGTGCCTCAGAATAACAGCAGTAACAGTAGCAGGTATGTCGAATACTCAAGACACTGTGCCACAATGCTGTCACCTACAAAGCCCATCTCAAGAACACCTCCCCTTCCCCAATGGACTTAACAAAAAAAAAAATCCTAATTCTAAATGAGTTTCCAATTTTGCATGGGGCTAAATTCATATACATCCTAGGAACATGCAGCCTGTGGATCAAAGGTTGGTCACTCATGAATCACTTTGAAGTTAAACATAATAAGGCTCAACTGAAACGTGCAATTTGTTGGTAATTTCAATGTCGTATTGGTAATATCAATTATATTTCAACCTTAAAATTCCTTCTACTGAGATCAGATCAGCCATGGGCCTAAAGGAAAACCAAACACTATTGTTACATGCTAAAGGAACACAGCAATAAAATAACTCCTAGCAATAGTCTGCTAAAGATCAGTATCTTGCTCACCATCATCGGAGAAGTTTCCTCTTGCAGTAGAACAATGCAAAACATTGCCATGCTCATGAACTAGCTGCAAGAAATGTCATCTGATGACTAACAGGGGTATTAGGAAGAACTGTCTTTCTCATAGGACCAAGTCATTCTAACCAAGCTTACAGAACCAAACACAAGCTTGTAGATAATCCAGTTTTGTTCTTCTCAATCTGTTATTTTTTATCTATTTCTTCATGAAGAGAAATGCAAATGTACCACCAACCAGAATGTTCTCATCACCAAATAGCATACTGTCTGTTATGCAGAGAAGCTGCATGGATAAGGAGAAGAGTGTGCTAAAAAATTTTTTTTGCAGACAAAGTCTCACTTTATAGCTGCAGGCTAACCTGCAACTCATTACATGGACCAGACTGGCCTCTAACTCAGAGATCCACCTGCCTCTACCTCCTGAGTGCTGGAGTTAAAGGCATGCACCACCATGCTGGGCTTATTTGTGTGTATGGGTGTTTTGCCTGCCTGTTTATCTGTGCACTATGTGCATGCAGTACCTGAGGACGCCAGGAGAGGACATGAGATCCCTTGAACTGGAGTTTCAGGTGGTTGTGAGCCATCATTATGGATGCGGGTCTTCTGGGAGAGCAGCTAGTTCTCTTAACTGCTGACCCATCTCTCCGGCCCCTAAACTCAAATATTTAATGATATAAGAGTAAAATAGTTGGGGCAGGTGAGATGACTCAACAGGTTAAGATGCCTGCTGCCGAGCCTGAAGACCTAAGTTTGATTCCTAGGACCCACGTGGTGAGAGGAGAGAATCAACTCTAGCAAGTTGTCCTATGACATTCATGTGGTATTGGTGTACACAGGCACACACATACATAAATACAAATGTAATTTTAAAAACCCTTTATAGAGTAATATGTGTTTCCACAGTACGGCATGCCTGCCTCAGCGAACAGACAAACACAAACCTCTCTCAACAGGCCAACCCTCCAGTTCCTCACACTCTGGTTCTCCCTTTGCTACATCTTCCTGTTCATCCACAAGAGAGAATAACATAAAGTCAGTGAAAGCTCAACTCACTAAACTCTGACCACATTTCAGAACTATCTCCCTGAGATTTCTCCCAAACACACTGACTAGCAATCTTAACATTCTCCAAATTGTCATATAATCCTTACTTTAAAAATAATAATAATAGGGGGCTGGAGAGATGACTCAGTGGTTAAGAGCACTGGCTGTTCTTCCAGAGGTCCTGAGTTCAATTCCCAGCACCCACATGGTGGCTCACAACCATCTGTAATGAGATCTGGTGCCCTCTTCTGGTTTGCAGGGTTACACACTGGCAAGATACTGTATGCATAATAAATAAATCTTTTTTTTTTTTTTTTTAGTTTTTCGAGACAGGGTTTCTCTGTGTAGCTTTGCACCTTTCCTGGATCTCGCTCTGTAGACCAGGCTGGCCTTGAACTCACAAAGATCCACCTGCCTCTGCCTCCCGAGTGCTGGGATTAGAGGTGTGCGCCACCACCGCCTGGCTAAATCTTTAAAAAATTAGTTTTAATTCATTTCATTCTCAGAAAAATATTATTCCATCCTTATAATGAGATTTGGGGGGGGGCATTTCACAGAAATTACCATGTACCAACCACACATTTAACAATAACTGAAACTATAATTATCTAATATAGTTCAGTATAAATGCTGTATAGGTCTCATGTCTAAAACTAAGTAATTCTGGAAAAAGAGTTCATGGCAATTGTCCCACTCTAACTCATAACCACGTTAAAGCTTGTTACGTTGCCCAGCCTGGTCTCATATGACCCTCCAATCTCAGCTTCCCCTGTAGTTGAGACTATAGCCATACAGCAATACGACGAGCACAATTACAAGTTTAATGCTATAATTATTTTTAACCAGTAAAGACTAAAGAAAGAAGATACACATTTTCAGAAACATTTATTTTATACTGACTTTTAAATAGGTAATAGAACATGGATTCTAATTAATCTAGAATTAGTTCAGGTTTGGAAAAGAACTAATGAACAAAAGACAACTTGGAATCCTATACCATGAAATTCCTAGTAGAAAATTATGGTATTTTAATCACTCAACTCAGAAATTTTATTCTTAAAAGTTTCACTAATGTAGGATACAATATAAACATACACCCATACTTGGAAGATAACTCTTTTCTAACCCACTACTGACACATTCATAGTAACCTGGCTTACTGGCCTTTCCCACCATGCCCATTTTTGTTTATTCTGCTTGTTTGTTTTTTCTAGAGTTTTTTTTTTTTGGGGGGGCAGGGAGAGCATTGAGACAAGGGCTCACTATACTGCCCAGTCTAGGCTCAATGCCCAGGTTCAGATGGTCACCTCAACTCAGCATCTTGAATAGCTCAGACTCTACTTATGTGCTGCTACACTTAACTCTAAGATTACCCTTTAAAACGATATGCAAGCTAGGCATGGTGGCACACACCTGTAATCCTTAACATTCAGGAAACTGTGGCAGGAGGATCTCAAGTTCAAGGCCAGCCTTTGCTACCAAGTAAAACCTTTGTCTTTAAAAGACAGGTAGGAAAAGATATGGGATTATCACTCAATGGTAGAGTGCTTGCTTCACATGCTGAAGGCCCTAGCTTCAATTCCCAGGATGGGGAAGGGGGGCACACGACCACACGACATACACAGGACAAGACAGGACACAACACCACATATGTTCAACTAATGTTAGTCATATGTTCAACTAATGCTAGTTAAGCAAACTTGAGATACAAAAAAAGTCGATGGGTAGTGGTGGCTAACACCTTTAATCCCAGTACTCAGGAGGCAGAGGCAGGCAAATCTTAGTGAGTTCGAGGCCAGCCTAGTCTACATAGTGAGTTCCAGCACAGCCAGAACCACATAGAGAGACCCTGTTTCAAAAACCGAAAAACAAAAAAATAAAATAAAACAAACAAACAAACAAAAAACCACTGTCTGATCTTCCAGGAGACATGGGGTTCATTCAATTCCCAGCACCCACATGGCAGCTCATAACCCTAACTCCAATCCCAGGGGATCTGAAGCCATCTTCTAGCCTCTTCAGGTACTGCATACAGGCAAAACACCCATAAACACAAAATATAAATAAAAGAAAAAGGTTTGAATACAAAACTAGTTTTAGAAATCTAAGGCTAAAGGTCAACATTAACAGATTAAAAATGGTAACAGAGATATATTTTCATAGAGAAGGAAAATTTTTATGAAAAAGTACCACCAGCTGCAAGTAGTGACATACTACGGTAAACTCAGCACCCAAGAGGCCCATCAGGACTACAGAATTTGAGGCCAGCCTGAGCTGTCTATCTAGTATGTCCAAGACAAACTTAGACTACACAGCAAGACAATGTCTCAACAGAAAAAAATCAGTGTTAGTTTTCTAACCAAATATAAATAGAGATGACTTAAATGTTCCTTTGCAATGACATTGCTTACTTAAAATACAGAATCAGAAAGAAGGAAAACACAGGAGGCTGAGAACAATTCAGAAGTTAAGGCTGAGGAAATTAGGACAGTCATGAAAAAGTGCTTACAGTTTTGTTTCTATGATGTGCCTTTAAGTTTTGTGATTTGCTTCAACTCATATTTTAGTAACAGCATATATTATGGTGGGCACTATGAAGTCTGGGAATCAGAAATTGTGAATTTATAAGGTCAGTTTAAAATAAAATAGATTTTCTTTAAATAATTTTTTAAGATTTATTTAATTTATTATGTATACAGTGTTATGCCTGCATGCATGCCTGTGCACCAGAAGATGGCACCAGACAGAGGCACCAGATCTCACTATAGAGGGCTGTGAGCCACCATGTGGTTTCTGGGAATTGAACTCAGGACCTCTGGAAGAGCAGCCAGTGCTCTTAACCTCTGAGCCATCTCTCCAGCCCTCTTTAAATAACTTAACCAAATGAAACTTTCCTTCTAACTACAGAGCTCCATCATTCTGCTAATTGCCTAAGTTTGTAACCACATGTGTCCTTTCTTAATGTTGACAACCATCTTCTGATCGATTACTAACTTAACTTCCAGAACTGTGGATGATGCCTTTTGTCCCACAGAAACAGACTGTGGGCTGAGGATGATAATATAAAGTGCTTAGCCACCGTGCAAGAAGTCCTAGACCACATAAACCAGTCCTGGTGATGCAGACCTGCAATTCCAGCCCTCAGGAGGAAGAGGAAGGAAGATCCGAAGTTCAAGTCATCCTTGGCTACAGGGTAAGTTAGGCCAGCCTGGGCTGCTCAAAAAATAAAAAGAGGAGCAGAGAATTGGCTCAGTACCTAAAGGCACTTGCCACCAAACCTGATAACCTAAGTTTGATCCCTGGGATCCCCGTATGAGAAGGAGAGGGCCTACTCGCCCAGGTTATTCTCTGTCCTCCACATGTGCACAATGGCATGCACACACAAGACACCCATACATACCAGAGAATAAACTTCTAAAAGACAAAACAAAAGTAACATAGTATGCCTGGGCATGGTGGCACACTCCTAAATCACAACTGTGGAATAAGGCAGGGGTTGGGGGGTGGGGAGGGACTGACAAGAATATAATGAGTTAGAGCCATTTTGGGACATACCGAGACAAAGGATGTTTAAAGCCTGGTGCCACTTTAAATAGCTATCGAAATAAAGTTAGCTTAAATCATATGCTGTACATATACCTAAAATGTCTCGAGAAAAAGATATAAGGAACTGATAGTAATGTTTAATAGTTAATAGTAAGACCTAGGGTCAGAGGAATGGTTAGGTGACTTTTTATTATGTACCCTGTTAAATCTTTTGAATTTTGTTCCATGTACAAATATGACACATTCAAAAACTGTAAATGTAAAGCTAGAAAGATAGCTCATCAGTTAAGAGAGCCTTGCTGCTTTTCCAGAGAACCCAAGCTCGGTTCCTAGCACCCACATCAAGTGGCTCACAACCACTTGTGACTCCAGCTCTAGAGTAGCCAACTTCTCTGGTTCCTGCAGGCAACTGCATACATGTGACATACACACATGAAATTTGTAAAAAATAAACATTTCTACATAAAATTGAGTATTGCACAAACACTCAAGTATGGTAATCCCAGCACCTGAGGATTTGAAGCAGGTAGATGACAAGTTTAAGGCCAGCCTAGACTACATAAAGTTGCAAGCTAACCTGGGCTACAGAGCAGGATCCTATGTCAAAATTTTTTAAATAATAAAACATAAACAAGGGTCTGGAGAGATGGCTCAGAGGTCAAGCGCACTGGCTGCTCTTCCAGAGGTCCTGAGTTCAATTCCCAGCAACCACATGGTGGCTCACAACCATCTATAATGAGACCTGGTGCCCTCTTCTGGCATGCAGGCATGTATGCAGGCAGAATACTGTGTATATATAATAAATAAACAAATCTTTAAAAAAAAAAAAAAAAACACATAAACAGTTATGCCAGGTATGGTAGCATACACTTTAAAAATACCAGCACTCTGAAGATAGAGGCAGGCAGATCTCTGTGAGTTTGAGGGCAGTGCTACATAGAGTTCTAGGCCAGTCAAGGCTGTGTATTGATACCATGTCTCATACACACACACACACACACACACACACACACACACACACACACACACATATATATATATATATATATATATAACAAATCAGTATGTATATAATCAAGTACTATTACTTCAGAGACATTTGTACTTTCTCATAACCCAAGACAACTCCCACACTGGCACTGATCTATGGCTATAGCAATATATAATTAGGAATCATTTTGTCATTGCTACGATCATTTAACAGAATAACAGTAACACATCGTTAGGCCAATGACCTAACCAGTCATCACCAGGTATGGTTCCATCTTATGGAGCAGACCTTGAATCCCATCAACAGGAGCAGGCTGCCCAATAACATCTGTGCCACTGCTGCACCAGTGGGCGTATCTTGCAGGCAGTTCAGTATTACAGCTCACAGCATTCATGGCTTCCTCTGGTACTGATCCTAATACCCTCCAGCAGTATAAACACTAGGAACACTAGCAAGGAAGAGTGAAGCTTCCAGCTGAGCACGCTACATCTCTCCATGTTCTATGACTCCAGAATGTAGTATCTTCAGCAATAGTGTCTTACTATTAAGTCCCGAAGGATAACATTGCATTGGCAATAGCTTGCAATATTTGCAGGATCTATGGAAGCCCACTGGCCAACAACTCAAAAAGATGTAATCCATTCCTGGTACTAGGGGTTTTATTTGGTGGCATATGGTATTTAGTTGGGCTATTGTTCCCCTTGTTATATTGTAATGCTACTTAAACTCCTTTTTTAGGAGCTTATTTTTATAAACATTTATATATGTTTATATTTTAGGAAGCTTCTACTATAGTGGGTTTCCAGATGCCTTTTCAAAAGACCTTTAGTGTTAGCTGTCCCTCCTCCACCCTGCCCTCCCATTCCCCACCCCAGTTGGTCCTCCAGTTCTGATTTCCCTTTTATCCTTTTATAACACTACATTGTATTTCCCCCTTCCTGAGAACATCCCTTCCTTCCCTCAAAGTGCCCTGCTCACTTAATAACAACTTAAGCTCTGTGAGTAGTCTAAATGAAACACACATATCTAAAGCTGAAAAACTAACATCCACATGAGAAAAAAACATGCAGTGCTTGTCTGCCTGGGTCTGGACTGCCTCACTCAGGACAACTGTAGTGTGCACTTGTAGTTCCACACACCTGAGAAGCTGAGGCAGGGGTATATGCTTGAACCTCAGAAATTCCAGGCAGTCTTATAAGCACAGAAAGACTCAGTTTCAAAGGATCATCATCATCATAATCATCATCTTACATAGCTCAGGCTGGTCTCAGACTTGAGATCCTCTTGCCTTAGCCTTCTGAGTGCTGCAGATAAAAGTATGAACCATGCCAGTGGGTTTCTAATATGAAGACAACTTTTAATTTTAAAATTAAAAATACGGCACTGAAGAGACAGTTCAGCAGTTTAGAGCACATACTCCTCTTTCAGAAGACCCAAGATCAGTTCCTGCACCCATATCCAATGACTTACAACATCCTTTAACTCCATCTCCCAGGGATCCAGCACCCTCCTTATGGCCACAAAAAGCACCTATTCACATATGGCATGTACACACATATACGCTCACACATGAATAAAAGCAAAACTAAACCCTTAAAATTTTAAATAAAGTTAAGCTAAAAATTATACAAATGAAAAATTTTAAATTAGCTCACAAAGGTTCTGTTCAATTATTGAGCTACAAACTAGAGCAGAATCCCCAAAATAAGATTTATAGAAACACTGGGTACTATTCTTAGATCTTATGTATACTGTTAATGGAGCCTTACAAAACCATCCTTCACATCCCGTACCATCTGGATGATGTTCCTCTGAATACATAGGAATATCTGTCTTGATTAAAGCACCTAGATTAGAACACAGTATTTCAGGTATGGTCTGGTCAGTAACTATATACAGTAAAACTAACACTTCTCATAATTTAGGGCATTACCTATCTCCCCCCTCCCTCCCCACCACCTTTGAGGCATTATTGTAGTCTAGGCTGTCCTGGAACTTGCTGTATAAACTATGCTACCTCCAAACTCACAGCAATCCACAGCCTCCGTCTCCCAAGTGCTGGGATTACAGGCATTAGGTAACATGTCTAACTGCTTTTTTTGAGTCAGTTTATCTCATGTAACACAAGCTGGCCTCAAACTTGCTGTGCAGCAGAAGCTGGCTTTGAACTAATGATCCTCCTCCCTCCATCACCCAAGGGCTAGGATTACAGGTGTGTGCCACCATACCCACCCCCCAATTTTTTTTTTCTTTTCTCAGAGCTGAGGGCAGAATCCAGGGCCTTGAGTTTGCTAGGCAAGCGCTCTACCACTGAGCTAAATCCCCAACACCATCCCCCCAATTTTTCTTAAAAATTGATAAACAAAACTTACCTAATTCTATTCCTAAATGTTCAAAATAGTCCTTGAAAAAAAATTTAAAATCAGAGGCTAGAGAGATAGCTCATCAGTTAAGAGCATGCACTGCTCTTACAGAGGGACTGAGTTCAGTTCTCAGGACCAACTTCATACAGCTCACAATCACTTATAACTTCAGCTACAGGAAAACTTCTGGCCTCCCGGAGAACCAGCACTAATAAGCACACACCCCTACACAAATGCGCGCGCATTTTTTTTGGGGGGGGGAGGGGGGAGGATGTTGAGACAGGATTTCTCTGTGTAGCTCTGGCTGTCCTAAAACTTGCTTTGTAGACAGGCTGGCCTGGCACTCACAGAGATCCACCTGCTTCTGCCTCCCTAAGGCTAGGATTAAAGGCATTTGTTACCACACCAGGCTAATTAAATGAATCTTTAAAACAAAAACATTTAACTAGTTGCCTCAGTAAGTAAAGGCACTTGCTACCAAGCACAATGACCTGAGTTTGATCACAGGACCCACATTATGGAAAGAGGGAGCAGACTCCTTCAATTTGTCCTCTGCACATGCACACAAAATAGGTAAATAAATAAATGTTATTGAAAGTTTTAAACACATATATATTTTTATGTGCTAACACCAATCTGCATACCTCAGATATAATAATTAAGTTACTATGATGAACATGAACACACACAAACACACACACACACACACACACAAACAGTTTTAAAACAGTGTGATATTTTATAAAGAACATGAAGGAAGACCTAAAGAAAATTATATATAAAATACCAAGGAGGTTCAGGAGGCAATGAAGTTTTCTGCTAAGAAAGGGTATAAAAATTATTCTTCTTTTTAAATTTTGTATTTTATTATTTAATGTATCTGAGTGCTTTGCCTGCATGTATGTCTGTGCACCATTCGGGCACCTAATGCCTACAGAGGTCAGAAGAGGGTATTAGATACCCTGGACTGGAGATATAGAGGGTTGTAAGCCATAATATGTGTGTTGGGACTTGAAGCCAGGTCCTCTGGCAGAGCAGCCAGTGCTCTAAGCCACAGAGCCATCTCTCCAGCCCCAAACTATTAGTCTTTGAATCTACACAGAGTAAGTGAAAAGGTACTAACATTTATTTACATCAAGTCCTGTGCTAGAGACTTCCATTCATTATTGATCTATAATAATTCTCATGCCCCCGTGATCATCATTTTACAGAGGATTGCACTTATGCTCAAAGTATGAACTTTGCCTCTAGAGAAAGTAAGTACATGGCCCAGAATGAAAGGAGTCAGTCTATCTAAATCAGTAGTTCCCAGCCTTCCTAATGCTGCCATCCTTTAATAAAGTTCCTCACATTCTGGTGACCCCAACCATAAAAATTATTTTCATTGCTACTTCATACTGTAATTTTGCTACTGTTGTGAATCTTAATGTAAATATCTGATATGTGACCCCTGGGATACGGTCGTGTGATAACCCCTCAAGGGGGTCACAACCCACAGGTTGAGAACCACTCATCTATCCACACCAGTCCCATGACAGTACCCTAACTTTTTACAGGGCTTAAAACAAGAAGGGATTATTAGAATTAAATATCGGTGAACCTAATATCAGTCAAACTTTCAAAAATTGGAATTACAGAAATGAAATGTGACTGTTTTCCTGTGCTATGTAAGGACGTGCCCTTCATTCACTAAGCTTCTTAAACTTTTGTACTTAAGGACAGAAGAAACTAAACTCAGCTGAGAGCTCACCTGAACTCCAACAGGAAATCTATTTTGAAATCTCTAAATGTTACCTTAGAAATTAATGTTAACATTGCCTCCTCTTTCTGTCATCTTTGTTTTGTACAAATGTATCCAAGTGAAATTAAGGACTACTTCCTGTGTCATTTACATGCCTACAGATCTGTTTCTTGGATACTGAAGCTTATTGATCCTTTTTCTGTTGTTCTGGGGATCAAGCCCAGGGTCTTGTGGAAGCTAGACAGTACTCTACCACCGAACTGCACCTCAGCCTGAAATGGTGTCAGCACCTCAATTTGAAAAACCTAAGTCAGAGGGACAAAAGCTATGTCTTCATTAGTCAAGAACCAGTGATCCACGGTGAGGATTATCCAGTGCCAAATATAATTCAAGTCAGTTAGTAGTAGTAGCCTTATTTGCAGGAAAGCAACACTAACCCTTACATACAAGAAGAAAACCCCTTTTCACCCACATCACCACATAAGAAAAAAAAAAACCTCTACCAAGAATGGCGATGCCCCTCAAGTGTTCCCTTAAATCCTTTAGGCCCCTGTAATAAACAAGCTCCTGGATGTAGAAATGTTAAGATCACACAGAAGATGGTAACGATCCTGGTCAGTGTTCCCTCTAATAAAATATACTCAATAGATGCCTTCCTATGTTCTCAAAGTGCTTGCAAATGAACTGTTCTCAACATCACAGTCCCTCTCAGACTAAAACAACACCAGGCATTATCCCTATATTACAGAATAAGAAAGAATACAAGGTCAATGATAGGATAAATTACAAGACTGTAATTACAGTAGCAAAGGGAAGCTTAAATCCAGGCAATATGATTTCTAGGGAACTGACCTACCAAGAAAAATTGGGCATTTTTTTTTATTTTGAAACGTTTTTCAAACTGTACCGAAAACTAAACAAGTCATATGGTACCCATTCAATAACAAATTATCTCACAAAACAAAAGAGACTGTGCACAATTATATAAGTGAAAACATTGGTTAATGTATCTTATGATACATTCCTATTACAGATTTTCATAAAAGGAACAAAAACTAGAAGGGGCAGGGTGGGAAATATCAAGGTAAATGTCACACACTCACACATACAATCAATAATGGCACCCCAATTCAAGGAGTTTATGTTTTGTTTGCTTTACCTACGGGTTACTTAGTTGTCTTTCCCGTGTGTGTTATTTTGTTGTTGGAAGCAATGAACGTACAATGATTCATTACATCTTCCTCATAAATGAGACCTCCAGAATGTGCCATATAAAGGAAAATCGGCTCTAGGCGTTTCTCCTTTCTAGTAAAATGTTAACATAACATATGCCAACACTTGAGACAAAAAAAAAAATTGAATTTGTATTTTCTGTGAAAAAGATTTACAGCCCTTTTAAACCTGTATGTTAATTTCTGTGCCATTAACTTTTTTATAGCATTCTATGAACTCTACAACAAAGGGGGGAAACTAAGTGTCAGGATTTCAACCGATGAATCTGGGTGGAACAAAGACTTCTCCTTTCATTATGCAGTGAGAACCAAGTTGCCAAAAAAAAAAAAAAAAAAAAAAAAAAGGAAACCAGAAGCTCCCCTCAGACATCATTCGTAGCTATGCCTGGATGTACAGGGGGGAAAATCATCAGGTCAAATACTCCTGCCTACCTTGGTCCCTACCCCTTTGCCCCAGGCGTCGTCCCAGAGCTGGAGCCCCAATCTTTTTCTCCCCAATACAGCTATGAGGCTTAACCCTCTGAGTTCCACAACCTCCTCCGGTGTCTTTTACGCAGGCGCCCACCCCCCACCCCCGCCGGCACAACCCGCGTTCGAAATTCAGTCCATGCCCCTGTCGCCACCCTCCCAGACCCCCCAAAGGCCTGCTCCTAGTGACCACGGATGCCGGAGAAGGCAAACCCGATCCCCTCCACCCCGTGTCTTCCCCCAGCCCCGCCACTCCCTACCCGGGAAAGGGACAAGAGCGCAGCCGTCAGTCTCGCTCCAAGCCAGCAGAGGGGCGAGGCAGATGCAGCGCAGCCAGCCCGCCTCGCGCCCCTCCGCAGCGGCGGCGAGGTGGGTACCCCACGCCAGGGCGAGGCGCATCGCTCGGCGGCCGGGATCGGGCTGGCAACGCGGGGGAAGGTGTGGTCCAGGAGCGGCGGCCTGGAGAGACGGCCTGGCGGGTCCCAGGTCCTGTCCCCTAGACACCCGGGGCCTCACCCGCGCCCCATCTTCTCGGCAGTCACCCCCCCCCCGAGCCTACCCAAGACACTCCTCCCGGGGCCGCAAACGCCACCCGGGGGGCCGCGGGGTCGGCGCCTCATCGGGATCGTGACAGGTGGCGACGGGTGACCATGGCAACCCACGGTGCCCGGCGGCCCGCCTCCGCCTCTTGGAATCCACTCACCTGAGGGCTCCGGGCGGAGCCGGCAGAAGCGGCGGCGGCGGGGAGGGAAACGCGGCGGCGAGGCCGGCGGGGCCGGAGCCCAAGGCAGCCGATTCCCGGCTAAGGCGCGAGCGCGAGGGCGGCGGTCTGGGCTCGGCAGCCCGCACGTCAATCCATCAGCTCGTCGGCCGGCCCTCCTCGCGTCCGCCCTTAGCCCGCCTCCGACCGCGCCGCTCCGCAGACTGCGGTTGTCAAGCGCCGCTGGAGCGGGGCTCCCAGCCGCCAGCTGCAGCCAATCACGGCCCGTCCCTCGGGCCGTCTCAGGACCCCTCCTCGCGGGGCGGCTAGGCAGGTGCCTGCGCAGAAGAGAGGCGGCTGGGCCGGCCCCGGAGCTTAGGGCGGGGCCTGCGGGCGGGGCCTACCACGGGGGGCAGGAACTAGGACTGGGCAGCCGGGAGGCTTCCTGGCTCTCCACGCCTGTGCCCTTAAGGATCTGGAGATGTCTGGAAGGAGGAGGAGGATGGAGGCCCAGAACCACCGGGTGACGTCGTGTCCCATAATAGCGTGGACAGGTGTGGTGGTCTGAATGAGAATTGCCCCCCCCCGTAGACTCATACATTTGAATGCTTGGTTCCCCCCCCCCAGTTGGTGGACTGTTTGGGAAGGATTAGGGCAGGGGTTCTCAACCTGAGGGTCGTGTATCAGATATCCTGCATATCAGACATTTACATTATGATTCGATTCATAACAGTAGCAGTAAAAGTAATTTTATGCTTGGGGGGTCATCACAACGTGAGGAAGGTATTAAAGAATCATTATCAGCATTTAAGGTTGAGAACCACTGGATGAGGAGATGTGTCACTAGGGGGTGGGCTTTGAGGGTTCAAAAGCCCAGACCATTTCTAGTTAGTTCTATGTCTGGTGCTTGGGCATCAGATGTAAAGAAAGCTCTTAGCTGCTTACTGTTCCAGGATCCTGCCTCCCTGTCGGCTAACATACTCTCTGCCGTGATATCATGGACTAACCCTCTGGGACCCCGGTATAAAATTAAAGGCTTTCTTTTAGAAGTTGCCGTGGTCATGGTGTTTTGTCACGCCGTAGAAAAGGAACCAACACAACAGGTCTGACACTTGCAGATGTAGAAGATCTCTGTGCACTTCTATTATATATATAGAATATGACGTCCACTGTTATTCTACTTCCAATAATTTATTAATAAAGGTTAAGTTGAATAAATCTTGCTTCCTTCCTCTTTTCCATACGCCACCTCTTTCCATGAAAACTTAGCAGCTTGTCTGCCCCTTCCAGTTTCTCCATGTGTAAAGCTAATCCTTCCTTGAAGCACTTAAAGTTAGTTTTTGCCTGCCCTTGTATTTACAGTGGGAGACTCACTCCTACAATATTTGTGCAGTAGTATTCTCCCAAATATGTGACGCTCGAGGAGCTAAATTAAACCCTCAGGAATTAGCCAGGCAGTGGTGGCGCACGCCTTTCATCCCAGCGCTCGGGAGGCAGAGTCAGGCGGATCTCTGTGAGTTCGAGGCCAACCTGGTCTACAAAGTGAGTTCCAGATCCAGGACAGGCACCAAAACTACACAGAGAAACCGTGTCTCAAAAAAACTAAAAAAATAAAAAATAAAAAAATTTTAAATCCAGTTTTAAAAAAGTCAGGTGAATCACAGCACTTGAAAGGCAGAGACTGTGGACTGAGTTTAATGTCATCCTCAGTTATACAGAGTTCAAGGTCATCCTGGGCTACAGAAGGCTCTGTCTCCAAAAACAAAAAGTACTAAAACGATGGCTCAGCAGGTCAAGCCAATTGCCACCGAGCTGATGATGTGGGTTCAGTCTCTGAGAACCATATGATAGGAGAGAACAAATTCCTGCAAGTTGTCCTCTATCACCATATGATTACTGTGGCTTTTTTTTAGGGCCAGGTGTGTTGGTGAGTGCCTTTAACTCAGCAGGAGGAAGAGTACTGGGGGTCGGAGGCCAGCCTGAGCTCAGCTACATAGTAAAGCCCTACCTACCCAGTCTCAAAATAAGACGGCACTGGAGAGGTGGGTCTGTGGACAGTGCTCGCCATGCAGTTCTGAAGAACGGGGTTGGGATCCTCAGCACCTGTGTGAGACCTGTAATCCCAGAGCTGCGGAGGCAGAGATGGGACCATGGGAGTGAGGGACACAAGCTGACTAACTGTCAAGCTCTGGGTTCAAGGAGAGACCTTGCCTTGATAAATAGGATGAGGAGTAATCAGAGAAGACACCCAATGCCAACTTCTGGCTTCCCATGCACACATAACACACACACACACACACACACACACACACACACACACACACACACACACACAAAAAGGAGGAGAAATTGAAAAAGTAAGTAATAGTTTAAAGGAAAAGTTGTAGGGAGAACATTTTTAAATTCAGGGGGAAATTTTTTAAAAAATCTGAACTTCAAAACATCAATTGCCCAGTTCACCTAAACCCTGGAAGAAAATCATTTAACAAGTATCTTAGTCCCTATTCTATTGATGTGAAGAGACTCCATGACCAAGGCAACTATTCCAAGAAAAAGCATTTAACTGGGGTGGCTTACAGTTCCAGGGTTTAGTTCATTATCATCATGGCAGGCAGACACTGGAGCAGCAGAGGGAACTACATCCTGATTCATGGTCAAAGAGAGAGACTCTGATGACGGGCAGTGGTGGCGCACACCTGAGGCAGAGCCAGGCGGATCTCTGTGAGTTCGAAGCCAGCCTGATCTACAGTGCGAGATCCAGGACAGGCACCAAAACTACATGGGGAAAAATAATGAGAGAGACTCTAGGCCTGGCACAGGCTTTTGAAAACTCACAGCCCATCCCCTCACCCCTCAGTGACACACTTCCTCCAACAAGTCCTCACTCCCTAATCTTTTCAATCCTAATAGTGCCACTCCTTGGTGACTAGGCATTCAGATATATGAGCCGACGGGGGCCATTCTTATTTAAACCACCACAAGCTTGGCAGAAATGAAGATATTCTATAGAGAAATGTGTGCCCCGCCTCTCAGTTACCAGACTATTGAGATAGTCCCTAGGACATTGGAATTTCTGGGGGGAATCTCATGCTGAAAGGCTGAAGTGGGTGCCATCCAGAGGCAGACTTGGTCTCCAGGAAGGAGATGCCACACAATGTTGACCACGGGTTAGACTACCTGGTAGCAGAGGTTGAAGCCCAGGCCAGGACGGCTTAGCCATGATTGTTTCTGACCCTCTTGGCGGTGCCCTGAAGACAGATGTGGAGAGCGCTGGTTTGTTCTTCCCCTCATGTGGCCACACTGAAGGTGGCCTTTCTCTATGACTTGTCTGTTTAATTGGTATACTGAGGACAGGAAACTGAACGGAGGTTATTAGGGCTGCCAGGGCCCAGGCTCTGACCCAAACAACTCTGGTAACATTGATTATGAATCTTCTCAGTGACAGAAGAAAATAAGAAAAGAAATATAAACACAATCTAACATTACCTGGGGTCCTCATATTTTAAAAAAATGCTTCACGGAACATCAGAATCTAACAAGTGGCAGACATAACGCCTCCTGGAAATGGTCTCAGTATTTTGCCGGGTTAGTTCATCTAAAGAACTACGTCTAAATTTTGCCTGCCAGACAGTGGCAACAGCATCTAGATGTTTAAATCTTCAATGGGAACTAGAAAGATACCAGTCTTGTACAATCAGATAACTGTGAATAGAGTCAGAAATGTGATAGAAGAAAAACAACATCCTGTTTTTCTGGTACTGGGTTGGTTTGGGCTGTCAAGAAGTACAACATAGTGTCTATGCCTCACAATCCCTCTTAAGGCGCCTCTTACAGCATGACGTAAGTGGTGCATGCCTTTAATCCTAACACTCTGCAGGCAGAGAAAAGTGTATCTTTATGAGTTCGAGGCCAGCCTGGTCTACAGAGCTGAGTTCCAAGATAGCCGGAGCTACACGGAGAAACCCCCGTCTCAAAAAACAAACAAACAAACAAACAAAAGATGACTATTCATTATTCACATTGGAGTGATGAAAGGCAATGATTTGCCCAAGGTTCCATAGCTGACATGCAGCGAGCCTGGAATCTAGACATTCTAACCAGTCTTGAGGACCTAGAGGTGAGCAGATGCTGGCAGACAGACAGACAGGAAAAGGAACACAGATAGATAATACACGTGACAAACTGCAGCTTCTTCCTCCCCTCCCTGACCTGAGACAAGGGCCTGAGGGGCCTTTTCTCCCACCGGCAGGGCTCTTCTCCCAGCTCACCTGTCTGGACTGGTCAGATGCATTCAAGGTCGGTCCTGAACCTGTGTTCCTGAAGCTGCAGACAGACCTATTCGCTCCCCTTTATTTGTCTCAATGACCAAGCCTACCTCGAGCTGGGGGAAAGGAACCTGCCCCATACCACTGTAATACACTGTTTGCCTGAAGCTGTAGGCCTGTTAGCTCGTCTTTGTGTAAACTGGCCAGCTCAAAACTAGGGGAAGGACACCTATTCCAGAACACCAAAAGCACTTAAGACTCCCAGTCCTCCATGGGAAAAACAGACCAGTTCCTGAATGCCCCCTCTGCTCTGTGGGGAGCCTGTGTGTGTGTGTGTGTGTGTGCTGTGTATGTGTGTGAGTGTGCTTCACTTTAATAGTTTGTTGCCTGCTGCTGTGTGTTATGGCTGAGGAAAAAAGCAAACAAACAAAAGACAAAACAAACAATCAAGACACCTAGACAGTAACATCTAACTCTTAAGACCTTATTTCCTATCCTACTCCCTTGTATCAAAATGTATTTAATAGCTTAAAGAAAATGAACTTTACTCTGATGAGGTAGGGAGGAGGGAGGATTTTCTATTCATGCCCCCCATACTCTATGGCATAGTGTTACAATGTACATCTAAATTTTCAGTAAAAAATCAGCACTGTTAGAAGCTAATTCATACTGTTTATACTTCTGAAGAAAGGCGGTACAAGTGAGTAAGAAACGGACCAGACCGGAATAAGACAGCAGGTACACCTTACCACTTGTGCGTTGATAATGCAATGACTTTGTATATTTGCTTCCGAATGAAACATCAGCTCCTACAGTCTGACCTTAATATCTGGTACCTAAGGTGTCTCGTTTCCTTCCATACTCAGCCAGTGTTGAGATTAGATCTTTTGGCTGTGGCTCCCCCAGCTGCATAGCAGCAACCTGTTCAGAAAAGACAAAGCTTTCTTAGATGGACTGTCCTTAGACCCTGAGGTGCCGCCTCAGCCATTCACTAAGTGTTTCCTGAATGCCTACTGTGATTCAGGAACTGGGTCAGGCATCGTTTGGAAACGCAGGTTCTAACATGACAAAATGACTCATGGCGCCCTGTGACTTAAATGTCTACAGGCTAAGGTGGATGCTTTTGAAGATGATTCTCAAATCTCATGTCTAAAAAGGCAAACAGAAGCTTTTGGTTTTCCTCCCAAGTGTCACAAAGGAATCTGAGCACAAACCTAAACAAGGAAATTTTAAACCAAGGTGTCCAGAGAGAGAGTTCAGTGGAAATGAGGGGACTTGGTTAAAAGGAGCCGCTTGGCTCACTGGATCCTCAGCACACCGGGGGTTTGTGCCTCAGGGTCAGCAGCATCCTGGCCTTGGGAGAAACACGTCTGCCGCCATCACTGCTTCTCCTTAAACAGATCCAAGGATTAAATCCAGGGCCAGGTGTGGTAGCCCACAGCTCTATCCCCAGTAGCAAGAGGCAGGAGGATCAGAAGTTCAAGGCCAGCCTCTTCTATACAGGGAGTTTCACAATAGCCTGGGCTACATGAGATCCCACCTTAACTCCTTCCCTGTCACTCCAAACCTGCTGCAAACAAACAAACAAACAAACAAACAACCATTTACATGGATCTACCAAGGCTCCTCAACAAAGCTTAAATTACACATGTATATGGTTAAAAACACATCATTGTTTCAAATAAGAGGGATGTTTTATTTATGTTAATATCTGAGCATTAATAAAGGTAATTTTGTAAAGTAAAACAATACTCCAGGGTCAGTAAGGTGGCTCTGCGAACTAAGGCACTTACAACTTAAACCTGATGGCCTAGGTCGGACCTCAGGGACCCACTTGGTGGAAGGAAAGACCCAGTTCCCACAAGCTGTCCTCTGATCTCGACACGACTACAATGGTACACGCATGCACATAAGCAAACATACAAAATAAATAAGTATAATAAAAATTGAGGAATGAGCTTGAAGCCATTTAGTAGACTTTCTATGACATCTGAGTAGATACTGTATGTTGTATTTGTTACTTTTTTTTTTTTTCTGGAGCTGAGGATCGAACCCAGGGCCTTAGCACTTGCTAGGCAAGCGCCCTACCACTGAGCTGACTTTTTTTTTTTAATCCATGTGACCAAATATCTAACAGAAGTAACTTATAAAGGGTTTATTTGGGCTCAGGATTTGAAGGGATACATACAGTCCATCAGTACAGTGGGAAAGAATGACCTCTAAACTCAACATTTAAGTAAGCTAGATATTCAAAGCCATGTTAAAGTGACAAGCAGACACCATGAATGAGTCTTGTTAAGTAAGGTACATGAAAAATCAAGCTAAATTTCCAGCGTCAGCAACGAGACAAATGAGCTGAGGGCATTTTCCTAGCAACACACACCTCTGCACTGCTCAGACCTGGTGAGCCACTTTCCCCATAACTACACTGACTCCATTCTAGCTTATCTGATGCTCTGGACGCGCATTCCTATAATTTCCCTCATTTGATTTACCCTCATTATACTGTTTCTGTTTCTGTGTGTCTGCCTAGAGGCAAGAGGACAAGTTTTACTTACATTTGTAAGCTGGTATTCACGTTCTTCTGTCACTCTCCTGAGCGTGTGTGTGTGTGTGTGTGTGTGTGTGTGTGTGTGTGTGTGTGTGTGTGTTAATTTTTAAAATTGTATGTTATATAGACAGTAAAATGGCTCTTCTCCTTTCCTCCTCCATCGTGCGGTGGACTCCTGACTTGGCTTCTCACCATGTCTTCTCACGAGACTTTCAGAATCAAGTGATTCCTGGTCAAGAAACAAAAGCAAAATCATCCTATTCCTCAGTGGATTTGGATGAAAACTGGTAACAAAATAAAGCACAACTCTAAGAGAAGACATTGGAGGAGAACAAAGCTGGGTCTGTAAGGATTCACACAATGGCAAGACAGTTTGTACTGAATTGTGGGTCATCAAGCAATCCTACCACATAGAGTTCAATATTTTAACCTGAAGACTTGGTTGTGTTTTAAGTCGGGGAAGTAGTTTGTCCAGTAATAAAATGTAGAACCTTCCAGAAAACAAAAACAAAAACAAAACAAAACAGTAAAATGGTCATTAGTAGAAAAGTAAGCCATTTAAAATGACTGGGACATTGAGTCAGTCAGGGTACAAACACTTTTCTGCACAAAGTAAGTAAAAACTAAATAGCAGTCAGTGTAATTCTTTAGTACACTTTTCAGAATGGAGCAGCCCTGATTAGCAAAAGTAGTGACAGACAGCTGGCCCTGATGGCACAAGCCTTTACTCCCGGCACTGGGGAAGCAAAGGCAGGTAGATCTCTGAGTTCAAGGCCAGTCTGGTCCACTTAGTGAATTCCAGGACAACCAGGGCTATGTATAGAGATGCTGTTTCAAATCCCACCCCCCAAATAGTGACAAATATTATTCCACCACCATGCTTTGTTAATTTTTAAAATTACGTTTATTTTGTGTCTATGTGGGGTAGAGAAACCTGAGCATATCAAGGAGTGTGCGTGATTAGATGCCAACCCGAGGGTCTGAGGTCCTGAGTTCAATTCCCAGCAACCATGTGGTGGCTCTCAACCATCTGTAATGAGATCTGGTGCCCTCTTCTGGCCTGAAGGCATACATGCAGGCAGAGCACTGTGTACATAATAAATCATAACAAATAAGTCGCAAACTCAAGTATTAGCGTGTTTAATTCTTCATTCTTTATTCTTTGTATCAGCAGATTAAACAGGAAGTATTTCCCCAAGTCTGATTTAGGGATGTTAAGAAGCACCAGTTTCAGAGTAACATTCAGTAAATTTAAATGCAATTTTAATCCTTATTATAAGCTAAATAGAACAATAATTTAATGCAATAAGCTAAATACACACAAAGCCTGCATATCCTTTACTACAAAAATGGTTTGCACAGCCACATATGGGTTGGATCAACTGTACATTTTCACAATGAAAGTACTCATTTATATCACTAGAATACCACCTAAACACCTGTCCTGACCTCAGGTTTATAAGCCTTGCCATCCCTACTACTGGAAGTATTTATTTTTAGAATTTTTCTTCTATCAAGGAAGATGATGGCCACTAACATTTAACAAATAGTAGTTTCTTTAAAAAAGAAAGTGTTCTTTAGAGAAGAATATTAAAACAAACTCTTACAAGAACTTAGTTCCTTAAAAGAAACACAAACCAGTCCACTCTCTTTAATAACTCTCTGCCACTGTCATAAAAACTTGAAATACATCAAGGACATGTCTCAACTTTCATAAAGTCAAAAGGACATTTAGATTGCATATTATGCAGCTAAGGTATATAGCTTGGCACACACAAGTCTGCCTTGGGGAGCTGGAACTGCATGGTTGGCTGTATTTTAAGTTAGTAGTCAGTAAAGCCCAGTAAAGAATTCAAATACAGCCAGATCAAGGCAGGCAATGAAAGGCTCAAGTTATGAAGCTAAAATTGAAGACCTCTTTCATTGTGTGCCTAGCAGTCATGATATTACAACGCATGGTTTCCAAATAAAACATCAAAATTCCAGAAATTACAAACGGTGTCAAGATCCATAGTTGGCTTCATCAAAAGCTTTCCGAGCCCGTTTCAACTCTTCGTTCATAGTCAGTAAGTCTTTAACTCTAGCGAACTTCCTTGGGTCCTTTCGAATCAGGAAGACAATATCTTCAACTTGCACTCGACCCTGTCTTCCAATCGACATTGCCTTGTGAGTCTATGACAAGGAAACACATTCAGTTTTAAAAGTCAAATATTTTTGTGTTTTAATTTGCTGGTGTTTAAGCATGCTGGTGAGGCTGAAGTTACAGCTACTCATATGTGAACCATCCGTACAGTCATCTCCTTGTCCCTTTTCTATTGCATAGTTAGCAATATTTTCTTTATGCTTTATTTTTCTTTATGCTTTTTTTATTTGCAATAAGGACATTAAAATTACCAAAATGAGCTAGACAAGGTGATGCACATCTTTAATCCCAGCAGAGACAGAAACAGGCAGATCTCTGTGAGTTCGAGGCCATCCTGGTTTATATAAACATTTATGCAGCAAGTTCCAGGCTAGACAGGATTACATAGTGAGACCCTGCCTCAAAAACAGATAGACAGACAGATAAAGAGATAAATAGACTGAAAACAACAAAATCTAACAAATTTGGAGATGCATCCACTTTGTTTTGTGATATAGGTGGAGTTTTGTTTTGTTGGAGAGGTGGTCTTGTTAAAGGTGTTCTGGGGAACAGTGATTGGGTAATAGAGATTAGGCGAATAATAACCTCAGGGTCTAAGGGCTTGGGAGGAAGGGAGGTTTATGGAGGCTAAATAGTAAGACGGTCACAAGACTGCTTAGACCTTTGATACAAAATCTGTACTTGGAGACACAACTGTGACATTTGTTGTTGGTTTGTTTTTGAGACATGGTCTCACGATATAACCTGGACTCACTATATAGACCTGCCTGGCCCTGAACTCAGGCCCTCTTGTCTGATTTCTTACTGTTCATCTTTTGAGACAGGGTCCCTGTACATAGCCCAGGCTGGTCTCAATTGAGACAATCCTCCTGCCTCTGCTACAAGTTCTGGGATTTACAAGCATGTACCACACTGACCAGCTTTGTTTTTGTTTTTTGAGGCAAAGTCTTGCTATGTAGCCAAGACTGGACTTGAAACTGGGGTCCTCCTGCCTCAGCCTCCTGAATGCTTAGCATGTTGAGATTACATCCTCTCGTTCCTGGCTGTTTTGTTAGTGTCGGGTTTTGTTTTGTTTCTTTCGAGACAGGGCTTCTCTGTGTCTCATCTTGGAGCCTGTCCTAGAACTCACTCTGTAGACCAGGCTGGCCTTGAACTCAGAGATCCATCTGCCTCTGCCTCTGCCTCCTGAGTGCTGAGATTAAAGGTGTTGCACCACCGCTGCTTGGCTTATTTTATTTTTTTAGACAGGCTCATTATGTTGCTCTGGATGGTCTA